>NW_001820827.1:1065640-1090580 GCF_000146945.2 Sclerotinia sclerotiorum 1980 UF-70
TTTTGCTTCCATAGCGCACTTTGAGAAGAAGAATGATACCGAGATTGCTTGGAGGGAGTCAGTGGGATAAAATGGTGAGAATTGTGTTCACGTGGATATACCTTTTAGTTGTTGGGTAGAGAGGTCGAAACCTAAGTATAGGGCTTCTGGTGAAGACATGTTGAGATTTTTTGATTCTGATTTTGATTTTGATCTCGATCTTGATTCAAAGAGATTATAGACAAATGGATATCACAAACTGGAGAGTAGAAAAGAATAAAATATTCACACATAAAGACATGGAAGTGCCTCTATCGTGGGGTTTATATGGGGGGAGGGATGATTAGTAAAATTTGACGTTGGAATAGTATCCACATTTAGCCTGAATGAAAGCCACAAATTCGAGTAATTCTGGGGAATTAGATGCGCACCAATCATAAGCGGGACAAGCAATTTCCAACAATATGGTTCTGTGTAGATTTTGATACACTGCATAAAGTACAAACTTGTAGGAATGTCACCTCCAACGCCAAAATCCTTCTCTACAAAGACTCTATTAGCTAGTCTTACCACCTATCCTTAACGCCTATCCTAATTCCATGTAAGTTCCACATGATACTTTATGAACATATCTTTCTATAAGGTTTTCTTATTGTCATGGCTATGGGCGTGTCCATTGTGGTGATCGTGGTCGTGATCGTTAAATTCAGGTTCGGGACTTTCTCGTGGACTCACATTTCCAGGGATGAACTCGTCGAAAAGGGAAGGTTTAGTTTCATCCTTTGGTACGAAACGTACTTTAACTCGTCGAACACCTCGGACCTTGGAGCCAACCATTTGTCTGACACTGTCTTCAACTTCTCTAACATCTTCAACTGTCCATGCTTTGGGCACAGCAAGTTGGAGCTCTATCAGGTAGTTCTGTCCGGACTTGATACCCTCAACTTCCCGTAACTCCACTTCTGATCCTTCTGCTAAATCGACGAGACTCTTCTTCACTGCCTTCGTGACGGACTCTTTAATCTCAGGATCAATCCCTCTATCTGCCAATTCGTATAGCGCTGATATAGTATTGCCCCATCCAGCCTTGATAACGAGTAGTGATATGAGAAATCCTCCAACAGGATCTAACCAAGCTGCCGAGTGTAGAAAATTTGCTCCGAGAATCGCGAAAAGGGTAACGATACCAGTCAGGGAGTCGACTCTGTGGTGAACCGCATTACTTGCTAGAACCGTGCTCTTCCTATCTCGTGCGACTTTCATCGCTGTGAGGGTCAGGTCAGTATGTGCTAGTCAATGAATGATGTGCCAATGGCAACTTACTTGCTTGATATAAATATTCTTTGATGATGATTGTACCAGCAGCTAACCAAGCAGCATGTAAACTGGGGAGCAATGGCCCGTGGCTATGACTGTGGCCATGTGCATGTGCGGCTGCTTCCGCGGCCGCATGAGCATCCAAGAAGAAATGCGCATAGAGAATCTCTGAGCTGTTCAAGCACATGAACATCCCTCCAAAAAGAAGCATGCCACTGACACCCAAGGACCCTAAGCTCTCGACCTTTCCAAAGCCTGTTGGAAAGAGTTCCGTCGGAGGTTTGAGACTCCAGGACACTGTCGCCAATGTGAGGACGTCACTAGCAAGATCAGTGACACTATGCCATGCATCTGCCAACATAGCTTGAGAATTGAACATGTATCCCCCTACCCCTTTGGCTAAGGCCATACCCAAGTTCGAGTAAAGGCCAATTCGAGTAATCCGCACACCGGCATCGTTCTTATTCGTCGAGGTAAGGTATGTATTATCATGATGGTGATGATGGTGAGAGTGACCGGCGTGTGAGCGCGTTTGAGTAGTGGTGAGAGCTGCCATTGGTCTAAGTCTTGAATTGGAGTTATGGGATAGTAATTGAAGTCTTGGGAAGGATTTAAGAGGGATGTTGTGAGGTTTAGTACTATAACTGAGTAAGGCGGTATCGAATGCGGCCGTCTGCAACACTCGGGCAATTTGATATTGAGGTGTCCTTATGTTAGACTTAAGGCCCAATTTGACGACAGGCCTTAACGAAAGGCAATGAAGAGGCATGGACATAAATAATTTATTTTTGGAGTTAACCATTAATGAGAAAAAGTATTCTAACCGGACAATTACCTTTTGGTACAGTATCTTTACAATTACACCCTTTCTAGGTGTTCATTAAAGGCGCTAGGTACTTTACAAGGAGAGCCACGCCACGTTAATGATTGATGGATTGGTTGCATACCGCTGTGGAGGGGGAAAAGATGATAAAAGCTTAAAGTGGGAATATAAGTTGAGTTTTGCTTAGTGAAGATTGGTGGATAACAACGAGTACTGTACCTGCCTACTAACTAGTAACTACCTATTCCGTACAGCATATGTGGAGTAAATTCCACCAGGCTTTCGTAGGGTTAAATTTAATAAACTGCATAATGCATATGGATGTACTCTGTGATGAATTCGCAAGCCAACCCTCCCAAATGACGACGATTACATGAGTACGAAGGAACACGCGTGGACGGAAAAGATGGTAGCCAGTCATTGAAAAGCTATTTGAGGATGTTTGGACATTAGATTAGACAAGAGTACAGGGTGAAAATGTCACTCTCCTATGTAGCAAACCACATCCGAAATCTGGATGGAGATATTTTGTGACTATTGCGTGGTTGTTGCGTGGCTTTTGGATGAACTGCATGTTGGGGATGTCACCGGTGAAAGGTAAGAGACTAATAATAAAAGATTACTTGGTAGTAAGTTGTACGGTGTACTCGGTACAGAGTGTGTGACTTTGGAGGTTCAGCAGCCCTATATATATTATCCTTTTTTCTACTGTCATTCACACATTTGAGTGTATACTCCGTATCTAGTACTTACTCCAGCTGAATATCATCCCTTGAGTTATGTAACCCTACTCGAGTACTCAGGTAACCTACTCCAGGGTTCAAATATCCAAGCCTTACATCCCTGCATTGACTAAGCTACCATAGCTTGGTCCGCCACCAATCATGACGTTACTATATTTCAGATTTCAATTCATCCATTCTATCTACAATCTTTCCTATATTTGAACGCGCGTCTGATCCATGATCATTCAATGCGAAAACCCCTTATGAGAATACCCTACACGGGTCCATTGCCCTCTCCCTCGATCCTACCACGAAGCGCAAACTCATTACCGGGGGCCATTCACGCTTTGTCGAAATTCCTCACTGCCCCGCCTTCACCTAACCTTCCAGATGGGGTCGCAGATCCACAATCAACAGTAATATTGTCAGGAGCTGGTATTTCTGTGGCTTCTGGATTGGCGGATTAGTGAGTACATTGCGTTTCCTTTTTGATATCAAGGTCACTGTTCATTCCCTGCAAGAGAAAAAATCATCTGCCGAGAGAGCTTCCTGTTCAACGGCATGGGTATAAATGATGTTGCATCTTCCATTGCCAAGCTTCAATTGCGTGGCCAATTGCTAATCGTTCATCCTCTGCAGTCGAGGCTCGAAGGGCACATATGTGCTGAACAAATCATATCGACCTGTTTACTACCATGAATTTCTTGCCAGCGACCAGGCACGTCGAAGATACTGGGCAAGGAGTTTCTTAGGGTGGACGAATTTACACAAAGCCAAGCCCAATTCAACTCATTATGCTATTAAGGACCTTGCCGATATGAATATTGTGAAGCGGGTGGTCACTCAGAATGTTGATTCATTTCACTCGGAGGCACATCCAAATTTGGCAACTGTTGAACTTCATGGATATCTTCGAGCTTTGACATGTGTCACCTGCCGAAAAGACCTACCTCGAGATGTTTTCCAGGAATCTTTAGCAAGATTGAATCCAGCATGGGCGGCATTTTTGGCCGATATTATCGAATCTGGAGCTTTAACAACGGAGGATCCAGAAGATCGTCGAGCAAAAGGTATGAAGGCAAATCCTGACGGAGATGTTGATGTGCCCGGAGCACCATATGGTACCTTCAGATATCCAGCATGCCCTCATTGTCTTGAGAATCCTCCAGTTCTAAAAGATGGATCACAATCGATTGTAGAAGTTGACCAGGATGGAGCTTGGAAAGCAACAAGTACAGCTGGTGTATTAAAACCTGCTGTGGTCATGTTTGGGGAGAGCATAGATGCGCAAGTAAAGGAAGCTGCTGAACAAGCGATAGATGATTCTGGTAGGCTGCTGGTATTGGGTACTTCTCTTGCTACGTATTCTGCATGGAGACTAGCACGACGAGCTCAAGAGCGAGGCATGCCTATTGCAATTCTGAATCTAGGCGGAGTCAGGGGCGAGGAGGCATTCTTTAAGAATTTTCCTGGCGGCCAAACTGGAGAATTGGGTGTAAGGGCCGAACTAGGAACTGACATAGTCCTACCTGCACTTGTTGATCAATTAAACCGGATTGGATTCACGTCTAGAAAAGACGGTATTCAAACTCCCTATGAAGCACGACAGAAAAACAGTGGTATGTTTAAGGACATGCTATCGTAGATATACATCAATCTTGTATAGTAGACTTTTTTGTACATATATCTTCTCAATAGAATCCCGAGGGTCCACTACTCTTATTCTTCGGTTGTTCGGGAGTCTTCTCTCTTGTCTCTGGGGCGGCAGCGTTTCCAGAATTTGATTTCTTTGGAGGGGCCTGTTGTAAAGCTGCGGCTTCTCGTTCGATCTCTTGTAATACTTTATTCACCAAAGTTAGAACGATACCCCAAGAACGAAATGTAGATTATACCTTCTTCCCACTCCCGCTCCTGCTCTCGATCTCCAACACCTAGAAGTGCTTCAACATCGGGCTTCTCTCCGTTTCTTATTCTCTGGATGAGCTCTCTCAACACGGCGATCTTTGCATCTGCGCGCCGACTAAAAGTTGCATATTCATTCCGTAATGCGATCATCTGAATTGACATTGATCCAATCAGAAGGAAGATCCATATAAAAAATGTCGCAGGGTTCCAATCTTTTGATTTCTGTCTTTTGCTTACGGCTCGTTCGCTCTTTCGAAATGGTTTAGGAATCATGTTTGTCCAAAATGAAGGTTGAGTAATGCTCTGAACGGCATATTGACGAGACTGGGGGGAGAATAATTGTTTTTGAACAAATGTACTTCTAAGAGTGGGCGGCGCAAAAAGTAGCCTTCGGATTATTATTGATTTATTCATGGTAGCTTAATAGTTGTATTTTTTGTCTTGTTCTGATGATGAAGATGTTGAAGTAGTAAAATTTAAATTTCCGTAGGGCTCCCGCATGGGATGAGCCGAAGATTTTAACTTTACGGTTAGTTGGTTGCCCTGGAAACAGAGTCAACAGGGAACCTCTTTTTCGATTATGGAGATTGATAATTCTTTACATCACTCGAAGACGACATCAATTGTTTCTCTTTGGCCTTTTTTTGGAATAATGTCTAAGTACCAATAACACTGTTTCTTTCTTGACAGAATTTCTTATAATGAATTCATCACAGCAATCTGCGGATGCTGTGCGCGCCGCTATATCCTCGACAACAACATGCACTCTAGCAACAGTCACCCTCCTCAGTGAACTATTAGCTTCTAAGGCGACTACTCTAAGTATACCTGGATCCTCGAAAACAGTTTCTAGAGCGACGGCAAAACCAACGAAAAAAGGCGCAATTCGAGCTCCCGCGTCGCGGTCGATGGTCAATGAGGCAGACAAGGAAAACACAAACGCAAACAACAATCTAGAGCTGCTGTCTCCCAAAGAAAAATTCACACTGGCCACTGAAACTATCAATATCACACTAAAAACTTTGACGGAAGCAATCAAAGTGCCAACCCAGCTCCGAAAAGCGCCAACTACTAAGGAGAAAGCAGCAGCTCGCAAAGGTCTTAGACGATCCAGTTCAGTTCCTCAAGCACCATTACAGCCACAAGCTTTGAATCGAGTTTCTAGTTCACCCAATATTTCAAAAACACGAGAGAGATCCACATTTACAGCGTCAACATGTGCGCCTGGAGTTCGAGCAATTGCGGAATGCGCCAGAGCTGCTTTTTTGTGTTTAAGAGGATTTCAACTCGCGAATGTGGCAGGTCTTACTATGCCACATCTACAGCTCGAGAATGGGATGTCTGTACTGATTGGGAAGCTACTGGCACTGGGCTTAGAAGATTTGGCTACTAAAGAGCTAAGAATCTTAAAAAGACGGTTGGACATCGAAATTGGAGGGAAAAGTGCGCCAGTAGCAAAAGACACGGCGACCATTGCAGCACCGCAAACCTTAGCTGAACTTTTGGACTTTGGAAAGATCTCGGTAACCGGCGCGAAATTAAGTCTGGTAATCACAACTCAGTTACAGGTATTAAGGCTTATGATCGCTTCGCGTAAACCTAAATCCATTGAAGCTGCTGTGCCATTTCTACGGCCCGGATACGCCTCCTCGCCCGTGAAACTCCTTTTGAGAGTTGCCGAGGATCCAGCTCAAGTAAACAAAACTGCTCGTCAACTTCAAACCCTGTCCGATATGCTTCTATCCATGAGTCCAAGCGTCTCAGCCTCGGAAGATGCCACCGCACTAGATTGCAAAGTTAGCATAACACCATATGCGACGTTCATGTTACAAGCATTAGCTCTCGACGTGCGGTTGTCATGGTGGAAACTCGCGAATCATGTAGGAAACGTTGAAAAAGACATTTTTGATCCCTTTCTTCGTTGTGTTCAAGCTTATGCTCGGCGAAGTCAAAATGAGGCTACTAAGGTTTATACAACATGTTCTAACGCATATTCGCATATCGAGAAAGTATCATTGAAATACGAGACTACTGGGCTCAAGTCAGCGCCAGCTTTGATGGGTATATACCGTTTGTTGGGATCACTGTCGAAAGAAGCCAATGCCATTGACGAAGCTATAGGATGGGTTGAAATAGCACGAAGTCTTCTTGATCCTAAAGGTGACTCGAATGCTAGATATAGTGCTCTCACGGCACGTCTAGTTTCTCTGAGTCTGCGAGATCCACAACACAAGCAGACGGAAAAGCTTTTGACCGAGCTGCTGGATGTGCTAGAGCGACCGTTTAAAGGGGAGGCGTCCGAGATTGAGGAATTATTAATAGAAGTCTCCTCCGCACGGAGAGCTGCTATTACCGCTCTTTCAAATCCCGTGCCGGAGGTATCATCTAATACCAATGACAGCCTCTCAGTCGAAGTCCGCCGAATGTGTGAATCTCTCGTTTCCTTATGCCCACGACTATCACTTAGATACATCGGTAGGAAGCCAGATGAAAGTGCTCCGAGCAAAGAAGTTGTGCGATTCGAACAACGCAGAAAATTCATAACCAAGTCCTCCGTCTATGCCATTGATTCGGCATTATTTCTAGTGAAACTACTTCTCAAACAGGAAGCATCACCATGGGAAAATATAGATTCTTTGCTGCAGGATTGCCTTACAGTACTCGACCGGCTAGAACACAGTTCTATGGAAGCTGAGAATTTCGATTCGGGACAATGTTATATCAAAATTTCTAACCTTTACTTCATGTACTTTCTTGAAATACGTCGCAACTCCGACCTTGGCAAAGATACTCCACAGGCACGAGTGGTACTCCGAAGGTCAATTGACTGTCTTAAATCGAGATCACTTTCAGACAGGAAAGCAGGCCTTATATCTATGAAACTAGAACGAATGGCGGATCTTTCTAAAACTACGGGTCGGTTTGATGAACTCTTCGAAGCTCTTGTCATGTTACGAGATGAGATGGTAGAGAACGGTGTCTTATGCAAGGTTGTTGAAGGTGCCAGAAATATATCAATCCTCAACGCTTGGGAATGTAGTGAAGATGCCTCAGTTCTTGCTCGAACTATACAGTCTCTAGTAAAGGTATATCTCAATCATCCAGAAGTTTCTGTCGAGCCTTGGCTTTTCGATATTTCCTGGACGGATGAGCAAAAAGGTGCTGTTCTTGAGCATCAATTGGACATATTGGCTGGCCTAACTAATCCCACTTCTGTTGCTGTGGATTTGAAACGCAAAGTCTTTGATAACCTCCTCTCTTTGTACGACTTAAACCAATATCCTGTTCGTAGACTACGAGCAATGACCATATTTCAACATTCGCATGATAAACAAACAGAAAGTTCTATGCTCGATACGCTCGGAGCGCTTATGACCAAGTCTATCGATTTCGAAACATCTCAGGATTCTGGTTTAGCAGGTTACGTGAGGCACTGGGTTGCTATGGCAATGAGTATAATTGAACTACAAAAGGATGAAATTAGCATCAAAGTTCTGAACAACTGCATCGTGAACTGGCGAAAAATTCGTTCTGCTGTTGAAACCGTCGCAGCTATGCAGCTTCGCATTGAAAATATTCCGCAGCTCTTGCTCCACTTACAATCGCTGGCCAATTTCATGGAAATGAGAGGTCTTGAAACCGACAAGCTTGTCATTCTTCGACTCATTGCCGATTACAATGAGCTCTACTGTGAAGTATCTGGTCACAACGACATTGTGTCAACCTACAGTGCCTTAGGTCTCTCATGGCTCCAACTTGGATATTCTGGAAAAGCTGGCTTAGCATTGGACAAAGCCCAAAGCTTTAGCTTGCGCAGCAATCTTGGCGCCAAAACGGACCTTCACATTGCGTACTCTCAATATATGTTAGCACTTGGAAATCTTGAAAAATGGTACGTCTATCAATCTTTATCCTCCAGATCCTACTGACACGTCATAGTCAATTTCACTTAGAATGTGCTGAAGGAGCCTTCATTTTAGAGCGGAAAGAGATAGAAGAAGATAAAGCGCCTCTCAGTCTCCAAGAAAAGACTCGACTGAACTGTGTGGTTGCGAAAGCTTCTCTGATACGATCAATGCTTGCCATTGAACAGGGAGGTTCCGAATCTGCTCTTATTCATGCTAAGCAGAGCGTCAGGTTGCTTAGACGGGCCTGGGCTACCACCGAAGCAATCCTCCAAAAAAAGAAACTAGCGGCGGCGCGCAAAGAAGATTCGGAAAAGATAGCACATGAACTGTCCCAGCTAGATATTTCTACAAACAAAATAGCCGATCATCCTCATCCACAAGATAGCCCATCAGGAATTGGATTTTGGCCACTAGTCAGCCCTCTTTTTCAGGGGTTGGTCCATTTATCCAATTTATACGCCCACCATGGATTATTCCAGGAGACATTGCATTATGCAGAGCAAGCCCATGAACTCATTAAAGCATTCAATTTTGATGGGCAGACTGCAATAGCTTTAGCAACACTTGGAAGCATTTGGACTAAAGCCGGGGATCTAGACAAGGGCACTGATTACCTTACGGACGCTGAGAAATACTATAAGAATGGTATCGAAGGCAAAAGCTCGGTGACTGTTGCATGTCAAGTAGGCCGTCTCCGCGGAATGCTTGGGGATCGTAAAGCTGAAATCGCATGCTTGGAAGAAGCAAATCAAACTCTCAAAACTCTTTTAGACCCTACATTTCTTGCAGCTCTAGAATCAGGTAATACTGGCTCAGAGCAGGTCCCTGATACACTGAAAACTGGAATGCAAACGCTTGAAACGTCGAAGCGAAAAGCGCCAGTCGCTAGGAAAACCACCGTTCGAAAAAAAGAGCCAGTACCCCGAAAACTTGTCATTCGTTCCAAAAATCCAACTCCAATTGAATCATCCGTCAGCACAGAGTGTCCTCAATTGGACTCTTTACGAGCAAATATCCTGTGGCAATTAGCTGACGCTTTGATGAGCGTGAAAAGAAGGAATGAAGCCCAAGTCCTCTTGGAGGAGGCCGGCAAATGCTCCAACAGCCAGTTGGATGAGGTATATCGAGGCCTCTCGGAAGCTAGATGTTTGCTTGTGCGCTGCATGGAGCAAATGGCCTCCGATCCAGTATATTCTGTGCTTCAAGATTCAACGCTCTCATTTCCATCAGTCGTCGGATCTCTAAAAGGAAGCAAGGGCCATGTCGAAAAACCAAATTCTGCACATCAATCACCACCAAGAAAAACTCAAGCGTCAAAAAGCGGCCGTGGAGCAAAGAGCCCAGCTCCGGATAGTCTTTTCGACAAGTTGCACCGAGCTCAAGAAATTCTGGTGGAAACTTATCCGGTTGCATTTCTCGTTGCTCCAATCTCTGTTATGCACAAGATAACGTCTCTTTTAAATAATGTTTCTATTCTGCTCTCTGCTGCAGGGCCGATCAAAGGAAGATCTCAACCTGGCCTTGCAAGTTGCTCCATTGATTCTGCACGAACTCTAGCATTCCGTAGAGAGCGTAAAGTTATTCTACAGGAGACTTGTATCCCAGAGCTGGATGATCTTCGGTGGCCTGATTGTGGAGCTATGTCACGACGATCAAGTCTTGGGGCTTCATTGTCATTCTGCGACATCCCGAAATTTCAGAAAGAATATATAGATATCCTACCCAAAACATGGACTGCCTTTTCAATATCTTTGAGCGAGAATCGTCAGGAACTTTCTATTACTAAATTACAAACTGGCCATAGTCCGTTTGTGCTCCGTCTACCTCTGGGCCGTAACAATTCTATGGATGCAGATGAAGAAGTGTTTGGTTTTGAACAAGGGAAATGCGAGCTCTTGGATATTATTGATTCTGCGAAAGCTAACTCACAAAGTGGTCCTAGCAGAACGGGTCGTGAAGCTAAACTTGCTTGGTGGGCAGAACGTGAAGAATTAGACTCTCGCCTTAAGGATTTACTAGAGAACATTGAGAAAGTATGGTTGGGAGGGTTTGCAGGAATATTTTCCCAGTACACCAGAAAATCAGATCTACTTGCTCGCTTCCAGAAATCCTTCGAAAATGTACTCGACAAGCACCTCCCTTCCCGACGAAAGAGTAAGAGAAATTCTGGACCTCGTGTCACTTTGGACAGCAGAATTTTGGAATTATTTGTCGGTCTCGGAGATCCAACAGCAGATGATTGCGACTTTTCGGAGCAATTGACCGATCTTTTGTATTTCGTGGTTGACGTTCTACAATTCCATGGAGAATTGAATGCGTATGCGGAAATTGATTTTGATTCAATCGTCATTGAAATCCATGATGCTCTTCGTTGCTACCACGAAGCTGCTCACAGTTCGACTGAGGGCGAAGAAGGAAAGCATACTATTCTAATATTGGACAAAGCCCTTCATATCTTCCCATGGGAATCACTACCTTGCATGGAAGGTCTAGCAGTCTCACGTCTACCATCACTTGGCTGTCTTCGAGACCGGATCTCCAAACCACAAAAAACAGAAAGTGAAGGTCCAGAGGGACATTACATCGACCGCAATAATGGCGCTTATATCCTGAACCCAGAAGGGGATCTCAAAGCTACTCAAGCCACCTTTCAAGCTCCGCTCGAAGCACTTCCCTCCTGGTCCGGCATTACCAACCGTGCACCGTCTGAAGAAGAGATTAAATACGAATTGCAAAATAAGGACGTCTTCTTGTATTTCGGTCATGGGAGTGGAGGACAATTCATTCGTTCAAAAGAAATCCGCAAGATGGAAAAATGTGCAGTAGCGATCTTGATGGGATGTAGTAGTGGCGCGCTCACTGATTATGGAGAGTTTGAGTTGGGAGGACAGCCGGTGCATTATATGCATGCGGGCAGTGCAGCATTAGTGGCAACGTTGTGGGATGTCACGGATAGGGATATTGATCGATTTGCGGGAAAGATGTTGGAGGGATGGGGTTTGCTTGGAGGTGAGGGTGAGAAAGCAGAGGCAAGAGAGAAGAAAGAAGGAAAGGATAGAGGAAGGGGAAAGAAAGCTAGGGCCGAGAGGGATGAAGAGCATGGGCAAAAGTTATCTTTGATCGAGGCCGTGGCAAAGGCAAAGGGTGCTTGTAAATTGAAGTATCTTAATGCGGCTGCGGTTTGTGTTTATGGTATTCCTGTTTATATCAGGGATTAGTGTTGGTTAGGTGGTTGGGTATATGTACAGAAAAGTGAAGGAGAGATTATGAATAGGCTGGGACGAAAATAGGTTTTTGATGAAGTGGTGTATGGATATTATAGGTTTACGGTCTTGACGGTATGATTATGGCTATGGTCATGGTTATAGTTATGATTATGGTTAGAGAACTGGTATGGATGGATGCAGTATATCCCCTTTTAGTGATACTTTTTTCTTTAGTTTTATACTCCCAATGAATGTTTTATATGATTGATGAATAAATATAAATATAATTTTGTTTCTTGGCTGAATGTCAATGAGTGATAGTGATAGGTAGGTAATATAAGCTGACGTCTTGGTTTTCTAGTTAATTATCTTCTTACTAGGACTAGGTATATATATATTTCTTTCTTTAGCTACCTACAGAGTACTAAGCTTCTTCTTCTTCTTCTTCCTCTTCCTCTTCCTCTTCCTCTTCCTCTTCCTCTTCCTCTTCCTCTTCCTCTTCCTCTTCCTCTTCCTCTTCCTCTTCCTCTTCCTCTTCCTCTTCCATTCCATTCCATTCCTATTCAATTCCTCCTCTCATTCTTGTCCTTTTTCTTATTCTCTTCATATCAAATGAATGAATAAATGAACCACTTCTAAGTAGCCAACTTCTAAGTAGCTAACTTTCGACCTTTGATTTCCAATTTCTAACTTCTAAGTATTTGACAAGGCAGAGAAAAGCAAAGGAAAAAATATCCCTTTTATTTACTCATCTCATTTTTAGATTAGATCAGTTCAATACTACTTATACTATACACTGTAACCACCAATCACCAACCACCAACCACCAATCTCAAATCAACAAACAAAAAAGAACAAAACAAAAGATAGAAAAAAAAATCACATTGATGGTACCTAAGACTAGCTCAAACTATCCATTTCATTCCCAAACCTTCACATTCATATTCGTCATTTCATACCTAATCACTCCGCATTCATAAACAAATTGTAAGATCATTTTTCCGATTTCCGAGGTTTGGGGTTTCGGTTTCCCTTTTACTACCTACATACCTACCTATCCGTTTACCAATCGTTTCCATGACCATTTAAAACAAAAATACCAAAAAGAAAGAGAAGAAAAGAGAAGGAAAAAACGCCGTAATACACCATCCATCCTTAGCTTTATTGTTGGCATGGCGGATATATTCATTCCATCCATTCCATTCCATCCATCCATTGCACGCACGCACCTAAAACAAACAAACAGCTGTAGCCAGCCATAGATATCCTTCTCAAAAACATCCTCCATGTAACTTTTCCCCCAATATACATCCTCATCACATCACATCTCATCTCATCTACCTGTCTAATCACCCACCTCTAATCATCCCATTCCTCATCCAATTGATCAATCAAACGATTTTCATCCTCGCTCCCTGAATTTCTTCTTCCACTTTCATTCGCACTAATGCCCCTATCTCTTCCATTTCCACCTCTCCCACCATTGGCACTTCCCGAGTTGCCATTTGCAGAGATACTCAAGACGTTGTATCCCCTGTGAGTAGGTAAACATCTGGCACATGATGATGTAGCGATGATGAAAATATCCTATTTGGAGAAAGATATATGTTAGTTATGCTTTTTTGCCAAGATTTTGTTCTTCTGTATAACTAGTAGGTGGATAGCTTTATGCTGAAATGAAAAAGAACAAGGAAATGTGCAATTGTTATATGTGACTATGAATATGGATTGGATTGGATTTAACACGCTTGTGAAGGTTTGTATTGCGAGACGTAGTGCAAAAGGAAATGTGATATTCTTTGATTGAAACGCCGGGTGTGGTATGCTACAATGCTGAATGCCTATCCTAACTGCAGCCTGAAAACCGAAAAGAAAATGCTATGCTGAATGCCGCTGCTCGCTCGCGCATCAATTTTTGATATATAAAGATATTGTCCTCCCACATGAGAGAACTTGCATTCCGCGTATGGGATTACTCGGAACGTATGTACGACTTCTGCGATCTGCGACTCGACATCCCCCTCACTTCCATAGTCGGTAAAATGGACGTGCCATCCCTAACGGACGCTACACGGGGAAAGACTTGGTACTTTGATCTCATAAAACATTTTTGCCCGCTCACCTTTATGAAATTTCCTATGCCAGCCCAGAAGCTATAATTAGGCAATTGTCTCCACCCTCTTGCATGCGCGACGTTTCGTTGGTAAAAGACACCACCGAGGAAGTATACCATGATGGCGATAACCCCTATGATAGCGAACACAGCACCGGGGCCTACAGTTTGTTTGGCAGGTTCGGAGCCTCCGCATGCAGCTTGCGAGCGCACTTCGAAAAAGTACGCGCATTCTTGCGGATCAGTGCCTACGTACGAGGCGGATGCCGTGGCGAGTGGATCTTTCTCGCAATGAAAGGATATGATACTAGATTTTCGGCGTATTGATTTATCGTCGTCATCGTCATCGTCATCGTCATCGTCATCATCATCATCCCAGCTTCTTTTCTTGTTCTTCCCTACACATGGTGATCCATTCTTATATTCCAGAACCAGCTTTCTTCCACGGAGTGTTAGATTCCCCGATTGTTGTCTGAATCATGCTGGTTAATATTGCTCTCCTAGAGAATCGAACATAGACCCACTTACCCGACAGAATACTTCTTTCCCTCAAACTCATAGAATGCGCTCACATTCCGCCAATGATTTTTGTCCACTCCAACAACATCTTTCAGCCCTTCTACTACCGGCGCGCATACATTCAGTGTAAAGTTCCCTTTGTAATCATACCCTCTCGCATGCCAATCGTCCGTCTTCGCATTCTTGGCGGGTTTCTTGCCTTCTTCCGGAAGTTGTATTGATAATGGTCTCAAATCAAAGAAAGATCCGGTCGTCGATGATATTGTACATGGGTCCACAGGCTTGGGTTTCTTGTCTTCCGAGGCACCTTCTACTCTATGTGCAAGGCAAGTCCAAGCAAGGAGGCCGAAGGGCCAGAGATGTAAATCGCCATGTTGGTTGGTCTGCGCGGCGGGGTTTTGGAAATATGAGTACCTCCACTATTTGGGGGCGGTGTAAATGTCGACAAGTAGTAGTACAGAGAGAAATTGGAGTTGTTAAATGAAGTTCAAGGAGCTCATCCGATATACGAGTATGGTGTTAAGTGAAACTCGAAGCTTCTCCAGGTACCGAGGAGGACACATAACGCCAATGCACCAAAAGTAATGTTTTGGGCGCTTATGATAACGATCACGTGCTGTTGGCAAGCAGTCCATGAAGCAATTAGAAGGTGTTGAGTGCGAAGCTATTAAACTAACTGTATAACCCATTCGTAAGGAATCATAGGCAAACGATAGTAGTCATAGTAATTAATGAAAAGCTAAGATGCTGTGAGGTCATCATTATCTGCAGTGTACCTACATAAGAATTCATAGCAAACCAGTTCGAATCCTAAACGGTTCCGTGTTAACAAGAGGTTGAGCCAACCATACATATAGAGCATGCTAGCGCTGAAAGCTATTACAAAAGTTAGTGAGCTCTCGTGCTGCGAGCAGTCAGTTAGAAGTTAGAACTAAGAATCACCAAGTCATCAAAAGCTCCACCGACCTCCTAGTATTATACTATACCGGTGAGTAGTAGCTCCGGGAGCCTCGGGGTAAATTAACGTGTGGAACCGTCGAAATGTTCTTCTAATGCCAAGATTTCCATACCACATGGCAATTGAGCCCCGGAACATAGCCATCTTTTTGTGTTGCAGCAGTGCCATTTCAAATTGACAGAGTATTTCGGATATAACCTTAAAGAAAGCATAGAATATTAGAATCGTGAATGCACAATCGTGAATTAACATGACTCCTCATTTGCAAACTGTCCTTTTCATTTCAACACGTCATGGATCAGCCTGTTAGACTGCTGGAGGGCGGGGAATACCCATTGGAGATTTTCATACCGGTGCATGAGTATCCCACAATCTCGGTTCCCGAGTCCGACTCCCTACCAAGTTCCAACATTGAGACACCCGTAGACGGATCAAGTCAATGATAGTCAACAACATAAGACTCGGTCAAAACCCAACAAGCATTTGTTATCAAGCTAAAGGGCCATTGTTTTGGACCCAGTCTCGAGTTAAAATCTTAGGGTCCATTCTTTCTATCCGCATCCCAACACCTAAAGACAACATTCAAGGATTTAAGAAGGGCTTTGTTTTGTGGCTCCGTATGGGTAGTATAAGTTTGTTCTTCTCTGGAAAACTTCAGCTTATCACGCGGCAAGGAGTCGCAGCTGTTCAAGGGCGCATGATGGTCATAGATGCCGAATCGGAACCCATTTACTTGACCGATGAATTGCTGTATCGGTGTGAATGTGAATGAATGTAAATGAATCACTATGGAAAGTGGGTGAAGCCTGAAGATGACTGCCAATTTGGCCTCACCATTTGAAACGTCAGCCATAATATGAACAATTCCCTCTTGGGTCCTTCATTGTTCAAGGATTGGCTCATATGTTGATGGAGCTCTCAAGGTCCATGGATCATGAGATATGGATTTTACCGTGTAGTCTTAAGACCTGTGAGGACTTGAGAAACGAGGTATCAAGTCCCACAGTCTCTCCGGTGGATCTACGCTATATGGCAATCCCAATTCAACATCATTGAAACCTTAAAATAACAAAAGTGGGATGATACTTGGTATGTCATGGTACAGATAGAAATACAGTGCTTTAAGGGTTCAAACATCTTGATAATTACGGAGTACAGCCTTATGGCATCTGCCAATGTATTGGTCAATTTCAATTAGTGCGACGACGGCCGAACAGAAGGCTTTCAATACGGTGCAGTGTCCCTGGCTATACCTTCTGGAATAGGACAATATTGTAGATAAGGCTCCGTGGAGATATGTTTAATGTGATCAGTAAGCTTTATGCACGAGAGAAAGTCAAACCAACCATATCCATCCCTATCGCATGGGAGGTACAAGGATGTCTGTTCAAGGTTAGGGGCAGAATTTTTGGCTTGAACCCCAGATACCAATTGATGAATCATGAGGCACGCTTCGCCGCACGGTGTGAAAGAATCTGCCTACCTACTCCGTACATATGTGTTATGTACGGTAGGCATTGTAATTTATAAGTGATGTAAAATGCTGTGAAGAAGGACTAGATGTACGCTTAGTATCCGCAGTGATTGACCTTTGGTCTTTGACCACTGACCAGTGACAAGTCCGTAAGAGGTGGGGAAACTTGCTTGTCTGGCTCGTCTACAGAATCTGTGCAGTGTACAGACCACTGGACATACACGGTACACCTGGGAAGTTTTTTGAATTCAAATGTCCATACTCCGTAAACCCAATTATAACCTCTTCAACCAATCGTAATTCAAGATGGCGTTGACTTGCTCCATTGTCAGGTGCAGACTTGGCTGCCGCCCTGAGAAATTTTCTCTTTGGACGACATCAATTCATTCAAAGGGCAAGTTGCAGCCGAGTGAAAAGCCACGATAGGTAAGACTCCAATTGAACCTGGGAAATGGATCAGGATGTGAAGTTTACCAGTTGGCAGGTGATCAAAAATTATCCATGCTCTGTGACTGTGATTAGAAGACATCTCAACATCTCGAGTAATTATTATGAATTTATGACGGCCATATCCGAATGATGGCTGTCAGTCAGATTCGACTTTTTTTGATGATCAGGTTGAATGACCAGATTCCCGGAAATAGCATGGCTTGCTTACATTATGATGTTGAGGATGGTCTCTGGAGAGGATGGAAATTTTGACCAAGTTTAGCTGACGGGTAGTGAGTGAGTGAGTGAGTGGTAGATTGTAAGCCTTGGACCAAAGAAGATGGTAGATGCCAAAGAAAACTATGCAAGCAAGCATTTACCATGGCGCTGGTAGGATGTAACAATAACCGGTCCCGTACCACTCATACCATACACTATGAAAATTTTCAACCGATGCCAATGTATTAATGTGACTTTTATGCAATACATCCTTTCAGGCAAATCAAGTAAGCAGGCAAGTGAAGGGAGAAGAAAAGGGAAGCCATCAAGCAAGTGAATCAAAAACAAATGCAAAATACAGAATACAGAATACAAAATACAAAATAGATGAATGACCAGTTTCTCAACGGTTTCTGAAAAGCCAAGTTCTGCATCTTGATGTTGGTTGGTGCTGCTGCTGATGGTTCGTTGATTTATATGGGTGGCTGATTGACTTATGCATGCCCGGGTAATAACATACAGACCGCGTAGATGTAACTTTGATGGAAGCCATAAAGAAGATTGTTGGAAGCCCATCAAAGTGGCATTGATGCTCTTTGAGAGTACGGTAACGGAGTACAGCTAAGTACAGTATACGATATCCACGATTCCGCAGTTGATCTCTGACCCTGGTTTAGTGATGCCGAGATAGCGCCACAGTAGTTTTTCTATGGAGAAATATCCCTAACATCCCTAACGCGGTCCCATTTGGGGCAAGAATCGTGCATGCTGGCTCTCTCCTCTCTCATTTGCCTGTAACTTTGCTGCAACTCGCTGCAACTCGCTGCATTGCTCGTACCATGTTGGGTTTACATCAACCGTTAAATGTTAATCCCTCGAAAACTCGAATTGCATACTGGGTAGCAGGTGCGCATCAAAGCAGCAGGCAGCAGGCAGCTACTTTGGTCTACTTGCCGGATTCCTTACTTTAGCACAATCATCCTAATACTACCGCAATACCACAGTAATATCCCAGTTGGGACTTTCAGTATGTATGTATGTATGTATGTATGTATGTATGTATGTGCGATGTAGCATTCAATTCTTCAATTCTCCAATTAACATACACTGATCCATATTAAAATATCTCGAATGCATTCATCAATAGTCGTCCTAGCTCTTTCGGCGCTGTGCCTGGCTAACTGAATCCAAACATGCACAGCGCAGTACCTACTCTACCTTATTTAGTACCTGCTCATCTGAGATCCCGAGCTGCATCATCTTCCCATCCCCATTCCCAGCCTTTCTGAATGCTCGTTGCCTCTTCTTGGATCACATTTTAGTCTGGCCGTAGATCATCATCATCAATCACCGTACTCCGTATAGCGTTTTCCAGCAAACCGCAACCAACGCCCCTCTTACCTGAGATGAATAAGTTGCCAAGATTACTTTCGTACAGGTCAAACCTGGTCATTCAATTCAATCATATTGCATTTTTTAGATGAATAGCCCGAGCCGCACCAGCGCCAGTCGCCAGCACCCCCCAAAACCGCTTCTCCGTTGGCGGAATCGAAAAAAAACTAGTGGATCAAAAAGTTAGAAAGAATTCTAAGAGAACTAGAAACGTCCAAGGTTCTTTCTAATTGTACCGTGCTTCCGATTCGGATCTAAATGACACCCCTCCCTAAAGCGTGAAAATATTCTCCTCCATCTAAAAGGAGGAAGCTCCTCAACTGAGTTTTCATTACACAACTTTTTGACCGAAATCTTACATTCTCATTACTCTATCTTTTACTCTATCAATCACTTTCCACACTACTTTGTGATTTGCATCCAGTCTCTATCACGCAATTGCCGGTTCATCTCAGGCTCTCAGCCTCGTTCGTACGCCATCCCTACCGTATTTCCAGTTCCCAGAATTGGAAAGTCAGTGGAACAGCGCCTATAGGGCCATATCGCATTTGATAACGAATGGTCTGTTACCGTTTTAGACGGAACCTCGTTGTCCAAGCTTCGATCAAGCATTCGTGCTGTACTGCTGGTAGTGAGGTGCATTCACTCATTTAATTCGTTTGGACGCTGTAGAAATTGCCGAGGCCAATACCTGGGGTCGACAAAAAGGCGGGGTTCGAGTATCATAGTACCGTAAGCTTTCGTTATTGAAATGGCAGAGACCTCAACAAACATGTCTATCGACGCAAAAGAATCAGTCCGAGAGGGTACAGATGAGTCTCTAGATGCCTCTACACCAGAGGCCGAGACAGAAATTCCTCCAGAAAATATTGGTCAACAAAAAAGAAAGGGTGGCCGAAAACCTGTATGTTGACAAGATGTGCTTAGCCCTGTAGTACCTATTTGCTAATGTGATCGCTCAGATTTATGCTACTTCAGAAGAGCGTAAACAGCGCAATCGTCAGGCGCAAGCAGCGTTTAGAGAACGTCGCACCGAGTATATCAAGCAACTTGAGGAAACAATTCGAGTTCATGAGTCAAATCTTCATAATCTCCAGAATGCTCACAGAAGTGCCGCCGATGAGTGTTTGATGCTCCGGTACAAAAACTCTCTCCTTGAAAGAATTCTTCTAGAGAAAGGTAATTGTATCAATTGAGCTTCCCTTTGAAAATAGTCTAATTGTCTTGACAGGCATCGATGTCCAGGCCGAATTACGGGCAAAGACAGGAAGTCCACACCTTGGTCCAACCCACATGCACCAGAATATGGCTCAACCACCTACTGTCCAGCGTGCTATAATGAACAGACATCATCAAGCTAGACGATCAAACTCGAGCATTGCACCCAAGCTTGAGCCCGGAGTTTCTTTTCACAACAATCAATCACCACAATCGAGGCCTACTCCATCATCACATGCCTCATCGCCAACCACAAGCTCGCCAGGCTTTAATCATCAAGGCGTACTAACCCCACCTTCTTCTGATTCTCAGATGCAGCATCAACAGCAACAGCAGCAACGTCTTCACGCCGCAAAAACGCAAGCACAGCATGCATTGTCAGGCACTACTGGACTTCTCGTTAACACTAGTGTGGCATCGCCATTAGGGGCAAAAGGGCAAGGAAATGGCAATGGAAATGGTGCGGGTAATGCAGGAGGGGCTACCGGAGCTCCTACGTATTATCCGTCATTCCAAACTCATATTGAGCAACTCGGCAAGCTGACCCGTCCCCTGTTATCATTTTCTTTTTTTGGAACCATGTTCGTCCTAGATTGATTCCGTGAGTACAGAACAGGAGTACGATGCGCAAGCCGATATGGTTGACGATCAACCCGAAATCGCAGGCCCCGGGCCATACCCCGAACCGATTCCCGCTGGTCAACTCAACCAGCAACAGGGAAACCAACCGCAGCAACTCGGTCACCCCCCGCATTCGCAAGGCATGCACGGCGAAAACGCCACTCAAGCCTACAATCCGATGACACAGCTACTTGATCCATACGACCCGATGCTCGATATGGATCCTTTCGGCCTTTCTGCAAGCATGCAATTTCCAACGCAATTCTCCTTCGACACGAGCTCGATGCGATGAGCGCTGATCACTTTTGATACCCATGGTTAGGCATAATCTCTTTCATGGTTTCGGCAGGTGTTCTAGGGGGTAATGCATCCGGTTTTAATGTCTCCTGGGATCAGGCAATGAGTTTTGGTTTTTGGTTTTGAGAGCATTTGGGATGGAGTTTAAAAAACAAAAAAAAGGAAGGGATGGGACAAAAAAAAAGTTTATAAGCAGGGTCTATGGCAGATCCCCGAGTTGCTATAGCATTGCATCAATTGCATGTCGTCGAGGCGATCACAGCGATAAGCACAATTTACACAATTCACACAAGGAACGTATGTATTGAGCGTTTCATTCTCTCATGGTGGGAATGGGTTTTATGATGAGGATGAAAAATGTATATGGATATCGAAGGGCGCTGGATTAAGTGGAGCATTGAATGGATGTTCCTGATGAGGATGGTGGAAAGGGAAACAATAACAACAACCATGGAAACATGTTGGATGATTTTCCTCTTATTTCAACGTTTTGAGCAGCATTTCCTCCCCGATTTCATCTTTTACCTTTCCCGCTTTTTTCCTTGCCTTGCTTTTACTTCCTTCATTTTTGATCGGCGCTTGTTCTCCAATGAATTATGCCCCTGTACTTTTTGGATATACGTTGATGATGGTATTGGTGTTGACGTTGACATTGACATTGAGGTCGACGGTGTAAAATTGTATCTAGTTATAAATAAATGATTGAAACCAGTGATTGACTACCGACTGATCCAAGTAAGAAGTCAGCCCCTAGGTAGCAATTTCTGTTATCAAATTGTGAAGTCTCTTAAAATACTGGTATGATTGAGATCCAGAAACTATATCTGAGGAGGTCCGCGACAGGAAGAGAAAAGAACAAAGACAATCATCAATGAACTGATGGATCATAGCTTAGAAACACTATGTTACACAAATGATTGTCATATCATTCGACAATTCTATTGAAATTATATCATAGCCATAAATCTCACAAAGCGCATTCACCATTTTACTATCACTCGTACGATATCAATAAAGTCAACAATTTGCAATAACACGTTTTGACCCCCGTTATCATTTCTATCACCACTATCACGACTATCAACCATCAGACACAACTTTTCTTTCCTTTCTTCACCCCACATCTCAAATTTTGGAAAGCCCTGGTGGGCTGCTCGCTTATGCCTCACACTAAACTAAACTTGGTTTAGATTATTTGTGTACTGAGGAGCGAACTGATTTTTCAGCATCAACGACGATTCACAAGTTCACCTTGTTCTTCAACCGCAAATCAGCAATTCTCGAGAGACGGCTTCCTTGTGTTCAGGAATCTGTCAGTCTCGTTTTTTAAATCCACAACCCCCGAATTGTTCTCTCGGTAGCAAAAGCTTCTTCGGAGGCACTCGAGAAGCAGATCAAGATGTCGGGTATCGCTTCCAAGGTAAATCTTTCCATCAACAGTTAACAATAGAAAATTCCCAATAGTTGGGGGCTTGAAAAGAGATGCGCCATTCTCGCTTGCCCATCATTTTTTGAAGTGTTTAAGAGTTTTCAATGCTAATATGATTTATCACAGAACCTTTACGAGCTTCTCGGTACGCACGAATTTACTTCAATTACAATAAAGTGGGACAAACGAAAACTGATGAAAGTGACATGTAGGCAATGATCATGAGTATGATTCCGACAAGGAGCCAGAGCCACCGGTGAAGGTTGTCGATAAGACTCCAGCCCGCACCACCAAGCGCAATGCTACTGGAGAGGCACCAGCCGCCAAGGCTCCCGTAGCTGATGGACGTGGAGCTCGTCGTGGAGGATTCACCGGAAACGAAGGAGGTCAGTACATAGACACTCTCTTTGAGCGCATATCAACAATGAACTTTTACGGCATGATGAGCTCGGTGCGACAACTATCTGGAATCTTCACTAACATTTGTCGTTTTTACAGCTTTCCGTGATCGCAACGCCGGCAGCGCCAACAACCATGGCAAGCCAATTGATGACTCTGTCAGAACTGACCGTCACCCAAGAGCTGGTGGACGTGGCCGAGGTGGTGCTCGTGGAGGTGCCAAATTCGACCGTCACAGCCGTGGAGTCGTTGGGTAAGAAGTTTCTTTCGTGATAGATTTTGTAGCACCTATGTTGATACTTAAGAAGTGATTCCGAGAAGCAAGTTGCTCATGGCTGGGGTGCTACCGAAGGTGGCGCTGAGCTCGCTGACGAGCAAGCCGGTGAAGCTATCGCCAAGAATGATGCTAAGGAAGATGGTGAAGCACCAGCTGATGCTGCCGCTGAAGAGCCTGAGCCAGAAGACAACAGTGTCTCATACGCCGATTACCTCGCTCAATTAGAGGAGAAGAGAGCTGCACTCAACGCTGCTACCCCTGAAGCCCGCAAGCCAGACAGCAAGGTCGACAAGAAATGGGCCAGCGCCAAGGCTATCACCAAGGAGGATGAGGAAGACTTCGTCGCCGGAACTGGTGGCAAGACCAAGCGTGAACGTCAACGCGCTCAAAAACAAGTCGTTGAGATTGATCAACGTTATGTTGAACCCGCTGAACGTGGTGGTAGAGGAGGTTTCCGTGGAGGTCGTGGACGTGGTGATGGACAACCACGTGGCGACAGAGGAGGTTTCCGTGGACGTGGTGAGGGTCAACGTGGACGTGCTCGCGGTGATCGAGGTCCACCACGCCAAAGTGCCCCAAGAACTGGAGGCGCCTCTGCACCTATCCAGATTGAGGACCAATCCGCTTTCCCAAGCCTTGGCGCATAAAGTTTCATTATTGAAACTAAATCTCCCGATCTTTCAAAGCATGACATAACATGATATGTAGAAACGATCCCCAAAAGAATTTGTGTTTTACGCAATCGTTATATGAGAAACAAAAAATTTGATCAAAAACCAGTCCTAAGTTTTTTTTGCATTGTGAAATGGTTAATGACGGGAATAGCTGGCTCATGATAAATGGACGGGAAGTGGCTTTTATGAAAGAAGGTTCCCCGAACGTATTGGATGTCAATGATATCCCGTGATGGACAATTTTTTCTCATTCTAACAACTTTTCTTTTTTATCTTTGGTCTTCTCTGGCTGGTTGTGATTATCATGGGCTTGAGGTGGAGTCTGGGTACCTGGACTATTCTCCGCATTTCAGATTTCACTTGCTTGTCACGGTAGATACAATAAAATGATTTTTCTGTTTAATTTTTCTCTTTTTTTGGGGACCTTGATATCTGTTTGTATGTGTATGTGTATGTGTATGCGTGTGTGTGTGTATGTATGTGTGTATGCGTGTGTGTATGTGTGCGTGCGTGTGTGCGTGCGTACGTGTGTGTGTGTGTTCTTTACCTTGGACCTTGGATTCTTGATGATTAATTAACTCAGGAGGGTGGGTAGTAGGTACTGGTGGTAGGTAGGTAGGTAGGTAATTCTATATTTATTTATTTCGTTATTTCGTTATTTCGTTATATATTATATATTATATATTATATATTATATATTATATATTATATATTATATATTATATATTATATATTATATATTATATATTATATATTATATATTATATATTATATATTATATATTATATATTATATATTATATATTATATATTATATATTATATATTATATATTATATATTATATATTATATATTATATATTATATATTATATATTATATATTATATATTATATATTATATATTATATATTATATATTATATATTATATATTATATATTATATATTATATATTATATATTATATATTATATATTATATATTATATATTATATATTATATATTATATATTATATATTATATATTATATATTATATATTATATATTATATATTATATATGA
>NW_001820827.1:1090680-1093303 GCF_000146945.2 Sclerotinia sclerotiorum 1980 UF-70
GAGGGGAGTGGATACGGAGAAGGTGGTGAGATATTGTATAGATAGATGATAGTGGAGTAGGAGACAGTAAAGGTTAGATATTATAGAATAGAGGTGGAAAAGGAGGGATTAGAGATTATATGTTATGTATTACATGTGGTATATAATATATTATGTATTATGTATGTATGTATCTATTTATTCCTTAACCCCTTCCCTTCCCTTTATATTCATCTCTCCATCCCTTCCACCCTGGGCCATCTATCTATACAATTTCTATACAATATCTATCCATCTTATCCATCCGTATACCATCCATCCACCCACAACAAACAGCCAAAAGAACTAGTCAATCTCCTTTTCTATTTTATCCCATCCCATCCTATCCCACTTTATCATGTCAATCTTCCTTCAACCTTCCAATTTAATTTTCAGACCCTGAATTTCTATTTTATATATTCATATATACATTCATCTAGTACACTCATTTATCTAGTATATCTATACATTCATCCATCCATCTATCCATCCACAATTATATATAAGATACATGTAATTATAATTATCTACCCTCATCTCACCATACCTCACCATACCTCACTATACAATAAATATAAAAATACAAAAACACATTAAGAAAAAAGGAAAGAAAGTAAAAAAAAAACACCATGAAAATATATTCATATTCATATCCATGTTCATAATCCATCCTGGGCCATCTTCCTGTATACCTTTCCTCATCCTCATCCTGCATCCCATCCTACATCCTACAACCTTAACATTCATTGTACAACCAAATATACCCCAATGTATTCATATACACCCACACATCCATACACCCACACACTCATACATCCATACATCCACACACTCATACATCCATACACCCATATATTCATACAATCATCCCCAAATCCCAAATCCGTATTAATATCAAGACCATCAATAAATCTATCAGAGACAAGCCAGCCAACCATAGTATAAACTCCATATTAGCTAGCTAGCTAACAGACCAGCCAGACAGACCACTCCCTTACTTTTTCCTTCCCCTAGCATTAACCTCCCCCTTTTCACCAATTCCCAAGATAATCCTACAATCCGGACAATACCATTTAGTAGTTCTAGGAGGAATTGCCGGTAAACCCACACACTCCAAATGAAACCATTCCTTTTCGCACTATGAATCAAATAGCTCGTTAGTTCTGATTTTCCCATTTCGAAAAAAACTCACTAACAACGAAAAAACTCACATTATCATTCTCACAAGCAATCATCGTGCCAAAGCTAACCCGATTACAAATGCAATATCTCGGCTCATTTGGATCAATCAAATTTCCATCATCATCCACTTCATCCAATACTTCTTGAACCGCACTACCTTCTCTTCCATCTTTCTTTTCTTTTTTTTGCCCTGCCTTTTTACGTGGAGCGGCTCGTCTCTTGCCAACACTTACAGCAGTTGAACCACCTTCTGTACTAACAGTTACGACCCCTGGTGCAGGTCTCTTAGCTCTTTTACTTGGTTGACGAGTTTCTGGTGCGGGTGTATTACGAGCGGTGCTGGTGCGTCTCGGGCGATCTAAGGCTGCCGGAGTAGGAGCTGCGGAAATGGGATCCTCTGACTTAACAGCAATTGCTGCAGCTGCAGCTGCTTTACCACGAGAAGAAGTTGGTCTCTTAGATGGAAGTGCTTCTGTTGCTGATGTAGTGGGTTCCATTGATGAAGCAACAGGAGTTGCTTTTCGAGTGGTACGTGTGTTAGTTGTTTTCTCTGGCTTTTCCGATTTCTTCTCCTCATTCCTTTCTGCCTTCTCTGCATCCGCAATTGCTTTGGCTGCTTCTTTGGCTTCCTTCTTAGCAACAGCTGCTGCTTTTCTCGCCTCCTTCTTAGCTTCCTTCTTTTCCACACCTGGAGGAAGAATTGGCGTTGAAGATTTTGGTGGTGATGTAGCGGATACTGGAACAATTGGAGTAGAACCAGTTGGTGTATCTGTATTGGCTGCTGAGAGAGCAATGGAAGATGCCACGGAGACGGCAGATTCCAAAGTAGGTACAGGAGTTGCGCGGGGAGTGGCATTTGTGATAATGGGATGAGGGGGCGGAACCGGAGTTTCAGTCTTCGTTCTCTTGAATTGAGGCTTACCTAATTTCGAAGAATCTGCTTCATTTACTCTATCACCTTGGATTTCATTCGTGTCAGCTATGCCATCTACAATTGATGAGCTCTCGCCATTTGCCTTGACATCTTCAATCGTCGACTCGCGTTTACGTTTTCTCGATACTTGCTTCTTTGGTGTTTTAGTAGTAGCTTTCTCTTTTTCTTTCTTCTCATCTTCAGGGTGATTTCCGAAAAGGCTCTTTACTGTACTAGCAGCTTCTGTCATTTTCCGCACAGATTCTTCTGCTTCCTCAGCCGCCAACTTAGCCAGCTCTTTCGCGGCAGCCTCTCTTTTTAATTTCTTAGCTTCGTTAAGCTTCATACCACGGTTACTGAGTTGTATCTCCTCTGCTCCTAGGGCTTCCGCACTTATTAGCACCTTCGGCGATGACTGTCTTCCCGGTGAGTTGGGGGGGTTACCGGTTGATCGAAAAGGCTGTCCTGCAGCGTCAGCCTTACTCTTGCAGTACGATACGCTTCTATTCC
>NW_001820827.1:1093977-1120570 GCF_000146945.2 Sclerotinia sclerotiorum 1980 UF-70
CTCTACCATGTGTGATGCTTCTGCGAAAGCTAATGTGCGTGCGCAAAGGGCATCAGCTAAGCTCGTAGATATGTCTTTTCGCAGAGAGACAGGATCGGGTTTTGAATCGGCGGGAAGATCGGGAAGATGTCCATAGGTTTTCGTAAAGTCATTTACGTTCAATGAAGCATTGACATATTTCTCATCCAGATCACTGATGAGCGCCATCGACCGAACCAAATCCGAAGGTAAATATTCCGTGAAATCGAGAAAGTCTGTAATTGTTGCCTGCGCATCCGGATCCATGGGCAATTCCATATTTTCGATATTGCTATTCAAGTTTGCCATGGATTGTATCGTCTCCGCAAGCTTGCCCTTACGCCGTGGACTTGTCATCTCCAAAGCGTTATCCATTGAATTGTTCGTCGCCATCGTGATAGAGTTGGAGTGGGAATTATTCTCATCAATCGCTCTTGAATTATCGACATGCGATTGTGGGGGGACCTTGATACGACAGCTCCAAATGCCTGACTCATCAAGCCATCTAAAAAGAGAGAAGAAAAAAACAAATTAGTAAAAAATCCCGAATCCAGAGTATGTCGACAAAAAATGATAAACCTTAAAAGGTCAATGGTGAATGAAATGTAAGAAAAAGATGAGATAGTTAGAGATAGCCGTTGAAAAAGCAAGGCAGTAATCTTTCGTGAAAGCAACGCGAAAATCTATCGGTAAAGCTTAAAGCGCGATACTATCACCAATCCAATCCCTAGCCTAGCTTAGCGCCCTCTTCGCAATCATTGGCAGCATATTTGGAATTGGGGGGTAGAGGAGGGTGGCATTTTTGATTCTTTTTCTTTCTTTCCCCGATGATTTGCCTGAGCTCTCTTTTCAAAAAAATAAATAAATAAATAATAAATAATTACTTGTTTTTGACCTTGCTTTCTTTTCTATTCTGTCCTGTTTCCCCCATCTTTTTCGCGTCGGTGGGAATAGGAACCAAATAAGATCCAAAGCAAGAGTCATAATCATAATAATAAGTATGTACGTAGCATAAAAATGCACGTGCTTTTTGTGGAGGGGAGGGGAAAATAAAAATCGAGCTATGAAAACAGCTAATGTATGTAGATAGATCAAAGTGTCGTAGTTATGGGGAAAGTGGAAAGTAAGATAGTAAATAGATGAAAAATAAAGGGGGAAGAAAAGCTTCATTCCAAATAAACAATCTGAACAATCTGAACAATCTGAACATACCTTCTTGATGCATCTGATGCCATTTTTCTTGGATTGGGAGTTGTATGATATAATAGGTATGATATTTATTTGATCGGGAGGTTGTATTTGTTTAGTTTGGATGGTGGCGACGCGATGAGGCTCTGAAAGGGAGGAGAGTTGCAAATACGGTGATAGACAGATAAATAGATTGATTGATAGATAGGTAGATAACAAAGATTGATGGCAAATAATAGATAAAATCGAAATAAAAGTCTCTAATAATCAAAAGATCAAATCAAAGACCATTAAAAAATTCCTCGTTTTTGGTTGGTGTGTTACGATTCCTACATATCTCAATATAAAATATGCAAAAAGGTGTCATGGGTTCCAAGGTTTGGGTTTCGTGATATTTTCAGTTGGTTCCAGTAAAGGTAGGTAATAAGTAGGTAAATAGATAGATATTTAGGTTATTCCAGAATAATAAGGAAGTGGCAGATGACAAGGTGAATTTTGGGAACATCCGGTAGATAAACCAGATCAATCCAAAAGGAGGCAGATATCAAAGAAGCTGAACTTGATGAACTCTGAGATCCAAACTGGGGAAAGGTTAAAATGCTGAACCACTTTCAATAAGGTATCCCAGGTAGATATGTAGTATAGTATGATTTGGACGGGGAAATGATATAGATTTATGAATATTCATTTAATTCTCTATAGGTACTGGGTATTAGATGGTGATTTATCAAAATAAATGTTTGATTATATATATTCCGATGCAGTTTAAAATGTTTGCACCTTTCCCTTCCCACTTGCGCTTCCACCCTTTATTCACCCATCACTCTTTTCCTTTTCCTTTTCCTTTTTCTTTTCCTCCCCCTTCTCATTTCTCATTTCTCATCTCGAAATTGCGGTTGGCCATGGGTCACACGATAACACAATACGATCTGAGATGCAAATGTAAGCAGGCATATTATTCCTTCCAGATGCGAGCCTAGTCCAATTTTATAACTGTTATAGATGAAATGGTTACACTATGATTTATTGAATATCTACATGTATCAGTGCAAGCAACTTTCAATTCATTTGTACAAATTCACTTCCTTCTTGCCACCTCCATTTGTATATATCCCTTTTTCCCTTTGTTTGTGATTCAATACATGTAGATGTCTATTTTTAGAAACCTTGCATATGATATCCACCAAATGCACTGCATCTGTATCAGAAGTATCTCCTCATGAAATCAAAGCTCGAAAATACATCACAGCACAACAATCACCATATGCTAATTGTAGGTATTCGTATGATTTATTTCCTCCTAACCCTACCCGCCCTATTGATAAGTAAACATGTAAACATATCTCCCCATATCATAAACCTGTGAGCAGAAAAAAAAAAGTCTCGCTCCAGCCATTCAACTGTACCTCCAAACCAACCAATCCACTTCAAAAATAGGAAATAGCAAGATCCGTATGTGTCTTCTTCTTGTATAGTTATCCCATACCCCGTCTTCCCTCATATACTTTTATCTCTTCTCAACGTCTAACCACCAAAACCTGCATCACATCATCCCCCCTAGACCGCACCCACGAACCCCAAAACAGCCCCGCAAATTCCCGCAGCCACAATCCAGACACTTGAATACGCCACAGCACCAAGCGCCTCAACACCCTCAAGCGTAACATACAATTGCACGAAAGTGTTAACACCCGTAACCATCATCAAAGTAGCTGTTCTCTTAATAATGAGCTTAGTTTTCTTCGACCAGCCCCAAAAGTTGTACCAGATAGTCTCTTCCAATGTAGCAGTCTCAGGATTGAAAGGTTCGGCCTTCGAGTCTGAGGGTTTGGTAGCGGTAGCTGGTGTGAAGATGAATGAACGTGTCGCGAGACCCAAGAGGAATGTAACGGGAAGGAGAGAGGTGGGAGTTGCGGAGTAGGCGGCAGCAATAGATGGGATACCTTCGAAATAGGTGGCGAGGTAAACTGGCAAGTACGACATGTATGCACAATAGAGAGTGACGCTGTAGATAGATGCCGCTAGGAGTGTAGTAATGACTTGAACGGGAATATCCGAAGTAATATCTCGATTTGGGACAGATGGAGAGTCTGCATGAGCGGGGGAGAGAGGTCGGAGTAATCGGAAGGGGATATAAGTTGTGAGAGTATCGATGAGAAGAGAAGTCAAAACAGTCTTCAAGCTAACTTCATAGAATGTGCCTAGAAGATACAACTACATCGCGAGAATCAGTATACCATCGAAAATACAATCGCAATATTGAAGCGGGGCAGAAGAGTAGGAACTTACCGGAGGACCACGAGACAACACACTCAAAGCCGCAAGATCATACCCATCATAATTTCCAAACCAGCCCAAAGCCAATTCCAGAGTCCTCCACGTAAACAAAATGCCAAAATCATCCCAACCCTCCTGCGACCTGCTAACCCTCCCCAACTCCCCACCATCCAAATAACTCGCTCTCAAACTATAAGCCAACCCACTCATCACCGAAGTGAGAATCACCACGACAGGAAACCTCAAAAGATCGGGCATTGTCGATTGCGATCGCGGTGCGCGTCCAGAATCGGCAGGCATCGAACGAGCCAGCTTCGAATTTCTAGTCATGCTCCCCTCACTCTCTCGTTCCAACTCCCTCCTCAAATAATATTCATCCAAATCATCACTCGTCTCCAAGTTGCTCGAATCCCCATTGATAAGCTGATCCGCGGCAGCCTCTGTACTATCCACCAAACTCTCCACCTTATCTCTCCTCAAAGATCTCGTTGCTGGAGCCATCGTTCCGTACCGTTTCGTTCTGTTTGTCTTGTTGCGTTTCCTTGTTATTATCGCTTTTGTATATTCCCTCAATATAGTATCGCGCGTTCCAATCGTCCAAATAGTAAACAGTTGAGCTTAATTGAATAAACCGTTACGTAGCCTATCCGTCAAATAAACAAGAAGCCAACACGTCCCTGTTAGAAACTCCAAAAACAAATAAACTATCTCCTCACTTTTCAAAATCCCCCTCTCTTCTCTCTTTATCCTATTAAGAATGATCAAAAGCCACCAACAGGATAAAAATTCAATTTGAATTTCAAATGCAATCTCAATCTGACTTCTTTGTTCTCCGTGACGTTTATTTGTTTGAATTGATTTTTCCTGACGTAAACTTCCAATGTGCAGTAATGTTTGTACATTCATATGTTTATAAGTTTGCCCACACGAATTTTTTCCAACTTTGCATGCAATGATGCAGCCAGCAGCTTAAGCTCGGACACACAGACGTCACTACCGCTACCGGTGAGCTTATTTCTCACCAATACCGTAGTTCCTTGCACACAGAGAATCGAGTCGTTCTGCCAACCATTAATTAATGTTTTCATTAACAATTTTTTCATGACAATTTTTCTCAAGTTTTTTTTTTCTTTCTCATTTAGTACCCACATGAAAAAAATTCATAGTTTTTTATTAAATATAAATAAATCGCGTTGCTCTACTAAGTATGTTACTATAGATACCTAGTATTCAATTGATGTTTACCTGTCTCGTGTTTACTTTTTTTTCTTTCTTAAAATTGCTGCACTTTCATCCGCATCTGCATCTGCTTATTCCATCCATTCATTTCTTCGTTTGCTTTTTTTTCCACTCGCCCACCAATACTGCATGCACTATTATTTGCCAACTTGTTCCTCCTACCTCAAAATTTATCCCAGATACTATGCCACACTTATCCATCCAGTTTCAAGCAAGTGCTATCTCCCCACGAAATATAAAGAACTCTAAACTCCTCAAGCCAAGGGTTCTTATCTGAGAGAAATAAAAGTCCTTTATAGGTACTTGTATTTATATGCTTGATGGCAACTCAACATGTCACTCTCATCACATCGACATCACCATCATCTTGTTCACACCTTCAATGTCGAAATCAAGTGGCTTTGAATCCAGTCATTTGTGCATCTCATTATCTAGTTTTGTTACATTGATATCATTTGTTTTTTATTGCTGTGGTATATCAGCTCGATCCTCAGTTTTAACCTCAGTGGATCAAACATCCACCCATTGGTGCTGAGAATCGACGATGGAGACTTTGCTCACTGCATACACATATTATGTTGCTACTACAGGAGAAGAAAAGGGAAAATATCACAGTGACCAATTGAAGAGCTGCTTCAATTGACACATTCAGAGTCGCCGACGGTCATTCCTCCATATGTCCAAAAACACCATCATCGTCATCATCAGAACGACCTCTGGAGCGCTGATCATAATCTTCCTCATCTCCAACACTATCATCGCCATCCTCCATATGAACATCTCCATCTCCATCTCCATGGATCTGATGTGGGTCATAGCTCCCTCTCGTAAAGCTTTCTCGGGCAAAACTTTCCCTCTGCCGTGGGTGAAGGCTAGGAGTGAAACTAGTCGAGAGATCATTCAAATATTCAGCTGGAATTTCAGGGACGGGAGGAGCATCAGCTGGAATGAGTGGTCCACTTCGAGGTGTTCCAGGACTTGCAAAGCCGCACGAAAGTGCGTGGATGGCTGCAGTCAATCCTTCCTCTTGATTCTCATTCATGCTAGAGGAGGGTGGGCGACGCTCATGACTTTGATGGCGAGAATGACCGAATCCGGCTGGAACACTACCGCCGTATAGTAGCCTGCCCGACATTGTATAACGATCACTATCTACAATGTATCTCTTTGCTCTGTTGTACGAACCACCACCGTATGCGTGTCGCATATCTGCAGGTGGTGGCGTCGTATCCGCAGAGCTGGCACGGTCAATATCATGATCAACTGAGCTAGACGCCCCCGGGGATGCAGAATCCTGATCGTCGCTTTGAAAGTCCTTTGCAGAATCCGGTGGAGTGTTAGCAGCATCTTGATTCATTCCTACAAGGACAGAGGCGGCTTCTAGCAGTTGTACTTGTTGATGCTTTGATATTAACAATTTCGAGGTGTAAGACCATTCAGGTGTGTGTTCCCATCTGCAAACAAAAAGTTAATAACGGTTCATAATCACTCCATCGTAGAAAGCTTCCGCGATAAAGCCCATGTGGAGGAAGATAGGAAAGGATGGTGGGCACGAACAAATGCTTAGACAAGCAGCTGCTGTGCTTGTATCCTTTTCCACACTTGTCACACTTGAGATCATTGGCATTAGCCTTCTTGCCGTCCTTCAAAAGTTGTGATCCTTCACTCGCTCTCCTCAATCTGTTCTTTGTAAAATCGTCGTCCTCATCCTCCATTTCCTCATCATTGTTCTCGTCGTCAATTGCACTCTCTCCACGCTCTGACTTCACCGCCGAATTCAACCTCATCCTATGAGTTGGCAGACTCGATGGTGGAGACGGTAAGCTGCCCATAGGTCCGGACCTCGAGGCATTTTTAGACATTGTTGCTCTTCGTGTAGAAATTGGCATTGCCAAAGGATTATCACCGACCTCCTTCGCAGCAGCTAGGATTGCGTCGACATTACTAACGTTTGCGGATACACTTTTACGTCGAGTTACTCTGCTGCTTGGTATAAGGGAGCCTCCCGATACTGAGTGAGAATGATTTCGTGAATGGGATTGTCGTGGATAGGAACTCGAATTTGTAGACAATGGAAGGCGGACTTGGCCAGGTCTTGAGGAATGCTGAATTTCCTGTGAGAAAGATGAGAATGATCAGCGGTGTTCCTATAAATAGATGGGTTGGTATGTAATAAGGGAAACAAGGTAATCACTTTGGAAGAAGCCATCTTGACAAAATTTATTTCCTTTGTTCCACTTTCGAACTCGGTGAGCCGACCCTCAATCCTCGAAGCTATGATAAGCAACAATATGAGGGCGAGACAAAATAATTTGGACGGAATTTTGGCGATTGGGTTTCGTAAATTGGTCGGGTTCGAGGTCAAGCTACAGTCCGCGTGGTTTTATGTAGGCGAGAGCTATTTGTTTTAATGATATGTAAGTGTGATTGGGAGAGCACAAATAAAAAGGAGGCTTCTAAGTGAATCAATGAATTTCATAAAATAAATAAAATAAAGATGTGAGAGCAACAAGGCAAGGTAAGGTAAGGAATCCGCCAAAGCCAGAGATCTTTGGGAAATTTGTCGCAGTTGGAATGGAGAAATAAAATGTTTAGTGAGAACCAGGATGAATCCAGAATAGACGGAGGATTGAATGGCTGAGACGATGCAGGCCGGCGGGGTTCGCAAGTTTTCCGTTGGAAGAGGCCACTGAGAGACTTGTGCTGAATGTTCGAAAGATGGGTTTGTTTCTAGAAGAGCGAAATTGCAGAGAAACAACAAGTATAAAAAAAGACAATGAAGTATATATTCGCCGGTTATTTCTTGTCTTTCTTCAAATAAGTGATTAAGTATCTGAAATTGTTTGTAAAATAATTTGACGTGCTGGCAAAGCTAAAATTTTCGTGCAAGCTGTAGAAATATCCAGAATATTTCCCAGAAAAAAAAAATAGTTGTAGCAGTAGTGGTAGATCTGGTGCCAATTTTAGGTTTCTGGCTAAGCTTGCCTCTTTCCTTCCCGGGGATACCACTTGGGTGTTGTTGGTGATTTTGGGGGAAGGAATCGGTTTCCTATAGGCCAATAGAATTGAAGATTGATAGCTGAGATTGATGAGCGACTGGGTGGTAACTTGAATTGGGTAGATACGAGTAGATACGAGTAGATATGATGCTAGGTTGAGTGTTGTAAAAATTGTTTTGATATCGACTTGGATTTGGACTTGGACTTGGACTTGGAGTATTCGGTAGGTGACTAGGAAGATAGATATGAAATGATGGGATAAATTCGATTTCGATCTGAGGTGTAGTGTAATCGGAGGTTTCCACTATGGCACTATCAATGAATATTACCTAGTTACTCCTAGTTAGTTACTCCTGGCCAGCTTTGGTCTCCCTGCTTGGTCCGCTAGTTTCCTTTTCGATCCAGCCCGTAAGTCGGAGCACTTGAATAGTGAATTATGGGGTTGGGGCGTCCCTAGTAGCTTGCTTATTCACGGGGGCTAGGAAAGATGTCTTTGGCTTTTGGGTGATGTGCTACGGGCTTAGTAGGTAGGTACCGATTTGTGCGTGACAGCTTGGAAGATAGTGAGTGGTTAACGCTGGCTCGAAAATCAAAATGCTATACGTGAATGTTCCTGAACTCAAAATAAAAAATAGTTGGAATGGCAATGGAGATTGCGATTGAGATTGAGATGGTATGTGGATAGAAATTTATTTCATCAGGATACAACTTTAACAATGTTTTCAGTCAATGAGTTATGAGTAATGAATGAATGTGCTGTAATGCGCTTGGAGAACAAAGAAATATACTTGTTATGTCAGCGGAGAGAGAGAGAGGAGAAACATCCGAATCAAAACCCGTTGGAGAAAAAAAATTTAAAAAATTATTGAAGATAATTTTTTGGGAGTACAAAAATCAAGGTAATGTTCACCTAGGAGTAGTCCCTAATTGCATTTCTAGAATGCTTAAGTAATGAAAAGGTGCAATTATTAGAGGGAGAATGGGTTTTGTGTGTTCTTTGTTTGTTCGATTCGATTGGATTCGTTGAAGTTGACCTGATTGATTGATTCATTGATTGATCCAGATTAGGAATCACCAGACACCTGCGTAGACGCACACAGTTCATAGCGTCTAGCGTCACACACACAGACAAGACACACACTTACTATATTAACCTATGAAAACCGTATCAAAAGAAAAAAAAAAAAAAAGTGAGAACAAGGAAATGGACGGGATAATTAAATGCAAGCCCCGATCTGCTCTCATTGGCTATGACTACGATTATTATTATTACCTACTGCATAAAGATACTAGCACAGATAGATGTATCAATCGCATCATAAAGTTTACACTGCCTCTCTACTCGTTCGCTACATAGAAGCTACAGTAGAATGAATACCTAGACATCCTCTGTAACTATTTAGGAAACGCCTTAACTCTTTCGAGACTTGAGTTTCCTCGTGATGAATTGAACGCTACGAATCCTTTCTTATTTTGGTCATAGAATTAGGGATGTACGGGTTTATAGTAAGGGTTGTGACCATCTCACGTGGCTTAATATTTTAATTATTATGTGTGTACGATACAAGAGATGCTATTTGTGCATGCGGTTTATTTATTAATTAGGCATTCTCTTTGATAATTGCATGCTAGAAATGCCTGGGCGGGTGAGTGCTATTAGGGGAACATTCCTTTTCTTTTCTTTTCTTTTCTTTTCTTCTCTTCTCTCCTTTCCACTTCGTATATCTCTCACCCCCTTCCTCCTTTTTTTCCCTTGTTCCCAAATGTTGGCTATCAGACTCAAATTAAATTCAAGTGTGGATGCACCTAACAAGGGTTGATACTAATCTGAAGCGCAATCGCAGCCGCGAGGATAAAATTATTGCATAATGATGATGATAAAAGGTTAATTTAGATTAAATCTCCATACGGAGTACCAAGGGCCATGACGTTGATTCAGATATTTGACGAGTGACCGCAAACAAACTTCGAGAAGAAGGCCTTCAGGAGGTATTATTCAGGAGGTTATCCAGTGTATCATACCCCTATTGCCCTGGGCAGTTCATAATTAAATGTTGTATATCTACCACTTGCACATTTATATATTCTCGCATCTATCCTGTATATAAACGGGAGATAAGAATCCATACCTCGTCTCAGACCTTCCAACACGATAAATACCCTCAATGCGCAGTTCCATTCCATTCTCCCATATAACCATAGCTTTTATCCAGCGACAAAAATCTAGCGATGCTCCATCAACCTACCTACTCCTGCAACCTTGACTTCCTCAAGCATCTATCTCCCCAAAGTGGAGAAAACGAAAACGACACAACAAATTCCCATTTGCTCGCTCGACGCATGACAAATTCACTGAAAGAATCGTGTTCACTCCGTAGACGCTGAAAAATAGAATTATTACGTTCGCAATACAATACAGCATACATACATACGTGAGATAGTGTGCGGTAAGATGACCTGCGTAGACAAGTAAGTATACGTAAGGTACAACTCAGCTACTATTTGCTGTCTCTGCTGTCACATATCCACCACCGTAGAAAGTCTCCCGTAATACCTCTTGTTCCTGCGCCGAGACATAGAAATTATGCCGTTCTTGAAATCCTGTGTGGAATTAATAGGGATAGGTAGATTACCCTGCCGAATTCAAAAATTATTTATGTTTGCATCTACAATTTTGTATCTAGGTATGCTTGTCTAACTCCAACAATGAAATGGAAATGGAAATGGAGTTAGAAGCGGAAATCGAAATCGAAATAGAAATGGAATTCCCAAAGAAAACCCAAAACCAGAAATAAATTGTGGATGTGCTCACGTAGATGCGGGAGATCGTTCTAGACTTTTTCCAACCTGGTTCACCATGCGCAAGCTCCTATCGCAGGAAAAGATCATCGCTGCTTATTTCTCTAGGCGGACAGATCACTGATTACTCTAGCATGAAGAAGTTAAGATCTTATTTCAATGTACAATGTATATTTTGTTGATTATCTCGAGATTAAACCTCGATATGTTTCCCTTGAATACAGTACACAGATAGGTTTTTGGAGAATAGAATATAATATGAATTGAACTGTTGAAGAAGATTAGTTTCTACCTAGTATCTAGGTAATGAAAAGATAGAATCTTAGGTAGAAATCAAATAGATACAAAAGATTCCATATCCATAACACGATCTTTTATCCCCATCATTCATTCGCTGCAACGAAACAACAGGAACCACGTCGATCAATTACTACTCTAGGTGCTTCCCACAGCGCCTACATCCCATGGCTCGCATGGGTAATGTTCATTTACATTCTTCCCATTTATTTTAGGGCGGGAGGAACCCTCTTCATTAAAACGATAAAATATAATTTTATTTTCAACCATGGATTGGGAATTCTGAATCTTCTCATGAGATGAAAAAGTGATGGCTAGTGACTGCAAAAGATGAATGGGTAATATTTGGTGCCAACAAGTAGTGCTTCGTCAAATACCACTCTAGAAAATAAAAGAGATCTAGGAGTTCCTGCGATTGGATTGTGAAAATGGAAATGTGTTAACACCATGGCATTTTGTGCGACCAAGACTTTCCCTTATCTATCACAGATCAAGTTTCCAGGATAATATATTTCGAATCAAAACCGATAGGTAGGAAATTTGGAAACCCTTGTGAATTTTCCAAGCTTCGAGTTAAACGTTTATATGGATTTGTTTTACAAATACCATGTTTGTATAGGTACCCAGGTATCAATCGACTTACCTATCGACCTCATATAAATTTCAACCACATCAACAAAATTATCACTTGAACGCTCGCATAGCAAGTCAACCCTTTCCCTACATAAGAAACTCTTGGATCCTTACTCTAAAGGCCATGTTTCTCCTCTCCTTTTTCACATCATAAAAGGGGCGTCAAAATGAGGTTACTAATGCAGGATCATGTTACTTACCATGGATTGATTCTGTATGACTGGCGGCACACGGTATACGAAATGGGGTAAGTAATATACCTAATATGGCGGGATGAAGCATGATTATTGTGCTTTAGGATCGAGCGTCTACTTGTCTACTTGACTCTATTCATGTTTTACTCCTCAAAGTCTCATAGGTATGTATGTACTCATCGGCAGGAAACTCATCCGACTTCCTAACAAATCGGAGCCGAGTTGTGGTATACTCCGTACACTCGCCAGCCATAGATGAATTTGCTTAGATCACAGTTCAACCAATTCAAAAACGATATCCTTACATTTCTACACATCTCTCAAACCTTCATCATTAATATTGGATCCACACTGACGTTATCTTACATCCACATACACAAACCCAAATTCCTCACCCGGGGAATCAACAAGACAGGTCCGATGATATGCGTACTGCAGTTAGAACCATGGATCGTATATCTACCCGAGATAGTAACCACGAGCATTACACCTTTCAACCGAGAATCTTCCTCCGGCTTTTCGGCATCAAGGCCATCAAATGACACCGGATCGGAGGTGGAGGTCAAAACTCTGAATACCACACATGGATAATGTGTATAGCTACCTACTTGATAAATCCAAGCGGGATTCCTCGATTCTTTCCGACGTAGGAGCTGAGGGGCTACGTAGGAGGCGTGTCTTATATAACGATACATGGAAAACTTTTGAGAAAAGGCTTGGGGATTTCCTGAAGAAAAGGATGGGAAAAAGCAAAATCGTAGAAATTTCTTCAAGCCTTTGTGTGATGAGGGGAAATTTTCTGTTGTGTAATGGTGCTATGGGGTTTGTATGGAACATGGCTGATACATATGCGTTACACTACATCAATTTGACATTTGCTGTAGATGTGGCCTTTTGTGTGCATTCGAGCATAGATAGCTAGGTAGTATTAGATACGGTATACCATATTGCGATATAGATAGCAAAGGACATATGAATTTATGTGAATACACTCGTTGTTTTGATAGAGAGAAACCAGATATAAAGCCATGAAGTAGTATTTTATCTAGTCTATCTACCCCTCACAAAATTTACCCCGCCAAACCAACATCCCATGATTTGATTCCCATACTCGGTATTTACTTTTAGAAAAATTATGGAATAGGATGATCATCATTACTATAATAATAATGATAATAATAATAATAAATCCTAGCAATTCAGTTCAGTTAGTTATAGTTATACTGTACTTGTTACTCTAAGTTACTTGCATGTACAAAAATCTCCGAAAACGTTTCCGGACATGATAGACACATACACAGTCAGTCAATACATCAGATTATTAGCTACCTAGTTAAGTTAACGACCTAATCCATGCAAAAAGCTCCTAGTGAAGTGAAGAACGCAAAAAAAATTGAAGAAAATGTTTTCAAAGTTGGATGCCTAGAAACTTTATTAATGGGTAGGGAATTGATGGCTTGGAATGGAGGGATGGGGGTTGAATGAGTCAAGTGTGCTTGCTTGCTTGCTTGCTTTCTGGGAGTGGAAGTGGGTGAATATCGTTTGTTATCTTATCAGATAAACTTAAGATCGACGGACGAAGAAAATGCAAGAAAAATCGTCATTTTAGAGGTCTTCTTGCATTAAGGTTACGATTTTATTGATGACTTGACTTGAAGATTATTGCAATTTTTTTCTCTCGTGGCGACGATATCTCATTATTGACTGACTTGAGAGATTGATTGTTTATATTTGGTGATATATTATTATTATATATTATTGGGGATTGGATTTACTATATTATTATATTCTATATTATTTGGAATATAAACAAAAACTAGAAGGAGAAACAGAGAATCCGAGTTACAAAACGAAAAAGATGTCTGAAGAAACATATAAGAAAGTTGGACGAGGAGGCGCGGGGAATTTTTATAGTAAACAGGATGTCGAGAGGAGTAATGGGACTTCTGTATGTATATTTTTGGTGTCTTCTCTTTGCTCTCTTCATACGTTATGTGCGCCTTTTAACCTTGATTTACTCCTCTTCGCACTTCGCTCAGTACAACCAGCAATGACTAACCTAGGCGCAATAGGACCTCGAAGCGCAATCCTCCTCCTCAAACTCAAACTCAGCAAAACACAATAAAACCCCCTCCTTAATCTCCCAGGCGCTGCGCGCAGTAGGTGGTGGACCTCCACCTGAATATCAACGTTTGTCCTTTCTCCTCCCCTCTCCTCTCATCTTCTCTCCCTATCTCCCTATCTCCCTTCCCTCCCACACATACCTCCAACAAAAACTAACACCAAATCCAGACACCGGCCGCGGCGGCGCAGGAAACCTCGCTTCACCTGCTTCTCTCCTAAACTCAGGTCTCACCCAAACAACAACTAATTACGAAAATCCCACCATTAACCCCGCTCCCCCGTCGAGTTCGCCCAGAAATGTAAAGAGTAGCATGCAGAGTGTTGTTTATAAAGGCGGGGTAAGTCTTCTATTTCCACTCCATTCCATCTCTTTTCTACTCCACTCCTTCCTTTCCTCTTTCACTTGAGAAAAAAAAACCCCCCCAAATCAGATATCAAACCAAAACAAGCAAAAAATTACAAAATATAGAAAACTAATCAAAATATATACATGTACAGCGAGGCGGCGCAGGTAATTACAATTGGGAAGCAGATGAAATAGTTAAGGAAAATCAACGGATTTCGGAAGAAAACTCGCGAAGAGAGATTGAGAAGAAGGTTGTGGGGGATGTGGATGGAGATGGGGAGGGAGGGTTGAGGAAACCAGGGAGGGCTTATGATATTAATGCGGGGAAGGAGGTGGAGGGGGGAAAGGTAGGAGCTTTGGGTGGGAGGGGAGGGGTTTTGGGTGCGGGGTTGGAGTAATTGGGGGGTGGTTGTGCATGTGTGTTTGGAGAGTGTGTATGCTTTTGCTTTGATGGGTTGGGGATTGGAGTAAATAAGGGGTGGTTGTGCATTCGGAGAGTGTGTTTGGAGAGTGCCTATGTTTTGGCTATGATGAAGTGGAGTGGTAGATGGAATGATGTTTAGGTTTCGAGTGGTATCGAGTAAGTACTCGATGCTCGATATTTGATACTTGATATCTGGGATCAGTTGTGAGATTGGAGCATAGGAAAGAAGACGCGATGGAATAAGAGGAAGGTAGCACTGTATTATTATTATTATTATTATTATCTCACCATTGGATTTAAGAATCCGCTAGGATAGATAGATATAGATCTAAGACGGGCGACTGTCAATTCTCTTTTGAATTTTTTTTGTTTTTTTGTATTGTTTTTTTGTATTGTAGCATTAAGATCTTAGTTTTACTCATGTATAATTACACTTCTTCAGAAGAATAGGATCGGAAACACCCAATTTTCGAGTGATGATTTTATTAATCTAAATCTAGGATTAGTGAGGAAATGAGCAAGTGATTCAGGATATTATAATGTTCCATAATTTAATCATACCTACTCGAGGATTGGTAGAGTGTATAATTCCGAAAGCTGTTGTTGATTTTGGTTTATGGATTTTTTTATGTATTATAGGATTACATAGGGTTTTAGGATTGGATTGTTGGACTTTTGGGTTGTGAGGTTTTGTGGTGTGACAGGGAAGGAGGGGAAGGGAAGGGATAGATATTTATTTTCTAAAAGAGAGATGATATATAGAAGGTTCTGAGAGGGGTGATGATAGATTTTCGAGGGAAGAGTGAAAGACTGGAGGATTGAAGTAGATGGGGAGGGAGGTAAAGGGAGAGAAGAGAGGGAGGGATATTTAGGGGGAAGCTGGGGGAAGGGGTGTAGAGTTTGGATTGTGGAATCGAGTGGAAGAAATTGTTTATAGAATAGAGGAGATAAATGTGAAGTGTTTTTTTGGTGGTTGAGGGAGCGGATGGATAAAGATTGATAGAATGATAGGAAAGGGGTGCTAGTAGCGAGATCTCACAATTATAAGATCTTATGTTAATTAGATCCAACGTAAATGGAAAGGTGTTGACCTCCTGGGATCTTGGCAGTATATGCATATATATTGCATGATGCATATAAGGAGCAAACAAAACTCAACTTTTAATTCATTCTTTCCTTTTTGGTATACTGTTTGTTTGCTTTCGATATCTTGATTTCAAAGCACTTTAATTCCGAAGGCCGAATACCTAACCCTATTCCTTCATTTTTTGAATATATACTCGCAGCTTAACTGCTTAGCTAGAGAATCAATCAATTCAATCTGATGCTCTTTCTGGTCTCAAGAAACCCAATAACTGGTCTTGTTTGAAAGTCTCGACAGTAATCCTCAACCCATCGGAGTTCGTCATAGAAATTCATTCTACACCAGATCCTACGATCTCCGTTCTATAGTAGGATTTCCTATATATCTCCGATTACTAGATCATAATCGCTGTGTTCCCATCCTTCGTTAGTGTGAGGAGAGTCTAAGTCTGCGATAAATCTTCTGGTGTTATCCATGCTTGTATTCTCCTTGAATACTATACGGTATGGATTGCTGTAGGTTACAGTGTATAGGATCAAAAAGGTTGGATGGTCATGAGTTCGATGTTTCTCAACAAAATCAGGTTTTCCTTCTCCGTGGTGGCGCCAGGTGCGTCTTCCGTCGAGGTAACTGGTCATATACTATAACTCATTTTCCTGAGGTCTCAGGAGGTCTTCAGCCATTTGCTGGCTGCCCTCGTATCCCACGGTGGATCCTTCCTTTATGGGTTCCTCGACTGACTCGAGGTTTCCTATCGACTCGATCTCCTCGTCGATGTCTTCCGATAGCTCCACTCCTATGCTTAGGGTGGCAATGCCCAACTCTTCGAGTTGTTCTGGATATAATTGAGGCAGCTCCTTTTCTAGCAATCCAGTCTCTCGGAAGCTACCTTCTAGGGCACCCGCTTCCCGGGATCCCTGTCTCCTGTTTCCAAATCTTACTTGTTTCTTGCCTTTCGCGGCGAATGGCTTCTTCTGGGAACAATCCCTAGACATATGTCCTAATGGTGAATCGTGACAAGTTTCCTGTTACTCGGCGTAACATTCACCTCACCTCACTGTCACGATTCATTAATTCACGTGACCTCGAGGACCTTGAGGACCTTTTGGACCTTAGGGTCCCAAAGGTCCTCAAAAGATGATATAGGGTATATAAACATTCATTTAGTCTCGTAGTTAAGGAGCTTTATGCTCAACTTAGTTATCAATTAGTTTACCTACATTCTACTTGATCTAGTAACGACTTCACTTCCAAGTGAAGACCAGTGATAAAGCCTTAACCCACAACTACCAACCAGACGAAACCTTAGGCAGCCGCTGCCTCCAGTATAGTATCGTTACACTCACCTCACTCACTATATAAATCTTTCCCATCTAATTCCTAGCCTGTATAAAAATAAAGCAAATAAATAAATAAATAAATAAATAAATAAATAAATAAATAAATAAATAAATAAATAAATAAATAAATAAATAAATAAATATTTGTATGTTAAGTTGAAAGATAAGAGGGGGCAATAGAATAGGTTGAGAGAATAGCTGGCTTATTTGGTTGTTCGTTGTGTATGAAGATTGTATAGGGGGATAGATGATGGATATGGAGGGATGGATGGGTAGATGGATAGATGTTGCATAGATAGATGGCTAGATGAATGGATATAGATGGGTGAATAGATGGATATGGAGGGATGGATATGGAGGGATGGATATAGAGGGAAGGGATAAATAAATAAACAAATAACAAAAATCAATGTTTATAACTTATTTTCTTATTGATAAATATAATTTTCTACTAACTATCAGAAATATCACTAATAAGAACTTCTTCAGGATCATTTTCTATCATCGAGTCCATGAGGTGAAATTTGGGTTAGGAATAAGATTAGGTGTATAAATCTAAGGGATGATCTGTCCGCTTCTTAGAGATGGGAGAGATTGTGGATGTTAATCTATTGAGAGAGTAGATCTCTGGTGATATGTTTGTCGTGGTATGACAATAAGAGTTGGGAATTAATCGGTTAGATGACTCGTCCGTCTTGTTTTTGTTGAGGAGATTAGTATCATATCTCACGTAATATGGTGAAAGATCCGCTTCTAGAGTTTTGTCTTGGTGGTTGAGAATTGACAGATGATGTTTTCAAACCGGTGGAGGTTCTCTTGGGTCCTTGGGATAATGTGGTTTGATAGTTGGAGATAAGGATTGGGAGGTGATCATCAAAATTTCCCATTTCTGACCAGTAGCTTGGAGATCATTATTTTCCACATTATGTGATTAGGAATCTGTGATAACGAATCCTGTCAAAGTCTCAAAAAGCAATGATTATAATGGAGGTAAGACCTCTAATGTTGAAACTTTCAAAGAGTCATTGACACCAGCTCGGAGATAGTGAATAGGTAAGGGGCAGAACAGTGCTTGTTTCTACTGTATGGTTCTTCTATTGGCATACACAGACTTCTGTCTGTGGGCTTTTTGTATGTGGCCAAGCAGTGGAGATGGAGGCTTAGAGGGACTGATTGCGAGAGGGACCTACATCTTTGGGCGAATTCGGCCAAATAAAGAAGCGTCATGGCTTGTTTTGAGAAGCATTCATCACAATCTTGAAAGGCTGCTAGAGGTATGTTCTGAGAACTTTGGCTTTGGTTGATTGATATATGACTAACGCCAGACTTCTGAGCAGTATTTAAAGGCATCAAGAACCGCTTGATATATTGGGATGCCACTACAGAGCGTATATTTGTCTAACAAATTGCTCACAACAACCAAAGTTGACATCGGAACGGAAACCTCTATTCGTGCAAAAAACAACCGCTGTAAGCCTGCGCGAATTGGAGACACGATGGCTTTTTCACCAGGATTCTCAACTTGAGTCTTTTGAATCGCCCCCTTAAAAATGTCCACAAAAAGTCTTGCCGGAATAGTCCCAAAAATCACGCATTTCAAAGTTTCATTAATTGCGGTACATTATATGGTATGGCTTCTTGTAGTAAAACAGACAAGCTTTGGAAGGGCACAAAGGCGAGCAAGACGGGCGCTTGGAATATCCCCTTGATCTTGGCCAAAGTCGTCTTTGGGACCCGCCAGACTTGGACCCGGAGTCTTTTCTAGTTTTGAGAAGCTAGATTAGCTTGACTCCACCGTTCTATCTGAAAATGATCTTGGAGGTTTGAATGAATATGAACTCCTCATTAATTGTATTGTCCGATGTTCGCCATGGGGAAGAGGGGCATGATAATTAAAAATAGCTGAAGATGTTCAAAAATAGAAATTGATTGGTTTTAAGGGGGTGATGATAATTTATTTGTGTAGAGTGGACATCGTTTCAATGATACAATAATAGAAAGAAAAGAAACCTTTTTTAATATATTATTATAATTGAGAGAAAGAAAGAGAGTTTTTCTTTAATATACATATCGTTAACAGCTTACCTACCTTGAAATATACCTGTTGTATGATAATTGACACCTAATTACTCAAATCTTGCAGTAATGAACAGAAAAAAAAGTTTATCTTTGACAGCTCCTCTCTGGAAAGGAAGGATGAATGACTTTATCTCGACCAGTGACTCATAGAATTTTGTAAGTGCCCATCAGACTGGCAGCTAAAGAAGATTAAAGAGCAGCTCGATCCGACATCCCGCTGCAATCTGCGATCAGATAATTTTTTGGAACAGATGGTAGCAAACATGTGATGAGGCAAATCAACTTGATTGGCCAGTTAGAACCACGGAGGTATTCTGATTGATATGACAGGAAATGCAAATAAATTGGCATTAGAGTGGAAAAGCTTGGTTGACGGGCGGAGGAATGAAAAGATCTTGGGTGGCCAAGGGCTGGGCAGTGTGAAATGGAAGGTGAGAGTGAGTTGTGAGATAGATGGGAGGAAAAACATCATGAATCCAATTTATCTACGGGGTAGTTAGCCGAAACATTGTTTCATAATTTCATAACTTGTTCATAATTAATTATGTACGTCCGGGGTATACACATACCTAGTAGTATGTGCTGGTACGCTCAGTCAGCTGAAAATAAATAAACATCATCCCACCCCGCAAAAGATTAAACATTTGGGAGAAACGAGTTAGTGATCAACAAGGGGACACTTTTGCCCGAGCTATGCGATTCCTGTACTACCTGTCGTAACAACGAATAAGAAGGTGAGGTTCAGATGGATAAGTCAGACTTCTACCACTATGGTCTATGGAAGTAAGACTACCAAAAATACGAGAATGCCATGATATGACGATGACTGTAACTGATACTCAATATGGCATGATACGAAAAGATGGGAAGATTACTTATCAATAGTACGGAGTAACGACATCTGGCGAGTACCACTCTTTCTTTATCTACTTGCTTGCATTTCATGGGGAAACAATACCCTTCTTTTGCCTACTCCGGAGTCCGTACTTACTGTACGTAATGAAGAATGGACTCTACAGTACCCCGACGATGCAGCCTCCTGCATCAATATATTTCTAATATTAACTATCCTTTGGGTTAAACTTTACCTACGTTTAGATAGTCCAAAGTATGTGGCCTCAACCTTTCCTCCCACCTGCATCATGATAAAGTTCACATAAATGTCAGCAATTGTGCCAATGCTCTCTAGGTTAAACTTCTGACATTGTGCAAATGCTCTCTAGGTTAAACTCTCTTTTAAATCAATCTTCGGTTCATACTTGTATGGTATCATTTGGAATCTCATGATATGAAATGAATATGAAACCGTTGTAATATGTGTTAATGGAAAGAGGTCAGCAAATGTAAAGAAGAGCAAGCAAAAGCAGGAAAAACAGCAAAACACAGCCCGAATGCCAAGAGAATACGCAGTGCCAAGAGAGCCAAGTTTCTCCGATCTTGGCCTCGGGGCGCAATCTCTTGGATGTGAAAGGGCGAAGAAAACGTATTGCCAATTTCTGCGACATTGACAAAAGAATCTGGTGCATGTTCCTTCCATACACGCCAAGACATTTGAACCAATTAAATAATCCACTCAAGTTTGAACCGAGTGGAATGCCAAGAGACTAGGAGTGGAAGCCAAACTTAATTTAGTCGCCAAGAGTTTTTGCCAAGACCTAGTCACGCCCAGTCTTTCCGTTATTCTTACAAGAAGGCACCAAGATCCTCCCTTTGGCTTGGAGACTCGTTTGAGAAACAATTTCGAGGAATACACTTTTTATCACTCACTTCCTTTGATTCTAGTTTTGCGTCAACAATCTTAACAGAACTTTTGGACATTCCATCAATCAATCAATCAAATTCATTCAACTTCTAATATTGATAGAAGGAACAGACCCATAACTTTTTACTAGTCTATCTTCTTCTTCCACACACAGTTTAGTCTGTGAATAGATCATTTTAGCCGACAATTGATTATTGGTTAATTCCAACCACCTTATCCATACACCCAAAATGTCCAGCCAGGACCAACAGCAGCAACAACAGCCGGCGCAAACACAGACTTCGACGTCTTCGAGTTCTAATAATGAAAACGCTACTACGGCGACTTCATCAATTCAGCAAAATGTTGTAGCTGATGATAGTTTACTATGTCAGTGGGAGAAATGTTCGGAAAGATGTCCCACTCCAGAAGCTTTATTTGTAGGTTGATTTTACCTCAGCACTCATATCTTCAAACACCATCTCAATCCAAAGTCCTTGTACTAACATGTAATTTCCAGGATCACATCTGCGAGAAACATGTTGGAAGGAAGAGCACCAATAACTTAAACCTTACTTGCGGTTGGAATTCATGCCGTACTACTACCGTCAAACGCGATCATATTACATCTCACATTCGTGTTCATGTGCCACTGAAACCACATAAATGTGAATTCTGTGGAAAGGCATTCAAGCGTCCACAAGATTTGAAGAAACATGTCAAGGTACGAGCAAGAGCTGGTGTGTATTCCTTTCACCCTGCTAACAATCACCCTTAGACCCATGCCGATGATTCCGTTTTATTGAGAACTCCAGAACAATCTGGTGGTTCAAATGGGGGATACAGACAACCAGGCGGTAAAGGTACGTAAGGGCGCAAGTTGCCTTTGTTCTTATATATGTCTAACATTTTTCTTATGTAGTAATTGCTAATTTGCAACACCTTGCAGCCAATCCTATGGGTTATTATGATCATAATGCTTCGATGCATCCTGGTTCTGCCGGGGTTTATGGCAATTCTCATCACGGTGGTCATAGTGGATATTATGCACCTGCGCACTCTCAACAATCTTCATATGGAGGAGGCCCAGGCTATTATCAAATGTCTCACAACCCTGATCTCGGTCAACATGCAGCTTGGGATGAGAAAAAGCGAAATTTCGATAACTTGAATGATTTCTTCGGTGCCGCTAAGCGTCGTCAAATTGATGCTCATTCTTATCAACAAGTCAATCAGAGATTGATGCAATTACAAGGAATTCCTATTGGTACAGGTGGAGGTATCTCTGATTACATTCATTCAGCACCTCAATTGGTTCCAATTGACGGTCACGGCGGTCACGGACATGGAGGGCCTATGCCACAACACCAATACTCCCTCCCTCTCCCGAACTTGCGGACCAAGAGTGATTTGAATTCCATTGATCAATTCTTGGAGCAAATGCAATCAACAGTATACGAAAGTTCAAACGCTGCTGCCGCAGCTGGTATTCACCAACCTGGTGCTCACTACACTCACCAAGCTCTCAACTTCCGTCAAAGTCACTCGCCACCACAAACTCATATCCACAATATTGGTTCAATGGCGCCACATGTTTCCACTTCTTACGCTTCAGCACCAATGACCGCAACTCACTCATCTCATTCAGTTTCTTCTGGTACACCAGCTTTAACACCTCCCTCAAGTTCCGTTTCATATACTTCCGGAAATTCCCCGATGTCCTCAAGTGGAATGTCTCCCATCTCAAGACACAGTTCAACATCAAATGCAGCATACCCTAATCTTCCAGCTGTAACGCTTGGATACTCCCCACATCATTCAGCAACCGCACCAACATCCACACTTGGTACAAACTTCGATAGTGATCCCCGTCGTCGTTACTCCGGTGGGGTGCTCCAAAGAAGTGCTGGTGGACTTAACTCAAGTCAATATCGCGAGTCTATGGAGACATCTACCGTTGGTTCTCCAACACCATCTCCAAAGGAAACAACACCTCGCCCTGAGTCAATTGTTAAGACAGAAGTTACCAATAATATTGACCCAGCTCTTTCTGATGCTGGTTCACCTTCTGTTCGATCAGTTGATACTTTGGAGAGTGCTCGTGATAGAGCTGAAGAGGCATGGATTGAAAACATTCGTGTCATTGAAGCTTTAAGAAGATATGTCAGTGATCGTCTTCAAAATGGAGAGTATGTCAAGGATGAAGAAGACGAAGATGTATCTATGGCCGACACTGATATGCAAGATACACAAGTAAAGACTGAGGAGAAGCCTGTCGAAAGTTTGTATCCAGTGTTGAAAACGGATGATGATGATGAGTAGTTGTTAATTTTAAGCTTCATGAAGTTGATTGAAATGGGCGGAGTTTTGCTTGCTTGGTATACCAAGGGTGGATTGAATGGATTTATACATTATTTGATAGGAGTGGATGGATGGCGTTGGTATGGATGGAGTATGAATTTTAACCTATCTACTTTGATCGAGGAATGAGGGAGAATGGTGTGCAGTAATACCTTCGTTTTATTGAATGGAATGACCTGTCATTAAGTGGATGATAGTATATGTATACAATAAGCAAGATTTCGCTTTTTCTCTATATCATCTCCATATGGTGTTTTATGATGTGATTCGGTTTGATGAATATTTTGTGGGAAGAGATGACATGTAATCTACTCGGGCCCGAGAAGAGCCCCGCACATATGTGAGCATTGCTTTAACAACTACCCCACTTTAAATATACCTCTTTATTCCATCGTATCTCTATTATTGAATATTTATTTATTTATCTATCTGTCTACCTATCTATCTTTTCGTTATAAACCTCCCTCGTTTTCCACACACAATAACACCTACCATCCATCAAATCTCGAGCAAACAAATACCTACCTACCCAAATACGCAAATATCCAAATACCAGAAGACCCAAATAAAAAAATTCCCCAACAACAACAATTGAATCATACGCATACAATGCATACGTATAAATCGGTCTATCCTGATGGAATACAGGTACAAGAGGGAATTAAAGAGTTTTGGGAAGGGTTTTATGGGGTTAGTGATTTAGAGGGGGAGGAGGAGGAGGGGCATTTGGTGTGAGTCTTCTTTTTTGGGGAGTGGGGGGAGAAGAGAGTTCGTTGTTTTGAGGGGGTTTCTTTATTTGTTTTGGGGTTGTTGGGGAGAAGGGAGGGGGTGGATTGGGTAAATGGGTGGGGAAGGGACGGGTTTGGGGGTGAGAGGGATGGATGGGGAAAGGATGAGAGAGAGATGGGGAGAGAATGAGAATTGGAGGCAAGGGAAGAAGGAGATTAAAGAAGAAACTGGAGGTTTTTTTGAGATCATGGATAGATAGATGCATTGATGGGGTGAAATGAGCAAAAGCAGATTTACTGACGATTGGTTCATTAATTAGGTATGCGGATCAATTTACTGAGGATGCGGTGTTGGTTATGGGGGTTAAGAGGGTTAGGGGGAGAGAGGGTGAGTTTTGAATTTTCTTTTCCTTTTTCTTTTTCTTTTTCGTTTTCCTTCTTTTTGTTGGTAGGGTTGGGGAGGGGGAGGGAGAGGAAGAAGGAGAATGAAGGAGGGAGAGCAAGTGCTTTTCATAAGGACATGAAGAGAAACAAAACAGAGAGTTTATACCTTTCTTCTTCCTTTAAAAACATCGAGGGCAATCATGAGATAAGGAAGACAGAGTCACAGAAAACAAGATCTGAGATACATCAGAAAGAAAACACTAACCAAGCCCCTCAAAATCTAGAAATCCTCGCTTTCAGGAAATCCATGTGGGAAAAAGTAGCAAGTCGTTTGCATACTGTGCATAAGATTTTTTCTTTTGGACAGGATTCTACTGAGGTTATGTTGTTTGGGAATGTGGCTGTGAGTGATTCCTTTTTTCATTAATTTTGCTTGAATTTTGATCTTCTTGGGTTGGCTTTTCTTGAGCTGGATTGTTCTGAGTTGGGTTAAGTTTGGAGTTTGGGAGGAGAAAGGGGGAGATCAAACTCCAAGATAGAAGAGGAGAGAGGAAAAAGGAGGAATTGCAATTACGGAAGAAGAGGAGGAAGGGGAGGAAGAGCAGATTGGATGAGATAAGGTTTATTAAGATAAAATACTAATATCCTGTATAAACACAGTATGGATTGAAAGATGGGAGAAAAGCAGATGTGAGTATCATTCATTCATTTCAGCTCCCTTCTTCTCCATGAGAATTCCTCTTATCTTTGAATAGGACATATGCTGATATGGAGATAGGTTGAATGGGCTGGCAGGGCAAAATTGGTTCAGGAGGGTGGGAAATGGAAGTTGGGGTTTTATCAGGTTTATTTGGTGAGTGGATTTTTGGTTTGGTATTTGGTTTGCTTTGGTTGTTGAGAAATGGAGGATTGGAGGGGGGTGACAATCGGGGAAAGTCTAGGTGAGAATGATCTATGGCTGATAAATGGTGTTTTAGGATTCGGCTGCTGTGCAGAATGCTAAATAGGGGGAGTGGCAAGAATGAGAGGATGGAACTGATGTGACGGAGAAAAGTGACAGTGAAATATACAAATGGAAGTATGTGCATGCTTGATGTCATAAGATTTTAAGTGAGAATTATGTGAACATCTAAATTAAAGCTTTACTCCTAGAATTCTCTGCAAACAACCCACGCTAAACATATCTTACAAGTACTACAGCCACCAGTTAAGCAATTATTATCGTCACATCCTACTGTGTAATCACATTAGTATCAAATACCCCGCTCTATCACTAAACCAACTTAACCACCTCCTCAAAATCCATAATATCATCCGCACTCCTCGCCACACCACCCCCCTTCACAATCCCCTCCCCATCCACAACCCAACTCCCACTCATCTGCCACCGACTTCCACTCTCCGTAAGTCTATTCCAAATTTTCTCTTCACGCCCAAGTCTAAACACAGATAACATACTCCGAGGATTCAAGACGTGCCAGGCCGAACTACTTCCTAATCCCCATTGTGCGTAGATTTCCCTCTCCGGATCGATTATTATTTGGATGGGTCCTGCACCGCCGAGAGAGGTGATCCAGGCTGAGGTTGAGGTGGCTGAGGAGTGGGGATATGGCTATTAGGTTTAGGGTTGGGTGGGTGGTGGCGAGGTTGCGGAGGGTGAGGAGGGTTTTTTCGGCGAACTGGGGGGGATGGGGGTGATTAGATGGGGTGGGTTTTGGGTTGTGGTTGGTTTGGAGGGGGGGAGAATTGGGTGGGGTGAAGGGGATTGAGGTGAATGGAGATTGAGGTAAACAGAAATTGGGGTAAGAGGTCAAGGGCAAAAGATTTATGATTGAGGGATTCAGAAATTACCGGGCAGCCGCAATGTCTCAGGAATGTGATAATAGTAGATTTTCCATTAGGATTTGGAAATGAAAGTTTAGATGATGAGGGAGCTTTAGAATTTATTTCTGGAGGTGATTGGACGTCAGTTGGAGATTGAGGTAACCATGAATTGAGTTCTTGTTGAAAAGTCATTTTTAGATCAGATCAGCGTGAGGATGTAACTATTGAGAAAATGAAGGCGACGAGACGAAATCGATGATTTCATAGAGGGGAAAAGCTTCAAAATGTGGGGGTAGCTTTCTCACGCATGCATGGCTTGTCATCTTATCGTAATCCTTGCTAGATTGTTCTGGATGGTTAGGTAATCTATCAGTACCAAACAATTTGATCTTGGGAAGATTTTCCAAATTCTCCTTCCTTCAAATATCATCAGATATCTCCGGATCCACTGTATGCTGATCTCAGATTTCCGAAGTCTGACCAACCATATGCAGTAGCCTCCAGTTTATGCATT
>NW_001820827.1:1120670-1132457 GCF_000146945.2 Sclerotinia sclerotiorum 1980 UF-70
ACAACCAAAGGTTATCTTTTATCACTGCAAGAGGTTGTGATTGGCTGTGACAACTTTGACAGCTGTCAACACCTTGGATACAGGAAGCTTTTGCAGGAGACTCCAGAAGTATTAGAATATGCATGAAATTATTACCCTTCAGTTAGGGCAAAAGAGTAATTATCTTGCTACCCATTTCTGGAATACTCAGGTAATACAGCATTTCCTCCGAAACCATCAATATTATCTGATTGGTCATTAGGAATCATACTTTACATATTCGGCGGATCAAGAATCTTTAGTTGATCATGATATTCATTTTAGACCTGGTATTGGAGCTGATGGTACTGAGACCTTTACTCCAAGAACTTTAATTTATGATCTGAAAGGAGGGTTTGGTTCTCTGAGAAAGATTAATGCTTTATATCAAATAGATGAGCCAGTTATTACTGATGGATTATGGTGAGTAGTTCAGTTTTATCATCAAAGTCAATTATTCAGCTAACTCTAACTTCTTCTCAGGAACGGCCCAGCTGCAGTTCAACGGCAAGCAGCTATTCAACAAAGTCCATACCAACAAAGTTTGGAAGAAGGTCTCGAGCCACCAAAGCTCACCTCGGAATCAGTGCGATATTGGTCTGACTTCAATCGCGTATATTATCATCCAAAATCGATAGTTCAACTTAACGAGTATGAATTAAATTCTTCACTAATGCCTTTTGAAAATTGGGATGCTGGTGAAGAATTATTTAGCTCTTTGGATAAAGAGCATGATCTATTGGATCGTGATCTTCGGCCTTTCGCTGAAGAAGCTGATCATATGCAAGGCATACAAATAATGGGAGGTATTGATGATGCTTGGGGTGGATTTGCTGCTCGATATATGGATCGGTTGAGAGATGAGTATGGTAAGACCACTGTATGGTTTTGGGGATTGGAGGATAACATCAAAGGAATATCTCGAGTAAGTTGTATCGAACTAAGATGGAGTTCCAGTACTAATATCGACAGGAAAAACGCTTTTTGAAGTTGTCGAATACAGCCAAATCAGTGTCAGAAATCATCCCACAAACATCACTTTTCATTCCAATGACCCTGCCATCAACACGTTTGCCCAGGTTACATCAAATTGGACGCAAGTTCCCCATGAGAAGTTTCTGGCTTATTTTCTTCCGCTATGGAAAGCGTGACACTTCCTTCGAGATTAAAGCCGCAAAATGGTACAAGGCAAACATTGGACCACTTAGCAAGCACATTAAATGTCAATGGAAGGCAGAATATTGCGAAATTACGGATGACTATGAAGCAAAAGTCCGAGACAGTAATTAATGATACTATTCACACGGGAACGAACGGACATTACAACACCACAGATACGAGGATTAGTTCAGCAGCAATTTCGAGTCGTGGTGAGGATATGCCTGCGGAAAATGATACTGCCAGTTTTGATATGGATTTCTTTCCTACAGAAACAGGGGAGCAAATTCGCGGTCCTCGGAAGTCCGGGAAGGTCCATGTGTTTGGTCAAGTTGAGAATTATAGAGGAGATGAAGAATACGATGAAGAAAACAACAGAAATGACGAAGGCCGTGATCGGGCTCGCAGAATTGCTGCTAGCCTTCCGTTGCTTTCAAGGTTAGTAATCCTCTTGATTCTCTCTTTACTTTGCTTACATATTCTCGTAGAACATATACACCATTATCGTTTCCCCTTCTCGATAGCTTTCCAGGTATTTTCGCTCATGAAGATGAGCATATCACGAATTTATCAATCAGTACATCTCTTTCTACGGATACGTCTGTGGCTATAAGAATTAAAAGCCTTCAGCAGATAGTAAACAGAGCTATTGGAATGGATGAGCGAGAAGCACTCAGTAATTCGCTGGGCGAAATTGCCGAATCATATGAAGAAGGTTGGGAAAGTGATACCGACGACGATGATGATTAGCGGAGATGCAGGTAAATACGAATAAGGTAAAGATAGATTAAGTCATTACCACCCTAAGCCACTTAAATTTTACGTCCTGAAAACTGCCTGGATTACTTCCCGATATTTGGGTGAGTCTGTACAACCCGGTGATAATTCATTCATACCGATTTTCGCTAGCTCACATGTCGACAAGGAAATTTACCGACTCAAACTGTTGGGTGGCATGTGCTGGGTCACGGTTTGAGGCCTACTTACGACCCAACTTAGACCTAGCAAACAACAAGGGCGACAGGACAACATTGAAGCGCAAGCGAAAAAAGTTTACCAACGGAAAGTTTGTCGTCGCACAATGTTCCATGTTCGCCACATCGCTTCCACCTTTTTTAATTATCTTCTCTGTTGGATCTTCGATGCGTCTTCCACGCAAATTAGATGTACTTCACTTAAAGTACCTCAATTGAATCATATTCCAACGTAACCTGATTTATCTCTTAGACCACACCCCGCCTCTGTTGTGCATGGTACAATTTTTCAGCCCATCCAAATTTCGGATCCTAGTAAAGAATTTTTTTCCCCGCGTTCGCGAGTAGATCCCGAATGCGTCTTACAAACAAATACGAGCAAGCAAGAAGGCCTTTCATCTCGAGTCTTTGAAAAAGGAAAGTTAGTACCCTTCACAGAAGCTCATTTTGCCGGAAGAAACGGAAGTCAAAATACTTCCTATGCAGGGGAGTATCACTCTCCAGAATATGTACACTGAATAGGTACAAAATTATTGTATCACCCGGTTGGCTCGTACAAGAGGTACCCGAGAAAATGGACACCACGTTTTTCATTTCTAAAGGCCTCGAAAAACGAACAACAGAGAACAAAATCTTGTCACCAGGTCTCGCTTTTCCCCGGGAGTTGTGATTTATGAGGTGGCACCATGCAAGAACAATGTTTATCATGCAAAACCTCGTGTTGCTCTCTCCATGCATCATAATATTGCTTTCACAACATCTAGGCGACTGGGAACCCATGTTCATACCAGCCTTTTCTTCGCGCGACTGCAGCCTCAGAAATACTTTGACAATCGAGTGAACTGGTGGTATTTTATAGACAAGATATGTTTCGTATTACTATACTTAGAGGCTCTGGATTTCATAGCTTGGGCTCCATATTGATCCAGCCACTATACTCGTATCCCAAAGTTACGTAGCATAGTGGTTGACCAGTCAGAGAAGACCTTTTTGATGTCTTAGTGGACCAGAAATACATAGGTACTTGCCCGAAATTGAATCGCCAGCATGATTCATATGCGGCCTTATGAGATGCACTGAGATTGACATTTTTCATGGTAGTATGGAGATTTCCTTGCCCTCCATAGATTATAGTGCCCTGGTCCCGCATGTGTTTGTGTCTTATTTATTTCTGGCTGTGACAGCCACTCCGAAAATATTATATCCTTCCAGCCTCCTCTCAAACGCAAAGTTTACTTCCAACGCTCTCGTTTTGAATTATTTAAGACGGTCGTTATACCCAATCTCTGTGGTGCAAAGTGCAGAGTGTACAATCGTTATACAAGTACTTGACGCAGTACAGTCCTAACAAATATCGTTACACATTCCAATCATGAAGGCAGCCTTCGCTTTACTGGCTTTGGCCACTTCGACTTTCGCTCAAGGCATTCAGGAAAGATGGTACTCGAGTCCTCCTGAATATTCAAGCCCTCCTGGGTATCCTGTGGAGACTGATACTACTACTTGGACTACCTATACTTCAACTACAATCTGTCCGGTATGTTATGGTTCATTGTTGATGCTTCGTCATTGAGGTTGGATGAAGGTGCTTGGATAATACTTAGATGCTTATTGTTTAATCCAATTCGAGGTATGAGATGAAGCCATCCATACTTGGCATACTATGGATGAGGACTATCTGATTAGACCAATGAGAGGTTCCAATCGTCGGGGTTCTTACCCACACTCATGGTGAACTCCATTCGTGTCATTAGATGAGAATTCTTCACAATCCGAGCAGGGTTTGGACGTTTATGAGGACTCATATTATACTTTTTCCATGATATCACGTTTATCAAGCAAGATCTAATTTATTTTCCATAGGTCACCTCCACAACAACCGAGAAAGGAACAACAAAATGGGTCACCAGTATCGCAACATCAACTGTAGTCGTTACTAGCTGTGTTGGAGGCTGCGGAGGAGTTTTTACTGTCCCAGGTCCTACTGGTTGGGCAACAACAACTACTGATGTACGATGATCCCGTGATAATGTCTCTGAATATCGAAATTGACTCATTCGCTAGGTTGTGATCACATATACTACCACCTGCCCGGTAACAGAGACTGTCACAGCTCCTGGAATAACATATACTAAGACATATGCTACAACCTCTGTCGTCGAAACTGGTGGGTCCTTGAGAACCCAATTTGATGACGAAAAGCTGCTGACACGTGAGACTAGTTGTCCCCACAACTATCGTCAATACGGTTACTGCACCACCTCAAACCACTGCTGTTGAAACTGCTGTTGTCGAGACAATTACTAGCTTATGTCCTATCACCGAAACCACAACTATTTCTGGAAAAGAAGTGACAGTCACTTATACGACGACATCCTTTTATACAACCCACGTTCCAACATATGTTGAAGCTACAGCAACTGCCCCTGGCAAAACCGAGACGTATGGGACTCCTCTCAACTCTTGAGGCTTGTTTTTGAAGCTAATATCTTTGCAGTGCTGTAACTGAAGTTGTCTCCACAGTCACAAGTCTCTGTCCAGTAACAGAAACAAAAACGATCTCGGGACTTGTTACAACTATTACTTATACAACTACTTCATTATATACGACTAATGTCCCGACATATGTTGAAGTTACAAAAACTGCTCCTGGTAAAACTGAAACGTACGATTGCCTATCACTCCTTTTTCTATTTGGAAACTAATATTTCTGTTTAGTGCCGTCACTCATTGCTGGGTCTACAATCACAAGGGGGTTGCCCAGTAACAGAAACAAAGACTATCTCAGGAAATGTGGTAACTGTCACTTACACAACTACTTCATTCATTGTTACAAATGTTGGAACTACTGTGGAAGTACAAACTACCCTTCCGGAGAAGACCAAGACGTAAGATCTCTATTTCTGTTTTGTACCTCTTGAAAATTAACCATAAATATAGTATTGAAACTGGAGTCCTTCAAACTATCACAAGCCTTTGCCCAGTCACAGAAACAAAGACTATTTCAGGAAATCTGGTAACTGTCACTTATACAACTACTTCATTCATCGTCACAAATGTTGGAACTACTGTAGAGGTACAAACTACTCTCCCAGCAAAGACCAAAACGTGAGATCCCTATTTCTGCTCTTGAATTTATATATGGAGTATGAGAAACTAATTATAGATGTAGTGTTGAAACTGGGGTTCTTCAAACTATCACAAGCCTTTGTCCAGTCACTGAAATCCAAACAATCTCTGGGAATCGAATATACTGTCACGAAGACGACAACTAGCCTTATAGTCACTAACGTTTACCCCACTGAGTACTCAAAAACTACTCTCCCAGCAAAGACTAAGACGTGAGGACCCCTACTCCCTGAATCTGTATATCCAGGATGCAAAACTAATTATCAATTAGTGTTGAAACTGGAGTTCTTCAAACTATCACAAGCCTTTGTCCAGTCACTGAAATCCAAACAATCTCCGGAATCGAATATACTGTTACAAAGACGACAACTAGCCTCATTGTCACTAACGTATATCCTACTGAATATTCGAAAACCACTTTACCGGCGCAAACTAAAACGTGAGAATTTCTCTTCAGGAGTTGAAATATAGACTAATCATTGATATAGTGTTGAAACCGGAGTCGCTCAAACCATCACAAGTGTTTTCCCAGTTACTGAAGTTCAAACAATCTCTGGTATCCAATATACTACTACGAAAACAAAGACTAGTCTCATCGTAACTAACGCATATGTTACTGATTATTCGAAAACTACTTTGCCAGGAGAAACCAAGACGTGAGTTTTTGGATTCTTGTTGCATACCTTTGAGATGAAGATGCTGACTAGATATAAAGAATCGAAACATACGTCTACCAGACTTCTACTAGCTTGTGCCCAGTTACCGAAGTTCAAACAGTTTGTATGAGACCACATTTCTGCTCTATAAGTTTTACAAACTGACAGAAAACTTCTAGCTGGTGTTCCAATCACAAAAGTATATACCAGTACAATCGTCACCCAGATCCAGGTTCCTACAACTATTTTCCAATAGTAAGTTCATCATGCATTAAGCATAGGAGCCCGGGCTACAAATTCAGCACTACTACTCAAGCTACTGAATATCAGACTACTAATGTCTACGAAACTGAGTCTTGTGTCGAAAGTGTATATACTACTATCAGTGCTGGATCAACGTAAGATTTATGATTTTCTCCTCCGCGGAGAATCTCCAAAAGGGCTAACCAATTCCTTGATATAGCATCATCCTAACAGCCACAAAAACAAACATTATCAAAGTAACTGCCGTCCAAACTCTAACTTCTACTCTGCCCGCTGCAACCGGCGAAACTACCATTTACGTAAGTCCTCTCCCTCATATCTCCCTCCTCATCTTCTATCCTTCTCCCCCTCTGTCTTCCTCTTGATCCCTACTAACACCATCCCAGATCCCCACAACCGCATCCAACATCATCGAAACAATCGCCATCGTCACCATCCCCTCCATCATCAAAACCGTCACAATCCCAACTACCTACTGGGCAAACACAACACACATTCACACATCCACCTATATCCAACCTAGTACTCTCACCGTCCCAGCTCAAATTACTAGTTACTACGTACAACCTACCACACGTGTAGAGACTGAAACTGCAGCGAGTAGTGTACAAGCGACGAGTGTGGCGCCTAGTGCGCCTGTTGAGGCGAATGTGGCGGGGAGGAATTCGAAGATGCAGGGTTGGTATTTTTCGGTGGTGATGGGGGTTTTGGTGGGGGTTTGGGTGGGGCTGTGGTAGGTGGAAGGTAGCTGGGTCAGTGGATGTTGGTTTGGATGTGGATCTGGATTTTGGGTATTGGGCTATACTTTTTGCTTTGCTTTGCTTTGCTTTGATTGCTTGCAATTGGGATCGGGATTCTTATATATACGGATATGGATATGGATATGGAAGGAAAGAAGTGAAAGGGAAAATAACATATGATGTCATGACATGATGTTTGTTGCGGAAAACTTGGGCTAGGCAAGGAAGGCTCATTAATGGTTTGGATTTTTGGAATTGGATTTGGACTTGGATTTTGAGGTGTAGCAAATGATGTTTGAGGGAAAACAAACTTTCCTTCCTCTATGGATGGGTTTTTTGATTTTGGATATGAGGGGGTTCTTATGAATGATGGATGGATGGTTGGATGGTTGGATGATGGGATGGTATGGTATGGAAGGAGAGGGAAGGAATGATATGGGATGAATGGATGATGGGATGAACGGATGAATGAATGGGATAATTTATTAATTTTATTTTGTAGATATTTTTTAATTCTATTCTTATCTCAGTTGGAATTTTATTTTATTTTAAATTTTCTTTTTAAAATTATTGATTGTGCGTGGATGATTGGATGAATGAATGATGGTTGTAAAGTAAGAATATAAATGGTAGTAAAAAGAAGATGGAGATGATGAATTGAGAGAAGAATTTCAGGATTTGAGAGGGAGGAGAAGAGTGGTTGGTATTTAGTATATAAAGTAAAGTTGCTTGTGAAATTTAGATGAGGGGTTAGAGGATTGAGGGATTTGTGGTATAGATTGTGGGTTAGTGGATGAATTTTTGGTTGGTTGGTTGATTGGTTGATTGGTTGATTGGTTGATTGGTTGATTGGTTGGTTGGTTGGTTGGTTGGTTGGTTGGTTCATTATGAGAATTAAGAGGATAAATTGAGCCGAATATACAGTATTTAAATATTAGTTCTTAAAGTTTAAAAGTTTATTATATATAACTACCTTCCTAGAGTATGAAGTAAAATTTAAAATTTCTTGATGATGAGTATGATTATGATGATAGAAAATATAAATTTAAAAGTTAAAAGTAAAGTAGTTAGGTAGTTAGATAGAGAAATGCGTGTTATGTACCCCGCTATTAGTGATCTGGCTATTTTAGATAGAGAAAGTTTTTAGGTAGCGTCATGTCATGTGGCAAAGTGAAGAGGGATTAAGGTTACTTTGGCTGGATGGTGATGTATTGTATGTTGGAATGTACTACGATGTACTACGAGGCACTTGGTGGTTAAGGAGGGTTAAGTGGTGGGTTTTCATTTGGCTTGGTTTGTAGGTATGTACTATGTAGGGAGTGATTCGCTGAGTGGATGGATGAGGATTTTTTGGTTGGAATACCTAGTAATATTTTACAATGATCTGAGAAATTCCATTCGTTTATTTACCTATTAGAGGTTGGATGTACAAGTGATAGGTATTAAATGTAGTATCTTTACAATTCAACATAAAACCACTTAAATCGTTATAATATACCTAGGACCAACACTTACATCTTTACTATCAGATATATCTATCATGAGGCTTAAAAGTCTAAATTGATAGAAGGAGTTAGCGCGCGTCGATTATCCCGAATGTCACCGTGGATCGGCGTTAGCTTTGTGGGGTCTAGATTTGTGGGATTTGATGGATTCGATGGATGTGTGTATCCGTAGTGCGAATGATGATTGGATTGATATTTGTTGGTACAGATTTGAGGGTGGTGATATGTCATGGGAATGATTGAATGGATATGGATGAATGGATATAGGTAGATAGATGTGATGGGGAATGTACAGAGTATGAGAGGGGAGAAACGTGCAAAAGGGGGTCAAATGTTTGGGATGGGGGAGAAATACTAGGGACCTTGTTACTGGAGAGAAGGATCTTATGCAGAGAAGTGGAGATGTAGGGCAGGTATGATTGAGCACAGATGGAAAGTTGGATGGGTTTTTAGACAGAGAGTTATTACTCGAGTACAATGTCATTAGTTGCTTGAGGAGCATCGATTGACTAAATATGATAGATCACTGGTGGATGGATGGATGTACTTATTATGGATTTATATACCTACTAATAGTAAGTGCAAACTAATAAGTGACCGTTTAAGTTGAGTGTGGGTGGTAAAGAGTACATCACAATGATCAATAGAATATATCTCTTACTCCACTGGTGCTCAAGACTTCTGAATCTGATTCTGAATGATAAAACTTTGTGTGCTCCTCGCCATACTGAAACATAATCATTATACCCTTTTTACAATACTAGAGTATCAATTTATTAAAACATCAATGCTGAGATGGGTTGTAAGTAGGTAGGTATCTAACAATGCATTGAAAACACCAGGAAAAAGATGTCAATATTGAATTTTCTACTCCATAAGGATATGTATCAATAAAAGATTAATGAAGTCATTATGATATCAGATAGGTATAGCATCTCTTTAGTTATCTTAGTTTCGCCTGTCTCAATATCTATGATGAGTGATTCCAGCCACTTGTACCTAGTCTATGACATGAAAAGAACGGACCAAGCAAAAAAAAAGGAACCCGTTTGTTTTCTAACTTTCTATCAACCAATCATCTGATCCCATTGTCGGATTCACTTCAAAAAAATGCAGAGACCGAACAATTAAACAACCAATTTTCGCGACCAAAGAGAAAATCCCTTTCAACAATCAATCCAACAACAACTTTATATAAAAGTAATTCCTTCTCCCACTTCCTTACTGATAAACAACCTTACATGCACATATTGTAAGTGAATCAAACATTTGTACTTTTCCCTTATAATGAATTTATAAAGGGAATTCCTAATTACCTCCAACATAATTTCCATACAAATTTCCCGATTCCACAAAAAAAAAGAGGCAAGCAAAGCAGCTTAAACAAGGACGCGACTTCCGCGTGACGGAACGATACCATACAACCATTGATTGTGTTATTGAAGGAAGGAGAACCGCAAGGAAATTCGATTTCTTTTCTACTAAATACAATACCCAATACTCATCCATCGACATCTCAATAAAAGGATACAATTTGCTGATTGCTAAGTTGCTATTAAATCAATCAATCAATCAATCAATCAATCAATCAATCAATCACTTGGGCTTTTGGTAAGTTGTTGTTTCATTACATTGTCTTGTCGCATCATTACAACCTTCCCCCCTCCCCTCCCCTCCCCTCCCCTCATTATAGTAACTCTTTGACACTTTTGTCGCAAGGGTTATCTGCACCTCTCCCCTCCCTCTACATCTGCTCTTCCTCGACGACACAATACTCATTGTTCTCTCTAGTTGTCAACGACCATACCGAACCATACCACGTCTTATGCACAATTATCACCGGGTCAACGCTGTCGCAAAAAAATGCCCAAAATGCCATCTTCCGGTAAGAGGGCCCAACGGCCACGTCGAGAACCAATGATGAAGGTTGATATTCCTGACTCCTCACCTTCTCGTCCTTCCAAGAGAAGAAAGAAGGTAAGTTATTTGAATCATTGCGCATCTGTCACTGCCGCTGATCAACGATGCAGACTGAAGAACCTAAAACCAATCTCCCATCCTCAAATCAACTGCCACGCGATCCGCCTACATCCGAAATGGACAAGGAAGAAGTAATCTCCAGAGTCACGCAAATCTTAGGATTGCCGGGTTTTGTACAAGTTCGCCAAGATCATGGGGATGAGAAACACACAAAAGAGAGCAGAGGAGGAATTGCAGCTTTTGCAAAATTGGCTGGGAGAGGTTGGACTTATTATCTCAAGGACATGCGAATCAATGTTGGGCGTCACTCTGCTGAGGCTGAGGGTCAAGATGAAGGACCCATTATCGATGTCCATGTTGATCTTGGCCCAAGCAAGATGATTTCCCGACGACATGCTTCAATCTTTTACAGTCAGGGCTGAAGAATGGAAGTCAGTGGTCGCAACGGAGTCCAGGAGTCGACAATAGGGATTTTTCGCCGCAACGAAGTCGCAGACTTGTACAGTGGAGCTATTATCGATATATCTGGAGTTGAGATGATGTTCGTTCTACCTGACGGTGACTTCAAAATCGATCCGACATTCCTACGAAGATCTGAATTAAGCGCCGAGGATACAGAGGATGCTCGGAGACATAGAGAAGAAACCCCCTGATGTCCTCCCCCCTCCTTCAACTAATGGAGCTCGAGGTCAGAATGGAGCTCCACAAGCGATTGCTCCAGCTCCACAAGGTTACCAGCGCCCGGGTACACCTCCTCCTGCTTCTCGAATTAAAATTCCGGGTTCTAATAAGAGATCGCCTCCTGCATATTCGGCTGGTGGTACCATGGTTATGAATGATTCTGAGAGTGTTGACCTCAGTCTCGATTCTAATGCTCATATCAAGCCAGGTTACAGTTATAGTCAAATGATTGCGCAGGCAATTATCGGAACTCCAGGTGAGACCTTGGTATTGAATGGTATTTATCAATACATCATGCGCAGATACGCTTATTACAGACATCAACCACCCCACGGTTGGCAAGTAAGTTATTAAATGATCATTTTGATTGGATTGGGACTAACTATGGATAAAAGAACTCTATTCGCCACAACTTGTCCCTCAACAGCAATTATGATAAGACACCGCGTGGAAAGGATGAGCCTGGAAAAGGTATGAAGTGGTTTATCAAGGAGGAACGGTATAAAGAAATGAAAGCTCTTGCAAGTTCAGCTCCTGGTAGAGGCGGTGGTCATCGGGGATCTTCACAGCCAGCATCACCAATGGCAACTGTCGATCGAGGTTTTACAGATGAGTTAGTTACGGAATCTGCTGTCAAGGAAAAGCGATCCCCAGAGCCTTGGGCACCACGTATGAATTTGTA
>NW_001820827.1:1134279-1157929 GCF_000146945.2 Sclerotinia sclerotiorum 1980 UF-70
GGCCCCCCCCCCCCGCATGGGAGGAGGGGGTAAATTGTGTTAGGTTATAGGAATGGAAGATGGAGGATGGAGGAGATGCTTTTTGATTTTGATGCAAAAGTAGAAGCAAAGGGAAAATTGGGAACGGGGGAAAGGAGGAAATGGAGAAGTAAGAGATTTAAAAAAACAGAAGGAGGAGGAGAGAGTGGAGGGAGATGGTATAGTATAGTATAGTGTAGAAGGGATGTAAAGGATGGGAAATATTTGGGGGATGGCGGTGAGGGGAGAGAGGGTGATGGGAAAGTGATGGGAGGGAAGAAAAGGGAATGGTGATGTGGGAAATGGGAATGGAGGGGATTATAGGGAAGAGGGGAAGAAAGGAGGATGATGGGAAAAGTCAAAGGAAATTTATAGAAAAGTTGTTTTGTGAGGTTAGATGTAAGACTTAGGATGGAAATGGGGGTGATTGTGATTGAAAAATGAAGAGTTGGGAAAGAGTAAATAAAAGGATAAATAAAAGAATATTATTATAGTATTCATTTTTTTTTTTTTTAATTTTTAAACCATTTATATTTATATTTATAAAAACACAACTTGATCTTAATAAATTATTCTAATTTATTTTTGATAAAGATAATAAAGACTTTGTAAAGGGGTGAAATTCATCAATCTTGACATGACTTCACTTAACGTGGTTTATCAGGACCCTGTACATATCAGGACCCTGTACACTTTTACCTCAATTATTACCTTTCAACTTCAACACGCGATTTATCAATATTTAATTATGTAAACTACTTCAAAAAGAAGCTCGAATCAATTTAGCTATTGAGGCTATTTGTATATCTCAAAATTTGAGTATTCGGAAAGTTGCAAAACTCTATAATATACCTCATACTACCCTTACCTCTAAAATGAATGGAATTCTGCCTTTTACTGAACATTGATCAGCAAATCATAAAATGACAGAATTGGAGGAGAAATCGCTTCTTCAATATATATTGGATATAGATGAAAGAGGGTTTAATCCTCGAATAAGTGATGTAGAAGATATGGCGAATTATATACTCGAAACGCAGGGTGCGAAGAAGATTGGAAAGCTCTGGGCTCATCGTTTTGTGAAACAATATACAGAATTAAAGACATGTTTTAATTGTGTTTATGATTTTCAAAGAGTTCTCTGCGAAGATCCAGAGCTTATTGAAAGATGGTTTCGATTGATGTCGAATATGCAGGCCAAATATAGTATTCTGGATTGCGATTTCTACAATTTCGATAAGACAAGCTTTATAATAGGACAAATATCACTATATATAGTAGTTACTAAAGTTGATCAATGTGGAAAAAGCAAAGCTATATAATTAGGCAATCGAGAATGGGCTATAGCGATTATTTGTGTTGATGAAGAAGATTATAATATACCTTCGTTTTTGATAGTAAAAGGCGAATACCATCTTTCAAATTGGTATACCGAAGGTGATTTACCATACGATTAGCTTATTAAACCTATTATCAATGGATGGACAGATAATGAGATAGGTCTTGAATAGATTAAGCACTTCAACAAACATATTGAAAGTAGGAAAGTGGGTAGATATCGAATGCTAGTGCTTGATGGGCATGAAAATCATAAATCGCCAATATTTCAGGAATACTGTAAGGAACACAATATTATATTATTTAGTTTACTACCTCATTCTTTGCATTTAATTCAACCACTTGATATCGATTGTTTTAGTCCTTTAAAGTATTCATATAGTCGATAAATCGAGAACTTTATCAAGGCGTATATTACTCATATTACCAAAACCGAGTTCTTTCAAATCTTCAAAGCTATATATATCGAAGTAATATCTATATCAAATAATAAAGCTGGATTCCGCGAAGCTGGGCTAATCCCATTTAATCCGGAAATTGTACTTTCAAAGCTAGATATTCGAATAAGAACTTCATCAAATAGATCAATATTAGCCGATCCTGATATATAGCAATCTCAAACACCTCACAATCCAATTGAAGCTCTTTCTCAATCCACTTTAATGAAAAATCGTATTGCTCAACATTAAAGGAGCTTATCTACTCCAATATTTAAAACAATTGCAACTTTAGCTAAAGGTACAAAGCTCTTAGTTTATGTGAATACGCTTTTAGCTGCTGAGGTTCATAATCTCCATAAAGCAAATGAAGCATTTAGTAAATGTTGAAGAGTTAGAAAAGCTTTAATACGAAAAGGAGGAGTACTTTCAGTAGAAGATGGATATAATATATTAGAACAAGAGAATATAGAGGATCAGATACGATACGATGAATTTACAAATGGTGATTCTTCAGCAAGAAGGCAAGCTACTATACAACGATATAGCAAATGTGGTAGTGCTTCATATAATGTACAAATTTGTCAATTAGATCCAGCATTAGTTGGTCTTTGAATTGTATGTAATTTAATTCTAATTTATAGTATTGTTGTAATTTTATTTCAATGGAATGTGGGCAATTGAGGTAAAAGTGTACAGGGTCCTGATATGTACAGGGTCCTGATAAACCACGTTAGTGTATATTATATAATAATGAGTGGCTTTAGAACTCTTATAAGTGATATTAAGCGAGAGGAGATATCAGTGGTAGTGAATATGGAAGATATATATTAATGAATGATGGGCATTGAGGATTATATAAAGCTCTGTCTATGTCTTAGACGTTCCGGTACTATGCCTAGCTCGTCTCGTTTGCAGATGTAAATTATACACTGTAAATAAAAAGAATATCGAGATATTGAATCTTGTCTTTACAATTGTTATATTGTAAAATTTCCTAAGATATCTAGGTAGACTAATATAATTATTGTGATACCAAACGCCTTTTTACAAATCCATAACTCCATCTCCCTTAATAAAGATTGATTTTCCATGATATATTCTGGTAAGTCATTCTAACATTGTGCATCCAGATATTGGCGATTCGAAAATAGTTGGACGGAACAACTTTGTCGTTTCCAAACCAGCTTCTGATGGATCCCAAACCATACGTAACATCAATCTCAAATGCCGGTATCTTCACGAACCCCTTAATCATCCATCTCCATATCATCAGCCTCTTCCACACCACCATCAACCAACTCCCTGAGCCTGATCTTTTGCTTTCCAAATACACTTCTTTGCTCTCTCTCCAAATCCAACTCATGAACTTCTTCTCCCAACTCCTCAAGTCTTTTCTTCTCACTTCCACGCATCTTTGGCAATAAGTGTTCGTTCTCGGCAACCAATTTTCTGTTGGCTTCTCTTTGTCTGGCGACATTACCCTCCATGCGCTTCTTGTAAAAGACACGTTCGCGGCGAGCCCGAATTTCAGAAACACGTTGCATGGCTTTGAGGGTGGTGGCGATGTGATCACGGTTGTAACGGACTGGAACGTTGCGGCGAGCGGAAAAGTTGAGGGTACTATCAACGACCATTTCTTTGCCGGCAGCTTTACGGAAAGCTTTGGTCCATTTGAGTTTACGGGGGTTACGCTTCATTTTGAACTAGAAGAAGTGTCAGTTTAGGTCTGGCGGCGGAGAGAATTGAGAAAAAGTTGTGAGTTTGAGATTGAGGTCTCGACCGTTCTGCATCATAGGATGAATAGGCTGGATGAACGTACATTCTTGTGGCATTTACTACGACAAAATCTGAAAGTTCGCGCATCGTTACGAACGAATGTTATGCCCTTGCTTGGGTAGCAGGGCTGCGAGCAAAAATAACAGGTTTCAATTCTGTAATTGTGATGAGTTAGCAGAGTTAAGGATTGCGATTGATGGATTTATGGTAAAAAAATGAGATTGCAATTGAGATCTCAAAATTCCAATGATTTCTAAAGAATTTAATGATGAGATAGGGGAGTTTGAATTCTTACCTCATGTTGACGGTGTTTCTTTCTGAGCCAGCTTGTCGTTGTGCTGGATTATCGATGGATTTGTATCGATTTGAGAAATTTTGGTGGATGTCCGACTTTTTTCACTAGCGCCAGCCGATAAGATAGTTAACCTTAGCTTAGTGATGGCACGTGCTTTCAATTTATGAGATTCTCGAAATATTCATCCATCCCCCTGTTTGTTCTGTTGACTTGAATTTTTTTTACATATTCAAGAAAATCTTTAAGCTCTTCTTCCATCTTAAATGCTATTGTCGCTCACATTATGGTTAACCTCTTGTGTTCATTGTGATAACTTCTCATATTCATCAGGTACCTCTAATGACCAATCACAGTAGCGAGAAATTTGTACTTTGATATTTTCCAACCAAAGTATCTTCACTTCAATATTACCAGCATTTACAGAAATAATGTCGCTCTACTATGAAGCAGCTGAAGTTCTAGCTGCTCCTACTAATCAAGGTGGTAGCTTAAGATCAAGAATTTTCAGCAAGAAAGATTTGAAATCACAACCAGCTCAAATCTATGCTCTGGCGATAGAATCATGTAAATGGAGTCCTATTTTGAAGGAAGTCGTCGAAAATGCAGATTTATTACGATTGGAACGAAAGGTCAGTGTTCTGGTTAACGTTGATCAAGATTTTGAATGTACTAATGTTATTTCTAGCTGACCCCAGTCATGTCTCTTCTCCTCGTTCATGACTTATTATTGGCAAAAAGAGGAATTGCTCTTCCAGCCACTCATGGTTTACGAGCATCAATTGAGAGACATAAGGGAAGATTGCAAGCAGAATTGACCAAGGCAAGACTTCGGAGAAAAATGAGCACAATGGAAGCTTTAAAAGCCTATGTCGAGACAGGTCAGGAGAATGCAACTGACACATCTGAAGCACCTTACCCTCGTTGGATTCGTATCAACACTTTAAAAAGTACTCTTCAGGATCAACTCGAATCTACTTTTACTGAATTTGAACGTGCAGCAACAATTGATGCTGTCAGACATCGAGGTTCTAAACGCATATATATCGATGTTCATATTCCAAATCTCATTGCCATATCACCAAATATTGATCTTTCAAAGAGTGAAGCATACAAATCTGGACAAATTATCTTCCAGGACAAAGCATCATGTTTTCCAGCATATCTTCTTGATCCTCTTGCCGAAGATGGTGATATTATCGACTCTTGTTCAGCACCTGGTAACAAGACTACTCATATTGCGGCTATTTTGGTTGATCGACTTCCTGAACCAGATGAATCTACTCAAGTTATTCACGCATTTGAGAAGAACAAAGGAAGAGCTGAAACTTTAGATAAGATGGTCAATTTAGCAGGGTCAAATACGTTCACTACTCTTCATGCCGGCCATGATTTCTTGAAGACTGATCCTAATTCTGGTACATACAAGAATGTTGGTGCTTTGTTGTTGGATCCAAGTTGCTCAGGAAGTGGTATTGTTGGTAGAGATGATATGCCCGAGTTACACTTACCAGGTATCAAGGAGCTTAGTGTGAAACCTTCTAGACACAAAAAGAAGCCGAAGAAGGCACCAGAGCCAGTTGAACCAAACAAGAAACGAAAGCGTGAAGACGAAGAGGATAAATTGGAAGTCATGGTTGATGATGATGGAGTCGTCACTGCTGTCGATACCGATGCCGAACTTCAATCTAGGTTAGCCGCCCTCGCAGAATTTCAACTGGAACTTCTTCTTCATGCATTCAAGTATCCTGCTGCTCGAAAGATTACCTACTCTACTTGTTCTATTCATGCCGAGGAAAATGAATCAGTTGTTCAAAAAGCATTAGCTTCCGACATCGCCAAGGAAAGAGGTTGGAAAATTCTCCGTCGTGATAATCAAATCAGGGGTATGAGGGAGTGGCCAGTTCGAGGTTCTGTAGAAGCATGTGATGGAGATGAAGTGGTTGCAGAAGGATGTATTCGAGCCAACAAAGGAGATGAACATGCTACTATGGGATTCTTCTTGGCAGGATTTGTGAGAGACCAAACATCAACGGTTGATCCTGAAGCCGAGTTCATCAGAGATGAGCGTGGACATCTTGTCCGCGATTTAATGGGGATACCAATCAGAAAAGATCAGGAGACACCAGAAGAATCGGATACCCATGCCCAAATGGAAGCTGGGGAATCTTACGATCACGGACCGGAAGACGGTGAGGAATGGGGTGGATTCGAGGAAGAGGTTGCACCGATAGTTCAGGAGAAAAGGGAGGTACCCGCTGCAGTTGAAAAGAAAGAAAAGGTCAAGGTCAACAAGCATGCTCATGATGCGATTAAGAAACGGGTCAATATGAGTGTGAAGGACAAGAAGAGACAGAAAACAAAAAGATAATTCAAGAACCTATTCTAAGGGGCCCTGTATATTGAGACATCAGGATTGATGTCTGTCTTCACCGTTACCCACCAGAGGATACCAATGAACATACTATTTTTTTCCTGTTACTAAGTTCACCCGTGTGAAATCCGTTCAGGTTGAATCTTGAACATCAACTTCTTCCGCCGTGGAAATGGAAATTCTAGAATCATCTAATCTGATCCCAGCCTGAATGTATCAAACCCTTGATTTCTTCAAGATGTATAGAAGCTTATAAATAGGGAGTGATGGCGATAAATATTATTTCCGCCGTCAATGCTAAGATACGCCCGGCTAAGTCGGCATCTATTAGGCTACATTTTCATCACAAACAAGACGATTTATCGGTAGCGAAATCACAACAAGATCCTTCTATCAGCGGTATGATAAAGCCACAAACAAGACGTTTACCCCATTTGGAGTTTAGATCCACTCACAAAATTGAAGTTTTCGTTACAATCACTTGCATAACCTCAGCTTAAACTTCCTCGATCCACTACAGGCCTAATATTCACGACATATCGGAAGCAAGTTAGTCCGGATAGTTAATATCTCTGACTGATGCATTGCATAATATGCATTAACGAGCATAATTTGCATAAATAGTTTTATGTCTACCAGTCGGATGTTCGATCAGCGTGCTTCGATATATCAGCAAGTAATGCTTTGGAGATTGTTTTTGGGTGGCTATTATATTTGTACGTGGTATATAATGTATGCAGTGCGCCGCATACTTTTTGAGCTCCTCATTCAACCACACATTGGGTGTTTGATTTTATCTTTGACAGGGATTTATTTATCCTTATCCATTCAACATTCGAATATATACGCGACGACATGATGGTTCGAAATTCAGATTCGAATTCTGCTTCTTCAACTGTAGTGAATATGGATAGAGATCTAGAAGAACAGAAATATGTTCAGAAAAAGGCTAAACATTGGGAATTGGTTTTCGATCAGACTCATGTCACGCCCGAAGTCCTCAACTACCCTTATAAGGGCTCTGGTACCGAACAGGATCCTTATGTCGTGGAATATATTCCCAATGATCGCAGAAATCCTATGAACTTTAGCATGTTGAAGAAATGGAGTCTGACAATACTTCTTGCTTGTGTAAGCTCTCCCCTTTTTTTGCTTCAGAGTTTCGGTTATTATTCGCCGAAGTTTAAACTGTGTGACGGATGAGTGAGGTGACACAGTAGCACTTTTATCCTGTACTAATATTTTGAGACAGGCAACATTAGCAGTATCTTTTGTATCCTCGGCATATACGGGCGATGTTGATGGAATCATCGAAACGTTTCACGTCGGTCCGGAAGTCGCTACATTAGGCGTCTCGCTTTTCGTCTTGGGTTTCGCTATCGGTCCGCTCCTATGGGCTCCTTTATCTGAATTATATGGTCGTCAAGTTCTTTTCTTTGGTACTTATGCTATGCTTACTACTTTCAATGCTGGAGCTGCTGGAGCAAAGAATATTCAGACGCTTCTGCTTATGCGATTTTTCGCAGGAGCTTTTGGAAGTTCGCCCCTTACAAATGCCGGTGGAGTTATCGCGGATATGTTCACTGCTTCTCATCGTGGAATTGCAACCAGTATATATGCTGCAGCACCATTTTTGGGTCCTGCTATTGGTCCCATTGTAGGAGGCTTCCTAGGGGAAGCGAAAGGTTGGAGATGGATTGAGTAAGTTACGTTGGTGAGACCAAGCATTGAATAGAGTTTCTAACACTGTTAATAGGGGCCTCATGGCCATCTTCACTGGAGCACTCTGGATTATGGGTGGCCTCCTTATTCCCGAAACTTATTCCCCAGTCATTCTTCGCCGTCGAGCCGACAAAATGTCTTCGATGACTGGAAAAGTCTACAAGTCCAAGATAGAAGTCGACTATGGTTCTAAATCCATCGCAGCAGAATTCAAGACTTCACTGTCGAGACCCTGGATCTTGTTGTTTACAGAACCTATCGTGTTCTTGCTGAGTTTATACATGGCCATCGTCTACGGAACTCTGTACATGATGTTCGGAGCATTTCCAATCGTTTACCAACAGGATCGTGGATGGAGTGCTGGTGTTGGTGGATTGGCTTTCTGTGGTGTGGCAGTTGGGATGATGCTTGCAGTCCTCTACTCACTGTGGGATAATAAACGATACAACGATACAGCTGCTAGGCATAATGGTGCCGCTCCGCCTGAAGCTCGTCTCCCGCCTGCCATTGTCGGAAGTATCTGTTTGCCTATTGGACTCTTTTGGTTCGCATGGACAAATTCTCCAAGTATCCATTGGAGTGTTAGTATTATCGCAGCTGCTCCATTTGGTTTCGGTATGGTGTTGGTGTTTTTAAGTATTATGAATTATCTCATAGATTCGTATATACTCTACGCCGCTTCCGTTTTAGCGGCCAACAGTGTGCTTCGCTCCTTATTTGGTGCGGCGTTCCCACTATTTACTACATGTAAGTATTATCTTCATCTCCCAAGGCTGTGTCAAAGAGATAACCAACTGTATGATAGATATGTTCAATAACCTTGGAATACATTGGGCAAGTTCCATCCCGGCTTTCCTCGCTTTGGCTTGTTTACCCTTCCCATTCCTCTTTTACAAATATGGAGCTTCTATAAGGATGAAATGCAAGTTTGCGGCGGAGGCAGCACGTGTATTGGCGGAGATGAGGGGTGCTTCTTCAAATGAGGATGAGGCGGAGGAGACGTTGGAGGATATGGAGGAACGGGAGGCGAGAAGATTGAATGTTCATGGGGAGAGCGAAGGAGATAGCGTCCTTAAAGATGGAGAGAAACGTGAAAATTAAGTTAATGATTAAAAAGGTCACGATTTTTTTTTATTTTTTTTATTTTTTTTTTTTTTTTTTGGTTTAACGCTTAGAGATAGAGAGAGTCCTTGAGTATTTGGGATCGTCATATGCATAGCATTAGCATTTCGAATGTATTGGAAAAAGGGGCACACATGTAAATGGGCGGGGGCTTTCAGTTGTATTAAGATATCCTATGAAATATATGCCTATTAGATAGTTAATGAAAAAGTACAAATGCCTCTTACAAATGCAAACAATCCTTCCTTAGCAGGAGAATGATAATCAAAGGGTCTCGCTGGGCTGTTGGCTTCACTACCTAGTTTCGTGTGTATGAAATTTGTATTGTGGGAAGAAGTAAGAAAGGGTTTCGTGTGTTTGAAGAATTACAAATGGAAAGTAAAAGTAGGTAATCTGGAGGAACAAATAGATTTGATTAGATGATGGTTGGGAGGGAAAAGAGAACAGTAACCTTATAATCAGTAGGGACAAATTGATCCTTTTGAGCCATGCCCACGCACGGACCCACCAAATCTGGTGATCTATCTTCGAGCCACTCGAATTCATCTCCCTCCAAGAATATAACCTTACATCAAGCTTTCAACATCAGGTTCTATTCCTCAAGCCTTACCAAACAGTTTTCACCAGAGACGAGTTTGCATACGTCAGTCAGCCCATACGATAGAGCACGGAAACTCCAATAAGCACGGTACGGCACGGCACGAAACGTGTAATGAATGCGGATGGCTGGCACAGAATGGCCGGGTTCGAATGCCTTTGAATGCTGTGCCATGGGGTTGATATTGGCTGGAGACGGCAAAGGGGCTTAAGATGGCAAATACAATCCTGGATGTAATCTCGGTTTGTAGATTCCGATATGCTGTCAATAATGCAGCAAGGCACATTTTTGCGTATGTTGTCGGCAGGATCAACCCGTCTTATAAGGTTAATGTATGCACCAATTTTGTTGTCATGTACCTGCTTTTGTCACCAACATTTAGTCACTCCTTTTCAAACTCGTTTTATGATAGTTCTCTTTCATTACTCTACTATCCGGGTGCCTGTACGGACTCGTGGAATGTAAGATCAGAGCCATCAGACATTCGCAAAATATTTGTTTGTTCTCTCCAAAGCCTGATCGAATCAATTAGTGTATATTCTATATCAGACAAAGGGATTATATAAGCTTGATAGAATCAATTATAGATTGAGGTCACTATGGTTCCTGAAAGTTCAGAATCATCTATATTTCCGTGCCACTCCTGATGATCTTATTGAGTCTACGCCTTACGTGGCGTTCCGTCCCTATGATTTTGCTGAGGAAAGAGGATTTTAGTATACTGTTTCGCTGTGACATCGCGCCGCGAAGGTGCACTATTAATTTGATATCACACTCCTTAGCAAATTTATCCGAGGTTATGGGGGCTACCCAAATCTTCTATACCCTCCTGTTTTTGATATTTCATCTCTTTCATGGCGCTGCTCATGTGGTTTATAATATTCACTTGATTTCTCAGATTTAAAAAGAGTTCAAATCTAATACGCCATGTAGACCCTCCCACATCTCAGTTCCTGCCTCCATCGTTACCATTGTGTCAGTTCGTTACGCTCATTATTTTTAATCATGGTTGTGATTCTACCAGATGGAGTGGCGAACTTGGAGTCGATAATTGCGTTCTTGATCATAGACACAATAGCTCTCATTCTTCGCGTCATTTCAAGAATACAGACTAAAAATACGACGACGACCGGACGATTCATCCGTTATGATGACTGGTGGATTTTGGCGGCTTATTTGACTTATGCTTCGCATTGTATGCTGATTATTTGTGGTGGGTACACAAATTCGCTGAAACAACTGCAAATAGCATATACTAACTGGGTCAGATATCACGAAAATATCAGGTACCCTGGAGCCATATCTAGTAATGGATTCAGATAATCGACTAAAAATGCTCGAGGTAGAGTTCTAAGTTTGATTTAGTTTGTTTAGTAATGCTGAGCTGATACTTCGATGGATCTTATGGATTGGTAGCATTCACTGTCCATTCGTCATCACAGCTGTCAAAATCTCGCTTTTATGCATGTACCGCTCTCTTTTCAAGACAACCCCATATCTTATTCGTTGTGTAAATGTTACAATGGGTCTATGCATAATATGGTTTATCATTACTGTTTGCATGACTTGCTTTGGATACACACCTATCAGAGCCGCATATGATTTAGCTCTTAGAATTCAGCCCACTACACGTTGTATTCCATATGGAGAGATAGTTCTTGGCTTTGAACTACCTAATGCACTTCTAGACGTTGTTATTCTTGCCCTACCTTTTTTCGTCATCAAAGACCTTCATGTACCTGTACGGAAGAAGGTACTTCTATTCTTGGTATTTTGGTTTGGTGGATTGTAAGTTTTATCATCTTCCCACTGATGCAAAAAAAATTCCACTGACTAGAATGAAGTGTCATCGTGACATGCATCTTACGCATAAAATACTCATATCAACCTCATGACGCAGAACACTGCAAGGGATCTAAGCTCTTTTCTTGTTTTGCCTCGCTGACTTTAATACAGTTTCTGGATTTTCCACAGCGAATGAATGGTTGATGATTGAAGAGGGAAGCGCTATTCTAGGAGCCTGCGTCCCAACATGTATGATAAATCGGCCTATTAAATTCTCATTTCTTAATGCTTGATTCTATTCTCCCTCCTAAATGTTACACAATTCATTTCTAAAATATTCTCATCTCTCAATACAACTTATAGCTCCTCATTTTCCCCTGTGTTCTATTGGATTTCTCCTTAGCCTGCAATTACTGATCCCCAATTTTGCAGTCCGCCCCATACTCAAAGCATGCTTCAAACTTCCCAAACCTATTAACGATTGGTTCTCTTCGGCGCCTGGTACCCTAGGTCCAGCAAGCAAATTCTCAAATGGTCACGTACGACTAAAAAACCAACCTAGTCGCCTAAATAACGGAAATGGGAATGAATCTTCATTCCAACTGAAGAAAATCTCGCCAGCATATATTCAGCATGGAGGAGAACGACGAAGCCATGACCACGATGAGGATTTGGGTGTCAGTTCGTTGGCTGATAATAGGATTTGGGTCACGAGGCACACTACAATTACTGGATAGGCAGTGAATGGGTCAATCGTTGGGGTTTTTTAATCAATATGGTAGCTCCGCAGTTGGTGTAGCTTCAAACATAATTCGATCTTTATAAATGTTTTGTTGCTCATTCTCAGGCAGTGTTTACTGGAATTGAAACTGAAGTAGTTTTCTATTTTTATGTTTAGACATAATCCATTCACAAAGCTCAAGTGGGTAGATTGGTTTTCTTGTTCATCTCATGTTCGTTAATGGCTTTTCATGCACGAATTCCTTTTCCTCGAAGGCTACCTCTCTCCACGTAGACTCGTGTAGATGATAATGTGCCAGAAATAAATTGTGCCTTCAGATGAGATGGAGTCGTTTTTTTCTGGAACGCTATTGATATATAAATCGATCTTTCTCACTTATCGACTCACATTATTCAAGGAGGTAAGAGAAGGTAATTGTCGGATTGTAAAGGTCGAGAATTTCCATGCGATTATCGGTTGTTTTTCATGTTGGAAATTGTTTCACATGAAGGTTCTGATAAAGAATTTTTATTACCAGACACCAACGGTAGTGGCCGTGAAATTTTGATGTTGTACCTGTTGATTTACAGGTTGGGGACTCTTTCACCATGAATCCGACCCTGTTTGAAATTGGCCGGGAAGTCGACCCTCAAGACCTTCTGCACGGAATTGTCTTATCGTGAATCAAGATCCCTTTTTGGTTCACGAGGGATTGATCTATTTTTGGTGAATAATTCAATGTTGAAAAGCATGTTGGAAGGTCGGTGATTTTAACTCCTGTTGACAAAAATCATTGGTCTAGTTTTCGTGCTTGGGTATAAGAATGAATGGACCGCCCGTCAAGTGAAGATCAGAATAGCTTTCTTACCCAGTTTACCCAACATCATTATACAGTTTACACAGTTCATTATACATTCCATCCAGTTCAGCATCTCGAGTTTCATTTGCTAGTCTTCGACCTCATTTACCCTCTACTTCCCGCAATAAACGAAATTTCAACAAAAATCACCATGCAAAACTCAACAAGCAAAAAGGCCGCGGGCTCCGACACCAAAAACTCGCGATCGAGACAACTAGAAAAACGAGCACGAGCTCCGTCTAGTTCTTCTTCTTCAGAACTGGATTTCGATGACCGAGCGCTCTATAATGATCGTCCCCTTGAAGCACAATCTGAAGCAAGGAAAAAATACGAAGCTACTTTGGCTCGCATTCCAAGAGGTTATGGCCATGATTCCGATACCGACGATACGAAAGAGTTCAAGAAAGCTGCGGAACGCGCAAAAGATATGAAGCTACCGGAAGAGACACCCAGCACCCGCAAGGAAAAAGCAAAGGCCGATGCTCCTCGTGCCAAAAGCTCTCGCACATCTACTAGTAGCTCCCACAGGAACGCAACACCTGCCGACCCCCTTCGCAAAGAAAAAACACCCGCAGACCCCTCGCGCAGTGAAAGAACACCCGCTAGATCAAAGGCAAACTCGGATAACCTTAAAGCCATGTCCTCACTAAAGCTATCAAATACACCCCAAGACCGCCCAGACACTCGCAAACAAGTTCCATCAAGCAGCCGCAGCGGACCCACCAGTAGCAGCAATAGCAGCACTAGCAAATCCCGCGAAACTCGCGACTCCGCCTTCCAACGCACGCGCAGCGCCTTTAAAATCTATCCCGGTAGACATTATACGCTGGAAAGATATCCCATGAATCATAAGGATGTAGAACGCAGAGGGAAAACTCATTATGTCTGTTTGGTTTCGAAGCGATGTGAAAACTTGAGAATTAATATTTTGAAGGATATGGAAAAGCATCTTGAGGATTCTCATTATGAAGCATTGGGGGGAGTGAGGGAGGAGCGGGAAAAGCCGAAGGCGAGGGAGGTTGCTGGAAGTGATAGTGGGAAGAGTGTTGGGGAGTCTAGTAACTCAGCTGGGAGACGTTGAGAGTTTGGTTGGGGGGATTTGATTGAGGGATAGAGTAGTCGTTGGGTGTTGAAAGTTGGATGTTAGGGTATCATGAATAAATTTTCCCATTCTTGCGTCCCATATGGAGTTAGTAAGCTTGCTGCACTCTCGGCTCATCCTCGTCTCAGTCAACTCCCATGATGAACCTGAGCACCCTGATCATCTTGAGCAAGATTTACCACATCGTCACGTGTTTTGTCTTCTCGCTTTTAAGCCAATCCTACTTGACCTGACCTCTGTTCTCACATAGGTTTTGTCAAGTTTTGACGACGATGCTCAAGGAGCCCAAACAAGTTCCCAAGGAACCTAAAGTGGACACTTTCCTAAGATAAACCCAGTGCTTTGCCTACAGTATAAGTTGGTTCAACATGAATGCCCTTGAGGAGAGTACTGTTCTTCCCTCTATAATTTCCTTCCTGCCCCGTACTTGTCTTGATCTAAATAGCTCCTTTTTCCAATCTTATCTTTCGATCAATTTCCTAAATCTCTCTATACAATTCGTTTTATTCAATTGTTGCAGTTTCAGTATCCTCAATGCCCAAAAAGGAGTTGCTAGGGGTGGGGGTTCTTCGTACGATCCCGCGGCAAAGGCTCTGTAATCAAGTCAGAAATTGTCAACGGAAAAAAGGTGAAAAAAGACCTTCAGCTAGGAACAAAGAAAAACTATGCTCGTGCCCTAGCGCGATGGGACTAGTAAGGGCTATTTCCTGATCCCCATCAAAAAATTCTTCTCACGCTTATCTCTTTACCAAATAGGTTTGAACTCGAACACCCTAGAGCTACTCCAGATAATCTAGAGACGTCGAAAAGTTGGGCCGGATGTATTGCATATGGTATTTTAGGTGCTTATGGAGAGGATGGTTTGAGGAAGTTTAATATTGATGGAAGAAGGTTAGATTTCAAAAATGACGCATAATTTTCTAGATACCATTGATCATTAACCCCCAGAGCTTTCCTGCCAGTTCAATCTTATCTTGAAAATCAGGCGGTGTCCCATTATACCACCGTGACCCATAATCCAGTACTTCATCCCACCCAGTTCTCTTCCCCTCTGCCACGTAAATTATCTCCCTTAACCTCTCTGCATATTCTTCCCCCAAACTCTCGTCAATATTCGTACCGAGTTGAAATCCTTCACGAAAAGTATGGTTATTGATGAGCTAGAAAAAGTGACTACCTTTCTAGTGGACATCACCATCACTAACATCACTGGGGCTGTGATAAGTACCTATCGGTTTCCTCGACACGGTGAATTTTTCTCCACGTAGTGAGGGACGTTACTATCCCTTAAGCTGCTATGGTGGTTCGTTTCAAAACCCCGCTCTATGTACCGGTACTGTACGCCGCTATGATAAGATATTCTTCTATTGGCGGGCACCTGAGAAAAAGTTTGACCCCTGCTGACAATGATTTTGCACCTGCTTGCACTGCAGGCTCAGCAAAAACGGAGCCGCATTCCCGCCTCCGCATTTTTGCTAGGATGATACTCTTGGGGATTGGCCAATCAAGGCTAAACACAACACTAACAGAACTAAGCACTCAGCAATTTTCTCCGACCCTATATCGCAGGTAAAGTGCTTTATGGACTCTGTCAAGAGACTTAAAGCTTCGGGCGAGTCTTACGCGGCTTAGTTTCATCAACCTCCTTTAGCTCTTCGAGAGCAACAGCGTGACGTGTTCGGGCCCGAGTCTTCCTATGACTACGCGCATTCAAGTCAACATTTTCCCCAGGCTCTGTAACAGTTGGTACCGACAGCTGCTGTGACTCAAGTGGAACTCAAACACCCTTCGACGATTGCGGTGGAGTTATCGGATTGTATATTTGGGAATCAGACGAAGCGTATCCATTAACCGTCCAGGACTCTCCAAGTAATTGGTCAGTTGAAGACGATTGCCCATTAGACTTCTTCCCAGCAGATTCCCTTTGTCGTCCTTCCATTTTTTCGAACGCTTTCAAATTTTTCTCCGTCAGACGGGCACGTTTTGGAGGTCTTTCAGCACAGGTCTCGAAAGATCTGTTGGACCTCCGTTTCCGAGTCTGGTGGTATGAGTTGGACGTGAATATTGATTATCTAGTATATCATATATGTATTACCACACTGCTTGTTGAAAACAACAACAACAACAACCAACCTTGAAACTGTGTTCTTGAAGGTACTGGCGCCGACACCTCGATAGGGGTCGAAATTGGCACATGCGTATAGGAGGTCGCTCTAACAAGCTGTGGAGGCTGATGATTTGTTGGTCGTTGCTCAAGAGGGCTTTGTGACCCTAGGATGTAAGGAATTGATACAGCGCGCTGCCTTGATTGCAGGCGGGAGCTTCGTCTGCGCGGCCCTAGACTCAATGCCAATACCTTCGCAGCCATCGATGAATAAACTGTCGTGTTATAACGTACCTGGGATTGTTTGATTTGAATTAGACTGCAGTCGCAGAGGAGCGCGAGGCTTACAGATCCGCGTAGATCGCAGCTTCATGATGAACTTGGGCAATCGTAGATAAAGTGTGGTGATACTCGTAAGTGTTTTGGTGAGGGTGACGCACGGAACATGATTTGGTGGGGATCATGAAGGGGTTGATCAATTGATTCGCTGTCAAACAACGAACAAAATATAACTGGAGCCTGAGAATATGATAATCACGTGATAAATATAACAAGGAAATGTGCCAACATCTCCTCCTTCTCTTTTCTGTTTCTATTAATTGTGAGCGTATGGCCCAAGGGTCCTTCCGAGTGCTTTCTGCGAGCCGAACAAGGGAATGAATAATGGAGAGCTAGTCATATGACGTGACCAGGTGACGGGACTCTCGAACTGCCCAAAATGGCGGTGGCGTGTTTTCCTTTTCCTTTTTCGTAGCCAGCTCAAGCTCCAAGTTTGGAAACCGGCTCAAAGGGGGTTGGTGTTTGGTACAATTAAACCTCTTAATTTTTTCCCGTGACCCAAGACACTCCATACTTCCCTTCCAGTACCCTTCTTCTCTTTTTTGTCCAAACACATTTAGTCTCTACTCAGGCTTCATGAACAACCCAAACCGGAACGACTCTAAAAATATCCTCGTTTAACGATACTGTACTAAAGGCAGCGGCTGCCTAAGTTTCGTCGGTTGGTAGTTATGGGTTAAGGCTTTATCACTGGTATTCACTTGGAAGTGAATTCGTTACTAGATCAAGTAGAATGTAGGTAGACTAATTGATAACTAAGTTGAGCACGAAGCTCCTATACTATGAAACTACTCTGACTATATAATGAACGAAGAAGGGAGCCCCCAGGAGCTTTCTGGCTCCTCAGGGCTCCTTATCACGTGATTCATTTTCATCCCAGGACACTAATCCTAATGGTGAATCGTGACAGTTTGCCGTCTAGATCACGTGGAAGTGCTCTAGGCTCTCGAGGTGGTTTATAACTAGGCGTCAAGCAGGGACTTAAAGTAATGACAATAATGCAATTCGTAACTAATAGTAGAGTATACTAAATGATTGATCTTGAGCACGAAGCTCTATACAAAGGGAATCCATCTTGATTATATAGACCTTCGTGCCTCGTTAAAAACCGATGGCTATAAACCCGACAATTCGATCACCGCAAAACCGATCTCGATTTGTCGGTTTCTTGATCATGTGATCAAGAACGTGACCTATGTCACTGTCCGACGTAACATTCAGATTATTTACTTGAAAAGATTATTTTTATTATCAAAAATACATCAAGAATAACAAAAATCAACGTTTATAATATTTTTTATAATTTAATCAGTAATCCATCATGTAGGGACGACTCAAAGAAATATAATAAGCAAACAGCATTATAAGAGACATGAGTACACTAAACATATCAGAATCACCGAGGTTGCCAAATCCTCGGTAGATGCTATCCCCGGCAATTTGGGACTTTGAAGAAACCAACAAGTTATCTCATCACCGATTTCAGCGCGGCTGTCCTGACTGCCCTACTAGGACATGAATATATAAGCGCCATTATATTATATATCACCGCGTAAGCTGGGCCGTTCAGCTCGACTGCTGAATGTGTTTGAATATGTTGGATTCAGAGTGGGCGGGGACCAACATGCCTAATTGCCAGAAAGCGCGCCTCTCTTTTGCATGAACATAAGCGCTAACCTTATGACATTCAGCTATCTGACTCTCGTGATGGTATAAACGACTCACAACAGTTGGAAAGAAATTAATTTGAAGTTATTGATGATAATTCATACCACATTAATCTGCGCGCTTGAGCAAGCCGCGGAGGAATGAAGTGCCGCGGGAATATCGTGAACACAGATATTACACATATTCATGGTTAATAAGCGTGCTTTGATAATCAACTCACTTGAATTGAGCAAGATACTTCTCAAAAATAGATTCAATTTAATTCCACGCGACTGAAGTGACACCTTGGAAAACTATAACACGACCAGATAATCTATTCCAACAAACTCACGCCAGACATATGCACAGATCGATACCAAGAAAACAAAATGTCCCAAGTTGTGATCCGGAAGACTGTGTTTTCCCCAACCTATCATCACAACAGCCAGCCTTGCGTTTCCGACGCCACATTCACACCAGGCTGCCTAAGCGCCGAGGTTGAATGTCACCGATGAAATTGTGATAATGTGATTGTGTCCACAGAGAATGCCACAGTTCATATCATTGGAGATCCACAAAAAATGGAGGCTCCTGATAACGGTACTCATGTCTTAGATTGGAGCGTCGAGGGGTAGACCCGACCTGATACACCAAGCCTTGTTGTACATGCAGGCAGAAATAGTTCGTGATGCTGTACAACACAGACGCGGAGAATGTAAGATACACTGCATCATACATTTTACATCGTGGCATTGTTCGTATTAGGGCAATAGATCCCCTTACATCAAAATGCGAAAACAACAAAATAGAAACTAGACGAAAGGGACACGAGAAAAGACGATGAAGATAATAATGGTATTCCAGGTGTTGTCTCGTGATATAGTGATGATGTACTAACATTTATTTTAGTGATGTTACGTGGGGATGTTTGTTACTGGCTGATTTTAGACTTCTAAATATAAGCGCTGTCTCAAAGAAGGATGCGGCTTTACATTTCGGCTTGTGATATGAGGGGTAAATAACCGTTGAGCAAGGTTAACTAAGGGCTGGGTTTGACTTTCAGCTACTTTTAGGAGTGGCTTTATGGGCGTACACGATATTCCAGAAGATGAGCAGTAGGCGGGGTTATTTTTTGCAGCCTCTTCGATTTGTATTTAGGGAAAGTTTTGACAAGAGCGTAGCAAGGTATTGAAGTACTAATGTAATACACATAGTAGAATACTAGTAGCTGTAAGATTGTATCCTTGGTTTACATGCCCGGCCACCAGTGGCTCGTTACGAGGTAATATTTTGTACGCCCGCTGGTTTCTGCCCAAGTAAGGCTAAGAGGTGATAGCTTCTCCCAACGTTGAAACACCCGTATCTATCGACAATCACGCACTTGCTGTCTCGATCGAAAGCAAATGACGTACATGAGATCCTGTATTAAAACAATACTAATGATGATGATCAGGTACTGAGTCACAGGAATAACAAAAGAATCTTCATAATGAACATGAGGGGTAATTTTCAAAGACTCGTGACACGCTCTTGAAAGTCTTGGTAGGGATATGGTGGGGATATCTAAGTGGGATGTTATGAAAGTAGATTATGTCTTTTCTGCGCGTTTGACGCAGGTGAATACTTGGGATCCTAGAGTTGAGAGAAAGTCCTTTGACTTGGAAGTGGAGTCTAGAGGATAAGAAAAGGTGGATGTGATCGGAATTCAGGTATTAATCCAAAACAAACAGAGTCCCCGGATCAACGACGACCCCATGGATTATTAGAACGGTCCAGCTTGTGCCGATCAAGAAAAAAGATCGATTTCATGCACTTATCGGTATGAAAGTCGTCATATTTGGGTATTCGTGGCTGAAGAATAAGAGAGAATTGGTGGAATATCATGATGATGATAGAGTGGATAGCAAGGTGGATTTAGCGATGGGGAATTTTGTTGCTGGTTGTTGGAATCCAAGTTTGCTGAGTTTGATCATTGATGTGCTGTATGGTATGAAGTAATGATGGCTGTATGTAAATCAAAGTACTGGATGAGAGCTTGTACACATGTGAAATACAGGCCCAACCGTGGCCCCAGATGCCTGGATTTTCGCTTGATTAAACCATTGTTGTGGTCTAATGAAAGGCCTTGAACGCTGTAAAATATTGGATACGTGGTGCCAAAGGAATTGATTGACCTAAATCATCACATTTAGATATGAAAAAAAAAGCTGAAGTTTCGAGGTCGTTTAGCATTATGTGGAAGGATTGGAGGATTCGAAGAGAGTATCCATAGCGAAAGGTGTCTTTTTATAGCACTCCGTATGTGTTCAATAGATTGTTGTGATGACAATTGTAATGTGTACTTTGTAACTCAGTCGAGGAATTGATAAACATTCTCCCCTCTTATCCGAGGTCCCGCCATGGTCTTAGGTTGAATTTTAGTCAAAATTCTTTACACCCGCGGCGGGATGTTCGCTATCAAATGGATCTTTCCCGAGCTTCCCATTCGTAACGGGAGGGACACTCTAGAAAAGTTCAGATGATCTCGCCTTCTCCACCTCACCATCTCTAGTCAGTTTGAATTTGACAACTCTAGCTGGCCTCAGTACTTGGCATCTATCTGTATTTGGTAAGTTGATGAGTCGAGTTTGAAAGATACTCTCCAAGAAGAAAGCAACTCTTTTTATCGAATTATATTCTTGTTTGAAATATAGAGGGTCCACAGGAACATTCATTGGAGATTGTTGGAACTGAGGGGTAAAGCAAGTCAAAATGAATGATACTGGTTTGGCTGAAACAGAAGGCTGTGAAAAGTCAGCTCAGATTGGATGGCGGGGCAGCCGATAAGAGGACAAGGAAGTCTTCGCGTCCGCATTACTGCAGGAGCAACATCGGACTTTTTCAAGAAAATCACACAAAACTCATACCGTAAGCAGCAAGAGAGCTATTTACTAGGATGATGGCGACTTTTTGCAGTTGATAAGTTGATAGGTAAACCCAAGTGTCCCTGAATAGAGGTCATGAGTTCTGCGGCCCATTTTGGTGACAGTAAACCCGCGAATGCCCTGGCTTTAGTGCATGATGTATGTGCTTTTGATGTGCGGGAGATCTATCGCCAAAGGCGGTACAGATGTTATTGACGGTGTTGGAAGTGGAATGGATTCTTTGAAGATCCTGATAGGGTTTCCGATAAAACGCGAAGAAGGTTTAGCTCTGAACTTTTTCGAGGTGAAGCTTCGGATATTTCTCTGCTTCTTGGTGTACGAGTGATCAAAGCAGTGGGGAATATGGAAAGAAAGGGAAAATAACCCCATCGACTGTCGTCAAGACCTGCCAAACTGATGCTCGACGTACCTAGTATTATTATGCATGAAATTCCAGAAGAAGGTGTTAGAGTGATAGAAGTACAAAGAAGAAGAGAGATGATTTGTGTACTTCGAGTACAGGATGGGGCAGATGGGGGTTTATCTTTGCATGGTGATTTGCATGATAATACTACATACATACTAGGTAGTTCTAGGTAGTTCTAGTTACACGACATGAAATTTATAATCCGAGGTCTCGCTTCAGGAACACCTCTACACCTCTAGATTTGGAAACGCCTGACCATGCCCTTCCTCACCTAGCAAAACATGAGGACAGAAGATAGACCATATGAAATTGATAGGTTTGAACTTTGACATGCCGGAGTCACAGATAACAAAAAAAGTTGGGCCTTGATGCAGGCAAAGTTCCATTTTGATTCTTTTCATCCATTTAGGGGATCAGGAAAAGAGGGGAGAAAAATGATGAAAGGGGTGTGATGACAGTAACTTTCGTACCTGACTTTATCCGGTATATCTGACGTTAGCTATACCCCTCCTTCTTCATGTTCTTTTGCGGCTACTCCAACTCTAATCACAGTTGTATTGGCGGTAAAAGAATTTATTATTGCGAAGAAGATGATGATGATTGAATTTCTACGTCGATTCTCCATAGTTTGGAATTATCAAGGTTAACCTAGATGAATGTGGACAAACCTCTTCATTAGTGACATTCAAGTTACTCAAGTGTGCAGCAGAACGCCGTGGTCTCATGCACTCTAAGTTCTTGATGGAACTTAGCTTGAAGCTTTTTATTGGCCCATCTATCACCAATGGATTGAAAGGTCTTTCGATCACGTCCACCCATCCGGAGTTCCCATCATTTGTTTATTTACTTGTTTTTGGATGAGTGACTCTGAATGCGGTAATGGACTGATTCTCTAAGCTGGTGATAGAATTGATGCTTGACTACGAGCCATAATAAAGTGGAAATGTTACATGCCAGTATGAGTAACCTCATAGACACTGTATCCATTTTGCCATCATAAGATACCTGGTGGCCATGAGTCTCAGATGTTTTTTCTTTTCACTTCGCAGCTCAACCAACGCAACCAACCCAACCAACTCAGCTGAATTGATTGATACTAAATTCTAACCACTGCTGCATCTATTGCCCGTTCAACGACTTGGCTCCGCTTCGATTCGATCGTCGGTATCATTGTGGCGCGTGTTGGTTTGTTAGATCTACCACCGCTATTGAGACGTCCTCGATTTCTTCCGCTGTGGAGAATCTGATACTTTCACGTCAGGCTCTACTCAACTCAATCTGTTCTTTACCAGTCGATCGAAAGGGACCAGGCTATCTTTGCCCTAATATCTAGCCTAGGCCAGGCTTACCTCATTATTATTTCCAGAGTCTCACACATACATATCATACAGGACGCAGCGTTGTATCGAATGGTTATGATTCTTTCAGTTGCATCACTCCATCATATCACTCACCCCAACAGACCAAGTTGAGCCAAATCATTCACCGTCATATTTTACTTTGATCATACCAAGACCCAAGAAACACGACGCTCACTTGTTTTGCCCTGCCTCACTTCCCCATTGACGTTGACGTTGATTTGAAGTTCTAGGACAACTCAATGCTTCAGTGTTCCAAACAAAGTTAAATTTATTCATTCATTATTCATCATCAAACCGGATACCTCCCTTTCCAAGGTCGTCTAATCATAAATCATCCACGGCTATCAAAATCATTCAAAGTCTGGCAATCATAACTTGGAATAGCCTAAAGCATTTTTTCCCATTACACAACATACATTATTCTACAGAAACCTCGCTCTATCATTCGTGAATAGAATCGGGGTGTGGATGTCCCGACTGGTCAATTTTCTTCGCAAATCGTAATTGTCAGGACGACAGTTCACCGCCTCGTTGCCTTCCCCCAATATTATATCGCCCTATATACTTATTATTTGATACTACTACTCCATACATTTGCTGCGGCTGCCAATGTCCTTCTGCTGAGCCTGGTACCTTGACAAACGAATAATATACACTTTACTAGAGGAGACGTCCAAGATTTGGGCACGTGTATTACAGGCCCTACAAGCCAATATATACAG
>NW_001820827.1:1158714-1190290 GCF_000146945.2 Sclerotinia sclerotiorum 1980 UF-70
CCGTTTCATCTCATAGGGTTAGATTAGGATTAACTGGAGAGTCCGTGACTCATTCACTATCCAAGCCCGCCCTGGACCTGGACTGTGGGAGATTTCAAGGATTGGAGAAGATCGGACTCAAGATATTCATCCCTAAATATCTCAACTTTCCTCTTCAATTATCCTTCTCTTATTTAAACAACCTTCAACTCCTTTTCAGATCGACCTATTATTCTATCGCTATTTGAATAGTAAATCCTTTTAACTCTTTTAAACTTTGAATCATTTCAAACAATCTTCCTTTTTGACAACATTCTTTAATATTATATAAGCTTCACCACCTTCGCCATTGCAATCAATAGATTTTCATCTTCAATCTTCGCAGCAGACCAATAACGACATCGACATCGACATTGAGAACCCATTTCCACCCGATCCTTCGTTTGCTGCACGACGACAATGCAATAGATTAGCTACGAAAGTTTGCAATTTTACGAGCAACATATCACACAATTCCTTCCCCTCATTACTCGAACCTAGTTCCCTCATTTTCTACTCACCATGGGTTCACAACTACCTCCAGATCCATATAAAATTCTCGGTGTTGAAAAGGATGCGACGTTACCTCAAATTCGATTAGCACATCGAAAACTTGTTCTCCAGTGTCATCCGGACAAGGTTCAGGATCCTAAATTAAAGGCAATAAAGGTTGATGAGTTCCAAAAGGTCCAAGAAGCATACGAAATACTTAGTGATGTATCGAGAAGATCAGAGTATGACCAAACAGTCAAGCTACAGAAGTTGAAGGAGGAGTTGAACAAGACTTCGACTTCCGCTTCGACTTCGACCCCGACTCCGGCTTCGACTAGTAGTAAAGCTTATGAATACAATGTTAGGACTGCAGAACCTAAAACAGCAGCTTACAGTTCGTCATATCCAAAGACCACGCAAAAGACACCGAAAGAGTCGAATGTATATTCAAAACCGCCACCGAGATCTTATGAGGATCTGTATGATGAACCTGCGAGACCATCTGTCAGGAGGTCAAAAACGACATCTAGAGATTCGGAAAGAGAGGAGAGGGATCGACGAAGGCAGCAGGATGAAGATGATAGGGAGAAGTTAAGACGGAAGATGGAGAAGGAAACAAAACGTGATCATGGGGATCGAAAGAAGTCTCGCGATAAAGAAAAGAGACGTGGCACAGAGGATAAAGTACGTCCAGGAACATATGTAGAGGATGAGTCCAGTGAGGATGACTATCGACGAAAAGCCGAACGAGCACGAAGGGAGGACGCAATAAGAGCTGAAGCTGTTGCTCGGGCTCAAAAAGAACGAGAGGCTCGAGATCGGGAACAGCGAGAATGGGAGCACCGTGAAAGAGAACGAGAATTACGCGACAGGGAAAGAGAGAGGGAAAGAGAGAGAGAGCGCGAGCGAGAACCTGCTGCTGTGAAAGACTCGCCGATGGGAGATAAATGGAAAGATCATATGGTAAATGCGGCACGTTATGTGCAAGCTTCACGTAGGGAGTCGGATATCAAACCAGAGGTGCCGCCAGCACCACCTGCAATGCCTACGATGCGTCGTGCAGATACCTTTGCTGCGCCATCATCTGGACCATACAATATCCGATTTGAGATGCGCCCTCCTGCCTACGATAATCATAGTGATGATGAGATACCCCGGAGGTCTTCAGCAGCACGGCCATCACGGCGTCCCGTAGAGACTCCCTCGAAAAGCAAGGATGCGCCAAAGCCAACTAGAAGACCAGCTAGGGAGTCACCGTTTGTCAATACCGGGTCGACTTCACCTACAAAACCAACCCTTCACAAACAATATTCGGAACCACCGATAGTTGGAGTTGCTTCGGGTAGACGAGAACCCAGTCGATCGAAAACGGATTATCCTCGAGAACCACCTCCACCGCCTTTATTTACCAGAGCAGCTACATTTACACAAGGGATGGGTACAAAGGAAGACCATAGAGATAGGGGTCGTGGACCAAGCCGAATGGTTCAGGAACCAGATTCGGACACTGATTCCGGGTCTGATTCGGAGTCTCCGTCACCCACACCACAATATTCTCATATTAGACAGCCTCGACGTGAAGCTCCGGAACCTACTGGTACCACCAAAACTTACGTCATCAGTAACGGGCGAAGTGAACTCAAGAATTCTTCGTATCGATCGGATCCCCGCGATGATCCTTACATAAAGCGAAATCGAAGTCCGTCGCCCCGTCGAGCTACTCGTCCTCCTTTGACACGAAATGCTGGAAGTTCTACTCGCCAAGTACGATCGCAATCACGAGGATATCACCCGACACCAGCGCCCGAGCCGGCTGAGCCCATAGTTCTCAGTGCTCAACCACCCAGATCTCGGGATCCTTCTAGGGGTGCAAGTCGTGGTGTATATCCACCGCAATACAATATAAACTTTGCTCCTCAAATCACACCGGATAACGTTCTTTACAGCGGAACTCCATATGTTAATCAAAGAAACACCGAATCGGGGCATCATCGCGATTATCCGCCGTATCCCACAGCTCGTGGTCGGGAGTCGGTCTACTAAGCATCTGCTCCACACCAAATATTTTCTCTTTCACGATTTGTTACATAAATTACCTTTCTTGTACCGACACCGACTTTTTCAACCATACCCCTTTTTATACAGTAACGAAAGCACAGTACATCACATTATGATTCCCCACTTTTCTTTTTTATAGTTTTTCTGATATATTTTTTTTCTTACTTTTTTTTTTACGGGGATAAGACAAGCACGACGAATTATGCAATAAATCAGACAGACTTTGGCAGACGAGGCGAGAAGATGGGAGAAAATTTTCTTCCCTATATATAGCCCAAAAAAAAAAAAGAGACAAGAAAAACATTGAAAAAAAAATCTTCTAATCTCACACTTTTCGATTGGCTTTCTTCTCCTCTAAGTCGCTGCAAGGGTTTGAAATTTGCTATTGCATTGAGTCGGGTCAATTATTCATCGTTGTAGTTTTATAAATGGATGGTATTTTGGTCTTTGGGTGGATGGGTTGGTTGGAGTGGGTATTGATAAGCACATAAAATTGCTATTATGCAGTCTCACGAGAGAAAGGATGAGAGGAGAGAGGATGAAATTGATGGATTTACATAGGGGGAGAGATGAGATGATTGAGTTTTTTTTTTTGGCGGCATTTGTTTGCGCGAGAGCATGATGATTAACTGGACATCATTTGGGTTGCCATGGTATATGGATGATTTTTCACATGGGCGGAGTTGAAGTTTGAGGCCGGGAGATATTCTTGAGAGCAGAGGGAAGAGATATGTGATGTGATGAGGAGAGATGAGATGATGGAATAAGGATATAATTGAAGATACATGCAGACCTGTGGTTTATGTACCTGGCTGCTGATTGATGGCTGGAATGATAGATATGAGATATGATTGAATGAATGAATGGAATTCTACAATAGCTGACTTTGTTTAAGTATGTGTTTTTTGTGTTGTGGATACGTGATTGTAAGTTGATTCTATATTAATCTGTATGTCTACTCTATCTATTAGCTATCTGTGACTAGGAGAGTGAAGAGGTGCTATTATTTATAGGATCTGGAGGATGGTGGGTGAATGTGGGCTGGGATGAGATAAGATGGGATGAATGGTATGTGGTGATCATGAATGGGGGGGGGGATAAAAGTAAGATCTTATCTAGTAGGATTTAGATATCTGGGTACCTATTCGCGTAGGTAATATGTATGTAGGAGATCTATGTTATTTGTATATATTGTCTGTATTATATAGATGTATATATATATATATATGTGTATTTGTATATGTATGAACGGATATACAGTCGCAATTCAAGCGAGGTATATATACGTCCTGCTAGTGAAAGGAGTATCTAGTACAATAAACAAAAGGAAAGAAGAAAAGAACAACGATTGAACATTTTGGTATCTAACTTTGCAATGAGGAAAAAGAAATAAAAGAAATTGGTATCCATCTATGCAGTATAAAAAAGCTCTGCCAGCCATCCCCTATACCTCCCAACCTATATAATACACCATCTCTTCCCTTCCTTGATACAAGTGAAATACCCATCCTGCCCAGTTCACCTTTCCACCCTTTTTACAACAAAACATACAAACTACACATACCACTCAAACCCAAAATCATACTACACCAAAAACACACATTATTCAACACCTTCTTCCCTCTAGCCCAGGGTCTACTTTGTAACCAAATAATGGGAAGTTGACTCATCTGGGCTACCATTCCATAACCTCTAATTTTCTTGGTGATACAAGCCATGACTATTTCGTGACCAATGGCACTAATAAAGAAAGTAATAAATGTAGCTCCTCCTTTTCCGATGTATGAGCGAGAGCCGAGATATACGTGACGATGGAAGAAATGATGGACGGGAATGTTCCATTCGCGGGAGAATTGCATCCAGTCGGTACTGTTCCACCAGTCGGAGTAGAAATGTCGATCTGCGAAACCTGTGGATTGAAGATGTTGTTAGTCAGGCGCAAATTAGGAAAGCAGAAAAAATGTGTGATAGATGCAAGTAGATTTGGGCGAGGGAGCGGGAACTAATGAGTTAAAAGGATATACGCACATGTTATCTCAGCAAAAGCACCGAGGACGAATTCAAATATTACAAGAAATACGAGAAGGAAAGTTATCATAAATGGAAACAAAAGTAAACTGATTGATTCAGCAATGACAAGTGCATTTTCAGTAATCGAGGTTGAAGTCTGAAGTTTAATCGCCGATGCTGTCATGACTGGATGGATGAATTCTTCCGAAGTGATAGTGAGTAAGAAAATGACTCCAAATGTGGCAAGGGTCTTATAACCCAATTCCGACCAGACTATACCATTCGTACGAGGATATTCGAGCTCATAACAGAGTGTAGGACAAAATACATAATCGGCATAATTATACCACGTGAGATTTTTAGGATAGGTGACTGAGCCCATTGTTGATGTCAATTCGATGGCCAAATCCTCTCTAAGAATTGCAATTTCGTCAGCTTTGGTTTGAGTAAGAGCTCTGATCTCTGATGCTGTTCGTTTGTGACCTGGACTTGGACTTGGATATTGATATGCTGGAGCTTTTGAAGCAGTCGCAGGAGAGTCTAGTTCTTGTAATCGTCGTTCGGTTTCACTAAGATGACCATTGTAAAATGCATATGAATGCATTTTCATAAGTAAAACCATAGTATGAAGTAAAAGAAATACTTGAGCCGTCCATGTCCAATGTCGATAGAATGGTATACTATAGTATTTGTTAGCCTTGCGCTTCGTTTTCGCACGCAGTAGCACTTACGATACCCAAAATGCCATCCAAATTATATGATATAAACTCTGTATGACCATTCCACCTCTGGTCCATTGCAAACCCAATGCTTTCGCCGTCTTACTTCTGAAAAACTTATGAAGAGGGAGACTAATAGATGTAGATGCAACCATAAGGGCATCTGCGACTGCAAGCTCCCAGACCTTTACTGTGAATAGCTGCCAAATCTCCACTCTCATAGGATATCCTGTATCTTTGATATTTCGTAACATGGTTGTGATAGCCATGATGGCAAGACCAATCCAGAATAAAATATAAAATCCCGTGAAGTCATGATGATCGCTATGTGGATCTAAATGCGAGACTCGTGAGGTATATTCGATTATTGGGAAAATACGACGTTTTTGCTCTGCTTTAATTTGTCTCTTGGCAGAGAACATCGATTGAACGGAAGGAGGCGCATCTTCAGGAACGGGTGTTGTACGTCCACTACTCAATATTAGTTACAGCAATAAGTTCAGAATGATAGATTTACCTGGTTGGGCCAGTAGAAATACCATCATCGGAGACATCTTTAATACCATTGACTGGTAATAACCCCTCTTCACTTATTTTTCGAATAGTAGTTGAATTATGGATATTTTGTGGCCTAGGACGTAGAATTTGATCATGACTATTCCCATTGGTATAGATATCTGCAGAAGAAGACATTTCGTATGTATTGAAATGGGATTGAAGCTTGCGTGAAGCTTGTCGCAAGTTCGCAACAGAACAATCTGGGGTAATGAAGCTTCTTATGAATGCCCCTTTTGGCACAAATTTATATTTGGAAAAGTTGTCGAACTTTATTGATTCATTTAAAATGTAACATTTCATAAAGGAAATTAACTAAAATCAAATTTACCTTGTGTTTCCTCATATATAAACCTTATTATTAGAAGAATGATTCTGACTAGATTGATTTGATTATTGCTTACTCCATATGGTGGATGATTGTCGAGGCTATGGTTCGTAGTTCGTATTCCCACTTGTTTCGCCTTACCCGCATGTAAATTACGGGTCATAGCCACAGTAGGCTTAATCGCAGCCTTGGGCGCCACTTTCGACTAGCACAAATATGGACTAGATCAAACTTGGAAGATGCATCTCAAAGACATCAAGAACATCAAGCGAATATGGTGGCCTTTGCATCACCAATTGGGCACCTCAGAAGACAATCCGACAATTAATTCACATTATTTCATCTCCTTTTTGACGCAAAATTTTGACATTTCTTAAGCTGGGAATTTTTAGAAGTTTGCCCCGTTGTGGGCCTTGAACAGTGTCAGAATGAGTTCATGTAAGTAGTAAACAAAGATCTCCAATACCCCTCGATTTCCCAAGCTCATATTATATAGTGAAGCAATTCATACGCAATGTGCGAGCTTCGAAAACAATCGCAGATGAGCGCGCAGTTGTCCAAAAGGAAAGTGCTGCTATAAGAGCCAGTTTTCGTGAAGAAAGTGGTGATCATAATGTTAGGTAGGAAGGTCACCGCTTGTTGATTTGGATATATCTGACATTTTGGATTGATAGACGAAACAATGTAGCAAAGCTATTATACCTATTCACCTTGGGTGAGAGAACACATTTTGGTCAAATAGAATGTCTCAAGCTTCTGGCTTCTCCAAGATTCGCAGATAAGAGGTTAGGATATTTAGGCACAATGCTTCTGCTGGACGAGAATCAGGAGGTATTGACATTGGTTACGAACTCTTTAAAGAAGTATGCGCAATTTTTATATTCAAAGGAAGCATGATGCTGATTCAATATAGTGACCTCAATCATTCTAACCAATATATCGTTGGTCTGGCTCTATGTACCCTAGGCAACATTGCATCGGTTGAAATGTCTCGAGATTTATTCCCCGAAATCGAAACCCTTCTCTCCACCGCGAACCCATATATTCGTCGCAAGGCCGCATTATGTGCCATGAGGATATGTAAGAAGGTACCAGATCTGCAAGAACATTTCCTCGAAAAGGCGGCAAACCTTCTTTCGGATCGAAACCATGGTGTTTTGCTGTGCGGTCTTACATTAGTAACAAATCTTTGTGAAATGGACGAGGCCGAAGGTGGAGAGGAAGGAATCGTGGAGAAATTCAGACCATTTAGCGGAGGTTTAGTCAGAACACTGAAGGGCTTGGCTAGCTCCGGTTACGCCCCTGAGCATGATGTTACTGGAGTTACGGATCCATTCTTACAAGTAAAGATATTACAATTGTTGAGAGTTCTTGGCAGGGGAGATCCAGAGACCAGTGAACAAATTAACGACATTTTGGCCCAGGTTGCTACGAACACGGACTCCTCCAAGAATGTTGGAAACTCTATTTTATACGAGGCTGTCCTCACTATTCTTGATATTGAAGCCGATTCTGGTTTGAGAGTACTTGGTGTCAATATCCTCGGAAAGTTCCTTTCAAATCGGGACAACAATATTCGATATGTCGCTTTGAATACACTTATCAAGGTAGTCGCTATTGAGCCAAATGCAGTCCAAAGACATAGAAATACTATCCTTGAATGTCTGCGAGATCCCGATATCAGTATCAGGCGGCGTGCATTGGATTTAAGTTTCACTCTCATTAATGAGAGTAATGTTAGGGTACTTATTAGGGAGCTTCTTGCTTTCTTGGAAGTTGCCGATAATGAGTTCAAACCAATCATGACCAGTCAAATCGGTATCGCAGCAGACAGATTTTCACCAAATAAAAGATGGCATGTGGATACCATGCTGAGAGTTTTGACCTTGGCGGGAAATTACGTCAAAGAGCAAATTTTGTCCTCATTTATCCGACTAATTGCGACAACCCCTGAATTGCAGACTTATGCGGTACAAAAGCTTTATACTAGCTTGAAAAAAGACATTACTCAAGAAGGTCTTACTTTGGCCGGTGCATGGTGCATTGGTGAATATGGAGAGACTTTATTACGTGGTGGACAATACGAGGAAGAAGAACTTGTGCAAGAAGTCAAGGAGAATGAAGTTGTGGATTTGTTCTCGACCATTCTCAACAGCAGTTACGCCACCCAGATCGCAACCGAATATATTGTCACATCTTTGATGAAGCTCAGTACACGTTTATCCGACCCTGCACAAATTGATCGAATTCGACGAATTTTAGCAAATAATGCAACAAACCTTGATGTCGAGGTTCAACAGCGAGCGGTGGAATATGGCAACTTGTTTAGTTATGACTCTATCAGAAAAGGTGTTTTGGAGAAAATGCCTCCACCACAAATCAAGGAAGAGTCACGAGTACTGGGAGAGGCAAGCAAGAAACCGAGCAAAGCATCAAACAGAAAGTCGAAGACGGTCAAACCGGCAGAACAGGATTTGTTGTTTGATCTAATGGGCGATGGAGGAATGCCTGACGCAAATGTTGGTGGTGCTAATGGGGGATCTCAAAATAATGCAGACCTTCTAGCAGACATCCTTGGAGGCACTGGTTCATCTCAACCCTCATCACCTCCGGCTCAACAGTCAAACATGAGTTCAATCATGGACTTATTCGACAGCACACCAGCTCAACAACAACCTTCTGCTATGACAACTCCCTCAAATGATCTCTTCTCTGGTGTATCTTCACCTCCACCTCAAGCACCTTCAATCCCAACACATCCATGTTACGACAAGAATGATCTCAACATTGTCTTACAACTTCAACGAAATGCAGAAGGTGTTGTACAAGTATTGGCTCGATTCAGAAACTCATCCATGCATCAATCTTTGTCTGCAGTGGCATTACAAGCTGCAGTACCCAAAACACAAAAGCTTCAATTGAACGCAATGTCAAATTCGAATTTGGGTCCTGGGGTAGAAGCAACACAATCAATGAGAATTACAGGAAGTAAAGGAGTAAGTTCACTTAATATGAAGATTTTACGGGCTAGCTTGCTGACTATTTTAGCCGCCATTACGATTGAGACTAAAGATTTCTTATGCACATCAAACTGCGGGACAAGTTACGGATCAGGTAGACTGGTCGGAGCCAAGGTAGTAGCGTCTTAGGTATCCGGAATACATTTAGAAAATTTATGATATATTATTACTCGATGTACTACATGAAGTCATGTGGTTGGTGGCCTATTTGTCTTCGTTCAGGTACCAGCCTGTTTTGAAACTTGATTAGCCAGTCTTATTGAGGTTCGTGATGTTAGTGGCAGAAGAGACTAATAAGATAATTATTTAAAAACCTTAGGCTTTGAAGAATTCGTTTGATGATCAATTTTGGTATCTCGGATGCCGTCGATGGTGTAGTCTTTTGTTCTAACAGCCCGGAAACGTTCGCGGGCAGTGATGACATATCACTTTTTAGAAATATTCAGCAGCCGAATCTACCCACGAGTTGCTTCCGAATTTCTACTATTCAATGGCAAATGCGTGCTCACAGCGACCTCCAAGCATGTCGCAAAATAACTGGCATCTTGGATAGTGAACGATCAGAAAATCTTACAATGAACCTCTCGCGATACCATATATGATGAACTGCAAGGCAAAATGGCGTGGGTGTTCAAAGCGTTTTCTCTAGACTAAGATGCTGATAGAATTTGCCGTTTTTGTTATGACTTGTTATTTCCGTCGGTTGTGAAAAGGGGTGAATCATGTTCCCCACATGACATTTTATTAGCGAATAAACAAACCAATGACGTTAAGATTTACGGCTCGTGATGATTCGAGTTGTCATTTCTTGATTCGTAATCTATGAGCTTGATTTGGAGAAGTGCATCAAACGATTTGTGTCTTTGAAGGTATTGGGTGTTTTATTAGGAATAGTCGCTATGCATCAACTTGCAAGTGGATGACGATTCTCATGGCAAAGGGAGTTATGTAAAGTAGGAGTTTGATGAGGTGAGGCGATAAAGTACTACATTATTTATTAGATAGATGATATACTCGTACAGGACTTAGCACATCATTGGCACTCTTCACACAAATATGCCGTGAACGCTAGTCAATTTTGTCATGCCCGTATCTCTACAGTAAATCTTACCAGGTTTCATAATCGTTGCATATTCTTCCGAGTTCAGAAACTGTTTAATCCAGATGTAGCTGTGGTTAACATACGCGTGGTGTAGAACTTCTCAAAGAGACCAAGTGGCTTTTACGAGGTCCGTTTCAGATATATCATGGGCAAAAGTCTGTCGGTGCGGATGTTGCATGTGTAACTATGCAAGTGCTCATGCGTGCTCATGGAAATGACAATTTTCTTTATAATTTTCTAAAGGAGATTGGGAGTAATTTTGCAGAGAACTGTGCTTGGTATTCTTGTTAAGTGTGAACATCTGAAAAACATTACATTTCACGTCCTTCGATATGGATACCACGATGCTGAGCCCAATCCTTGTTATTGGAGATCGAAATTGTTCTTAGTCCTAGCTGTCGATATTCTTGATCATAAACTAGTACTTAAAGGAAGAAGTCATGGGAATGTCTGATATCGTTTGGCGGCTTCTAGCTCGTAATTATATTTCGCAGTTCAAATCTCGTTTCTGCAACCCACCAGGGTATCCAATAGTTCGGACTCCAATAATGAAAGCCTTCGAATAATCTGATCTGATTGAAACGTTAAAAAATCTGCAGTACTGGATTCGATTAAAAATTTTAACTTCATTTGAACAATAAATTATACTCAAATGTCTAGAACTTTTCAAACGTTGAAATCTTAATTAGTCTGCTGATCTGTTGACAACCAGCAACCAAAAAAAACACAGAGATTATCGTGCCTTTTTTAAGATCAAAATCTGTACCAATACCATATAAACTCACCAGATACAATTAACACTTTCTCTATCATTGAATAAAGTTTTGTTTATATATTTGGAAAGTGGGTTGGTTAACAAGTAGAAACTTTCAACCCCATTCACTTATTCTACCACCCGGAGATAGAAAATTATAATCAACCTTATTTCAGAGGGTTTAGTGTAAATTGTGACTGGTGAGTTTATAGAGCAGTTACTATCCAATATAGATATTAAGAATACACTTCCAGTCATGTGAGGCCTGCGCCAAAAAATGTCAAATCAAACGCTCTTTCTTGCATTAAGAGTCAACTTTTAGCCGCCCAAAGAATTCGACAAAAAAAATCGATCTTTATTTTAAACAGTTCTTTAAACACCTATGTATGCGGTGAAGCAGTAATTGGAAGCAAAATGACATCTGTCCCAACATCCGATGGAGAGCGGGCGAGTATCTTGTGGCGCGAGGGAAACGAATTATATTTATCGGGCAAGTTTATTCCAGGTACGATATCATTATTTCATTTGCTTACTAAAGTATGGTGCCTGACCCTTCACGTTACAGCTTTGAGAAAATATCGAGAATATGCCAACCTTCAACCGCCCAGTTATGCATTACTTGACAATTTATCGGCCGCGTACTTCGAGGTTGGGGATTATGGTCAATGCATCACAGAGATTAGAAAAGCTCTCGACTATTCGCAAACCCACGATAGAGGGAATAACGCATTCGTAGAGAAGTTCCAACAGCGGATAAAGAAAGCGGAGTTACTTTCATACAAATCATCTGAATTGAAGCAGCAGCAAACTAGATTAAGGATTCTTGAAAAATTGCCTCGCTATAGGCCAACATTGTAAGGTTCATCCTACATTCTTTGACTTATCTGACCGTTATTTCCATAGCACCATTACGGAACCAGCTTGCACACTTGGCAACGAGAAACCCACATCATTGTTTGATCTCACCATTGGTAAAAATGAGCCTGTGTCTGACAGTGTCTCCTTTCTATTTGGAGATATTGGTGACGCACGTAATTTACTCCAAACCATCGCTAGAATTGCTGAGCTCGAAAAGGAACACAGCTTAAAGCAAAAGCAATATCATCTAACCATGATTGATGTCAGCAGAAACACCCTTACAAGAGACCTGATCATTTTCATGTTACTGGAAGAACTGTCTGGTCTTGAAACGAAATCTAAAGAGGCTGAAGAAGTCTTGACTACACTATTTTTTGTCTTCGTCGCCTTCATTATGCCCCGTGTTGCCTATAATCACCTTTTTCGCACCATCGATCGGGCCCTCTCCGCACTGCAATCCGATATGCAACCTTTGAGCTGGATTTACCTTTATAAGAAGGATTTTCCCTTTTACATTCAAACCTTGGAAAGTTGGAAAGGCAGGGCTTCCACTACTATCACCGTTGCCGACGCAGTAGATGAAGTAACTCGCCAACTACGCCGAGATAAAATGCTAATGCCTCCCGCATTGCGCGGTGATGAGGATATGCCCACTGCGTTTAAAAAGGAGAATAAACTGTACAAGGCTACAGCTATTCTCATACCTCCCAAAACAGTTTCTCAAAACCACGACCGTGAGATACTGCCACTACTTCAAGTTCATATTAAACATCCGGAAAAGAAAGCTTCAAAGTTCAAAGAGCATGTGCGCAATAAATGGAACTTTAATACAACCCGCATGGACCTTGATTGGTATGATTTCCTCGAGGACAAACATGATTTTGATTTTTCCAATGATCCTTTTCTTGAACTGGACAATTTCGCCTCTGTATCCAAAACTTTACCTGCAAAAGTAACGAATCCAACCACTTTATATGATTACATTACTCCATTTTTTTTAGATGCCGCCGACTCCATCAAATATCTCAAAGGTCGTCTCCAGGTTGAAGCAATGTGCGGAGATTATGTTGACTTCGCCGAGAAACTGAGATTCAGTCTGTACCGCAACAACGACAGCTTACAATCATCGGAGGCCGCAACATTGGACGAAACCCGTTGCAAAAAATTCCCAGTGTTGTATAACCGAATATATTTGGGTAATGTTTCGTAGGTACTCTATCTTCTCATCTGAAGTTTTTTAAAACGCGTTCATTTCACACAGGCAATATTTGAAGGGCATTCATTACTCAATCTTTCAACTAGGGCTTAGTGAGCCATAATTCTAGCCACGAAAAATGTACCATTTTTTAGTTTGGCATTAATTTTGATTACTGCTATTCTAAACTGACTTTTTCAGTGATTACACAGGTGGGCACCTTTCGGCATTTCTTCATGCTTCACCACTTTTGAAACCACTATCCTCCAGTTTCGTTCAATCAAACCTTTTGCAGAATGTACCGGGCATACTTGGTGTTGAAAAATACCTTGCTGAATATCATCTTATGGCCGACTCTAAAATGGGCGAACAACTTACCTCTGTGAAGGTTCTATCGCCAGGTGAGGGGCGATGGCCCGCCAGGAACTATACACGCTATGGGATTTCACAGTGTCTCTTCCGAGGTTTTGAGGATTTGCTCGGTCGAAAGACCTTCAAGAGATGGATCTATGCTTTCTTCTTCCGTCTCGCTATACCATTCCCGTTGAAGATGACGGCGGATGGTAATCCTATTCCGTCGCCTCTTACTCTCACCATTATATTCCGCCTTATAGCTCATTTACGTATCGTAGGTTATCCCTGTCATTGGATGACTGACGTTTTCTATAGAATATTAGAAAACCAAGTCCGAACTAAAATCAGTCTACCGCCTCAGACACCGGAATCAGACACCAAAGGGAAGCGCAAACGTCCTAAAAAGCACCTTATCACTATACCATTTGTTCAAGAGATGGCAACACTTGCAAGAATATTCGAACCTCTGCTGCCTTTCTCACTGCCCTCTCCAGCTCTCATTCCAGAAGCGAACGATATCTTCAACTACGAATTCCACCTTCCTAATGTCATCCGCAAACGAGATCCTTCCATCCGCCTTATACTTATCTTTTACAATTGTGACAGCCTGCGTAAATGTGAAATGAACATACCAGCTTTACTCTTCTCAATTGTGGGAGTCCCGAAGGCCGTAGACGGTGCAGCAGATAGATCCGCTGAGATTGCAGATTTCAAAGAAAACGGATTATTCCTTTGGACTACAATAAAATATGATGCAGAGCAGAGCATTGTAAGTGCTTGGATGCCCAGCAACTTTGTTGAAAAGGTGGAAGCGGACCCGTGGAGGTGCGGGCTATGGAGAGTGGATACTTGGGAGAATGTTCATTCTGGAACTTGTACGATAAAGGGCTCAATAGTTCAAGGAGAGAGATGGGGAGATACTGCCAGTGTATAGATATGGGATTTTGTGGATTGAGGACTGTTGGAGTATATTTTGAATAGAGTTCCTCAGATGCCATTTGGAAAGGGGACTCTCTTTAACTCCATAGGAGTATACGGTGTGTTGTTACTTTAAGTCCGTTAAACATAGATTAGAATAGAATTATCCGGACAATCTGCATGTCAAAAAACATCTATTCATTTGCAAAATGTGACTTTGTATTTGCCATATTTGGACCAATGGGTTCTTTTATCAGTTGAATGCTCAAGTCTAGTACCCCCTTTTCGGATCACCATTTTACACCGAAAATAACGATTTTCATTTATTAATAAATTTGCAACGAATGGATTAAATCAATTATAATATCCTTAAAAATATTTAAATAGATCCTGGAAATTTGAGATTTTTGATGATTTTATTGATTGAAATATAAATGATTGAATTTTGAATTTTCAATTTTTATAGGATTTGTATACAAATTTAGAAATGATGAAAACCTTGAATAATCTTCAAATAAAAATAGCTAAAAATAAATTGTGATTTTTTTTAAAAAAAATATTTAAACTGTAATTGATTAAATAAATTAATTTATTATAAAATCAAGTTATAATTAATCTTTTATTAATATTTATATCTTATTATACAAGATCTTTTATAAATAAATATCCAATCAATAATTAAATATTAATTGTGTTTGATATGATTTCGCTTAGAGTGCGATGATTAGAGTTCAGGACTCTTATATTTGATCTCAGGCTGTTATAAACATGCCATTTCTAACAAACCTGTCCCATTCCCTTTTTGGACACCAAATGCTAATCCTCACTCCCATACCTCACTTGCATTTGTCCATTCTCTTTGTTCTTCTTGATTCGAGCTTTAGTGATAAAATCTTGTCTAACGATTCTGAAGGTAAGAAAGTTGAAGACCGCAGAGTAAAAAACATCATTTTATGGTCGACGTTTAAATCTGATGCTGTAAAGGAGGAAGGAAAAGCATGGATGCCAAAAAAGACGACAGAGGAGATTATTGATAGAAGATAGGAGTGTAGTATTATGAGAAGAGAAGTGTGGGAAGTCGTTAAGAGCATTCCAAAATCAACTTCAGCATGTATCGGAGATTGTGATGAAGATGGGGAAAATGGGGAGGATGTACAGTGTTACGAGGTTAGCCGTCTAGATCACTTGGAAGTGCTCTAGGCTCTCGAGGTGATTTATAACTAGGCGTCAAGCAGGGACTTAAAGTAATGAGAATAATGCAATTTGTAACTAATAATAGAGTATACTAAATGATTGATCTTGAGCACGAAGCTCTATACAAAGGGAATCCATCTTGGTTATATAGATATTCATGCTCCCTTGGATCCTTTTGGATCCTAAGCTCCAAAGGCCCCATTAGATCTTTTTGGATCCTCAAGCTCCAAAAGCTCCAAGTCACGTGTTTTCTGACAGTGCGTGCGCATACGATCCTAAAGTGACCCAGTGTTACGAGGTTTGCCGTCTAGATCACGTGGAAGTGCTCTAGGCTCTCGAGGTAGTTCATAACTAGGCGTCAAGCAGGGACTTAAAGTAATAACAATAATGATATGCAATTCGTAACTAATAGTAGAGTATACTAAATGATTGATCTTGAGCACGAAGCTCTATACAAAGGGAATCCATCTTGGTTATATAGATATTCATGCTCCCTTGGATCCTTTTGGATCCTCAAGCTCCAAAAGCTCCAAGTCACGTGCTTTCTGACAGTGCGTGCACATACGATCTTAAGGTGGCCCAGATCACATATTAATTCGATGAAATCTGATCGCTTTTGCACAAGGCCCAAGCTCTCCTAATTAGTCAGTTGTTACCATCGTAACACTACTTTAACAAATGATTATATTTATAAAAATAATAAAATAAACTTTCAAATTTTCAAATTTGAATATTTCGATTCAAAATCATAATTTAAATTTTGAAATTTATTTTTGAAATTTTGCTAGATTATATAATTAAAATAGAAAATGAATAACGTGGTTTATCAGGACCCTGTACATATCAGGACCCTGTACACTTTTACCTCAATTGCCCACATTCCATTGAAATAAAATTACAACAATACTATAAATTAGAATTAAATTATATACAATTCAAAGATCAATTAATGCTGGATCTAATTGACAAATTCATACATTATGTAAAGCACTACCACATTTGCTACATCGTCGTATAGTAACTTACCTCCTTGCTGAAGAATCATCATTTGTAAATTCATCATATCGTATCTGATCTTCTACATTCTCTTGTTCTAATATATCATATTTATCTTCTACTGAAAGTACTCCTCCTTTTCGTATTAAAGCTTTTCTAGCTCTTCAATGTTTACTAAGTGCTTCATTTGCTTTGCGAAGACTATGAACCTCAGCAGCTAAAAGCGTATTCACATGAACTAAGAGCTCTGTATCTTTAACTAAAGCTGCAACTGTTTTAAATATTGGAGTAGGTGAGCTCCCTTGATATTGAGCAATACGACTTTTCATTAAAGTAGATTGAGAAAGAGCTTCAATTGGATTGTGAGGTATTTGAGATTGTCATATATCAGGATCGGCTGATATTGATCTATTTGATGGAGTTCTTATTCGAATATCTAGCTTTGAAAGTACAATTTCCGGATTAAATGGGATTAGCCCAGCTCCGCGGAACTCAGCTTTACCATTTGATATAGATATTGCTTCGATATATGCAGTTTTGAAGGATTGAAAGAACTCGGTTTTGGTAATATAAGTGATATACACCTTGATAAAGTTCTCGATTTGTCGATTATATGAATATTTTAAAGGACCAAAACAATCGATATTGAGTGATTGAGTTAAATGCGAAGAATAAGGTGGTAAAATAAATAATATAATATCGTGTTCCTTGCAGTATTCCTGAAATGCTGGCGATTTATAATTTTCATGCCCATCAAGTACTAATATTCGATATCTACCCACTTTCCTACTTTCAATATGTTTGTTGAAGTGCTTAATCCATTCAAGATCTGTCTCGTTATCTGTTCATTTATTGATAATAGGTTTAATAAGCCAATCGTATGGTAAATCACCTTCGGTATACCGATTTGAAAGATGGTATTCGCCTTTTACTATCAAAAACAGAGGTATATTATAACCTTCTCCATCAATACAAATAATCGTTATAGCCCATTCTCGATTGCCTAATTGTATAGCTTTGCTTTTTCCATATCGATCAGCTTTAGTAACTATTATATGTAGTGATATTTGTCCCATTATAAAGCCTGTCTCATCAAAGTTGTAGAAATCGCAGTCCAGAATACTATATTTGGCCTGCATATTTGATACCAATCGAAACCATCTTTCAATAAACTCTGAATCTTCGCAGAAAGCTTTTTGAAAGTTATAAACACAATTAAAACGCGTCTTTAATTCTGTATATCGTTTCACAAAACGATGAGTCTAGAGCTTTCCAATCTTCTTCGCATCCTGCGTTTCGAGTATATAATTCGCTATATCTTCTACATCACTTATTCGAGGACTAAACCCTCTTTCATCTATATCCAATATATATTGAAGAAGCGATTTCTCCTCCAATTCTGTCATTTTATGATTTGCTGATCGATGTTCAGTAAAAGGCAGAATTCCATTCATTCTAGAGGTAAGGGTAGTATGAGGTATATTATAGAGTTTTGCAGCTTTCCGAATACTCAAATTTTGAGATGTACGAATAGCCTTAATAGCTAAATTGATTCGAGCTTCTTTTGAAGTAGTTTGCATAATTAAATATTGATAAATCGCGTGTTGAAGTTGAAGGATGATAATTGAGGTAAAAGTGTACAGGGTCCTGATATGTACAGGGTCCTGATAAACCACGTTATAACAAATTTAATCTAATTTTCATAGGGAAATGTCACGAACCGCGACTAATATTATACAATAAAAACAAGTACGGAGGTTTAGGCTGTTGTTTACCGCGGTTCCTGTAACGATACTATACTGGAGGCAGCGGCTACCTAAGGTTTCGTCTGGTTGGTAGTTGTGGGTTAAGGCTTTATCACTGGTCTTCACTTGGAAGTGAAGTCGTTACTAGATCAAGTAGAATGTAGGTAAACTAATTGATAACTAAGTTGAGCACGAAGCTCCTTAACCACGAGACTAAATGAATGTTTATATACCCTATATCATCTTTTGAGGACCCTTCGGTCCTCAAGGTCCTCGAGGTCACGTGAATTAATGAATCGTGACAGTTCCCTTATCAATAAGGAATCCTAGGACAAGTGTCCTAGGATAAAATGTGTCCCAGGATAATAATTATCCTAGGACAAAACGATTAGGCAACCATGAAGGCATAGGACTAGTGTCATAGGACGTTAGGCGTCCCAGGATAAAGTATCCTAGGATAATATTTGTCCCAGGATTAGTATCCTGAGGCCAATAAGAGATCATGTGATGTGATAGCTCTGCTAGCTGGCTAGCAGAGCTAGCATTCAAGGAAACGATGAGTATATAGTTAGAATAGTTTCATAGTCTAGGAGCTTCGTGCTCAACTTAGTTATCAATTAGTTTATCTACATTCTACTTGATCTAGTAGCGAATTCACTTCCAAGTGAATACCAGTGATAAAGCCTTATGTTACGACGGTATTCAGTTATGACTAAAACCCGTATCGCATAACTAAACAAGGGGTCACGTGGTTCCACTCGTCCCATCGATTTAAATCGAGGGGAACGGTGGGACATACGGCACGAGGGTCTATATAATCAAGATGGATTCCCTTTGTATAGAGCTTCGTGCTCAAGATCAATCATTTAGTATACTCTACTATTAGTTACGAATTGCATCATTGTCATTACTTAAGTCCCTGCTTGACGCCTAGTTATAAACCACTTCGAGAGCCTAGAGCACTTCCACGTGATCTAGACGGCAAACCTCGTAACAAGTAGATGATTTTTCGTGTAAAAAAGTGGTTTAACTAGTATAAGTGGTCTAGTACTGTAGATGATGATCATTCAGAGAATGAGGATAAATCCTGCAGTTTTGATAAAGATAAAGACTGGGGAGAACAGCAAGGCAATGAAAATAGAAATAGAATGAGAGCAGTTACTTTCTTTCTATAATGGAACTTTGCCCCGAGTTCTATAAATACTGTGGCTATTCGCACATTTTCAGTAGATTTCTCAACAATAACGTAATGATGAATGAGGATATAGTTTGAAAGAGGTTCACGAGCCCTCCTCTTGTAATTCAGATGGGAAGTTATGCGAAGACAATTGATAACACGTCTTCGTCTCAAGCTTTCTGATGGATGGAGGCCGGAAAAGTCTTAGATGTGTTTAACCATAACGTGGTACAGAAATACAACCACCAAGATACATTGTTCGTTGAGTTCGCTTGAGCCTAGCTTACTTGCTAGAATCTTTCCGACTGCTATTGCTCTACAATTGCAAGACAGATTCCAAACAGGACTTCCAAATTCCATTTTTTATTTTCGATACTCAACTATGAGCTTATTAGATATATGCACCCCACGCTATATTTGCCGTGCTCAATTACACTGGTTCTAAATCGGCTTCCTGCACCACTGTTACAATGCCTGCTATTCAAATATCTTCTCATGCAACAACATCCACAACAATAAGAAGTCGTAACTCCTTCCCCTCATCAATTGTAGATTAAATCGCTGCATCTCACTCCAAAGTCCTTATTCTAAATGGATGAATTCCTCAAAACGGGAGATTAATCCCATTAAGAAGCCATTGCAGGACTGATATAGCGGGGAAATATAACCACAAGGATGTAATTCGAGGACCAACATTCCAATCCACCATAAAGTCTCACTTGAGATAAGAATACCCTCACACCACAGAATTCTCCACTCCCAAAATTCCATCCCCATCTTTCCACTTTTCCAGCAGCCCGATACTATTCGTCGCCCCATTCTCATCTGCAGTCTCACCCAACCCTTTATACACATTCGCCCAACCATTTCATCCCCCCGCTCCGAGGTATACTCCACCTCTGCACCTCTGCATGCACCCTACTTGCTTTACTCCATCCTCAATTCATTCTTTCTTTCTTTCCTTCGAATCCTATACCGACCAATAGAAAAGTACCACGACGTAGTATCCACTCCTCCAACCCAACACCTGGCATCAACTCCTCACTTTACTTATCTTCCCTCCACAAGCACTCGCTTCGCTGGTAGCTACCCCATAAAAATCGGCATGAAAGCCGATAACCTATCGATGCAGGAAACTTTTTCTACAGACTAACAGCAAGCAGCGTGGTTTAAAGAAATTTCCTCCACAGCCACGCTTGCGCCTCCATATTAACATACCCATGCTGTTGTACTCCGTATATTCTCAAATTCTAGCAGAATAACGCACACGTGATATAAGGGTCCATTTGCCAGTATGCTCAGTTGGCCGGTGGGCCCTTCTATGTGCTACTTCAACTTTTGTTGCATGTCTGAACATCCACTCTTCGTGCATACCTTGAAACCACGTGATGGAGGTAGCATAGCTCCAAATATAATCTGGTGATCTAACCCAACAAATTCTATAGCTAGTAAGCAGTCAAGGCGCTTCATAAACCACAATTCCGTCGCAAAATCTCTTTACTTCCTTCCGACCACGCTACCTTGCAATCATCACCTTACCTCACCTCATCCCAATCGTGCCATACCTCTTTCCTCTCACCTCTCTCTCACCTCTTTCTCACAACTCACCTCCCAACATGCCTCCTCCAATCCTCCAACCCAACAACTCAGCCCAACTAATTTAAAAACTCAAAATCAAACTCAAAATAAAACTTTAACTATACTCCACCAATGCACGCACCCATCCATCCATCCGCGAATCCATCATCTACCGGTACCCATACTCCGTAGCCATCCACAAACTCCACTCTCCCCTCTCCTCCCCATTCCTTCCCCTTCCACTCGCAGACTCCCATGCACCCACGTTGATCATCCACTATAGGTACCTCTGCACGTATTGCCCGACGAAAGACTTTGTATACTGCGTATTCGGAGCACGGATTGGGTAGCTGATTTGTGTACATGGTAACATGATAGAATATAATATTAGATTAGATAATAGAATACAATGTAGGGGCCCAATGTAGAGGTAGAAGTAGCGGGAAAAGCCGTGGCTGGTATCCCATTTCTCCTCAGATTTTAAACGCCCTGAACTCCACCAGGTACTTTAATTTATCCATATGATAACATGATATGACAGCACGCTCACCGCATCGTTATAATCACGTGGGATGGTTGTCTGTACCAAGCTTTGTTGAGAATAGATATTAAAATCCAGTTATTGAGTTAATTAATCAATCACTCCATCATACCCATCCTCATTATTTCATCATCACTATCCAATCACTCTATTCTTATCTTATCTACCCTTATCTATCCTTACCTAAGTACGCTTCTACCCTTAGCTTATCATTTCCCATCTTCAACCTCTCTATCTTAGAGCCCGTCCGACGACCAGCTCACAGATATACAATTTGAAATATAAAATACTTTTAGTATAGAGTTTGTATTTATATTTGAAAATATTATTCTTTTAGTAGCTTAAAAAATACAACTTTAATTTGTAGATAAATAAATAAATAAATAAATAAATAAATAAATAAATAAATAAATAAATAAATAAATAAATAAATAAATAAATAAATAAATAAATAAATAAATAAATAAATAAATAAATAAATAAATAAATAAATATGTTAAAAGGAATAGAAGTTACCGGTACTAATCACGTGTCGTGATTAGTAATACGGTTACCTAAACAGGCTAGATTAGACGAACCATAAGCAGGCATATTGGTCCCCTTAGAGGATACCAAGAGGAGATCAATATGCCTACACACGTAGTAATATAGTCAATATAGAGGCCTCTTCCACCCAATCTTTTAATAAAATAAATAAATAAATAAATAAATACACAATACACTTTTAATTAAATTTATAAATCTATTTCCAAAACGAGTGAATTCATAATTTGGAAAATAATCACCAGTGAAATTTGTCAATTTTCAAGAGCTGATTATTTAATAAGTTTTTATCTTTTTAAATTATCAAGCTCAAAATCTATAAATAAACCAATCTATAATAATCATCTACTTCCAAATCCAAATCCAATCCCATACAGAATTCAAATCTCTTACCAAATCGATATCCTACAATTACACATTACACTCCCTCCCTCCCATCACCAATTTCCCTTTCCTCCCCTTCCCTTCCCCAATCCAACACACAATCCACATCCACATCCATAAATAACAGCATAAACCAACCCGAACCCACCTATACCAAGTTCCATCCCAAATCCATCCAAACTAACCGGTACATACCATACCGGTACATACCGCTCCCACACCAAGCTCAAAAAGCCTCCTACGCACTATCACCATTACTCTTCCACCAAAAACTGAAACAGATGAAAATCAGGGTATCTATCCATCTAATGTACAAGGTATCTAACTGTACCCCGAAATTACATACTTGGTGGTAAGCGTAAATCGTTACCAAATTTGTACTTTCGTAAGCCCTAGATACAAGTATGGAGTAGTGTAATGTACAAGTAGTACGTAATCATCTTGGAATTTTAAGGGTTCAGTGAGAATGCACTATGATAAGGAGTTATTGTTTGTTTTGATAATTGTTTATTTATATTTCCTTGGTATCTTTCTTGTACATCTGGTTCAGTCCAGCTAATAAATATTTACATGGTAAATAAAACAAAAGAGGTGTCCCCCGAAGAAATCGCTTCAAGCGCGAAAAATGTCATATCTCATAAAGGTACATGAAGTACACTTCCACCATTGCCAGTTCCCTTCATGCATATGTATGCATTGTAACTCCCGTCCATCCCAAGCATCTAAATATCCCTCGACCCCTTGCCCTAAGACCTAAAAATATCTTCCTCAAACTATAAATGTCCATCTACATTCAATAGTCTCAAGACCCTTCAGGATGAAATGGTGAAAAAGAAAAGTGAACCAAGACAAGAAAACCCTCATGATATGCATCAGTGACATCACCTGGCATTCTTCCTCAAAAACCGCTCAAGCTACGCAAGCTCATTTCCTTCTCGAGAATTTTTTCGAGCCCCATTGATTACGAAACCAATCATAAGCTTCCACGCTCTGTGGGGTATTTGGGAAAGTCGGATAAAATGCAAGGATAAAAAGATTGTAAACCATGTAATCTTTTCTCTTGGCGTATTGATGAGGAAGAGAGGCTGTGTGCATGCGTTTTTTGAGGATATATTATTCTTTTCGATAAGTCGTGCTTTTCTGGAAAAATATTGAGTGGAAGATATTTCCGGCATTTTTTTGGCTCGTGATGGCTCGAGTTGATGGTAATGGTAAGAATGAGATCATGTTGTAGAGTGAGGTTGTATTGAATTTGACCGTGTACGTCGTAATGCAGTTGTTCGGCGGGGTAGATGTACTGGTGGTGATGTGATGTGACGCGACACAATCACATATCTAAAAGCTTCTGCTTTGCGGTATCCTGTAACATGTCTGTACATTGATCTTTCACCAAGAAGTAATGGTAACGCAAACAGTAGTACTGTATTGTAACAAATCGGTATCGTTAATAGGTCCAATCGTGCCATCAAATCGTAACTCCGTACTCCAGATCCTATTCCCCTTCCCATGCCCTTCTCTACAGGCAGTATTCCTTTAACTCCAATCGACCCCATGGTATCCATCTTTCCATCCTCCATTCCCTGATCCTTTCTGCGTTGTTGTTGTTGTTGTTAAGTTGTGATTGTCGCACTGTGTGCTCTCTTCGAAACCCTTTCATCAAACCTCACTTCACTTGTAACCAACCATTTTTGCACAACGATCACAATAATATAAGTTGTGACCAAATCGTACCATTCCACTAGCACTTGCATCATCTGTGCTAACTCTGCGTAACTCGTTACCGTGGTATTGCATTGTGCTGATAGTTTCGACAGTTTTGGCACATCGTGAACAACGCATAACTTCTACCCTTGGTTCCATAGAGTATGAGGAGGAAGAAGAGGAGGAGGTGGAGGAGGAGGAGGAATCTGAGGAGACTCTGGAGAACGCGAAAGAGGACATTGTGTATATGTGTATCGTATTATGGTGAGGTATGGTAATGTGCAAGCGAAGAGTGTCGAAGCAGTAAGGTAGGTAGGTGTTGTGTCTTTTGTATAATCCTTTATATCGTTGATTGTTGATGTTGATTGTTGATGGTTGAAATTGTGATGAGCTATCGAGTATATGATATATCTCAGAAGACCCCTACACAAGATATAATGTGTTTCGGAAAGGTTGTGCTTGATATGTACCTCTGTCCACCAAAATAGAAAAAGCGACAGATCCTTGGCTTGAAGTGCGGGCAGATGCAACCGTAGTAATATGTATAGGAAAGTTAAGTGCTGCGCAATGTTATACGCACTAGGTGACTAGGTGACTCGGTGGATCAAAAACTAGAAAAGAAGTTTTTTACAACTTTCCAAGCGGCTTTTCGGACTTTGACATTAAATTATCCAAATTGATAAGAGTGTGTAATGAAATGATTTCGTTAAATGAAAATGCCAATGCCAATGCCAATGAGGAGCCTTATTCAAGTAGAGTAGGTAGTCGAAATCAAGGCGGGGAAGGAAGTCGTCTCAAGATTTCTTTAATTTTTTCCCAACAGGGACCGAAGTCTTTTCCGCAAAAGACCGATCGAAATATTAGTTTTCGATCTCAAGGCTACTCCAAGGATATGGAACAGAGGAGTTAAGCTATTCTGAAGAGGGTATCCAGCGTGTAGATCAGCGACGGGGATATATGATGTTGAAGGGTGTGCGGCGTGCGCTTGTTTAGAACCTTGGGTAGCTTTTGATATGAAGGAGGGAAAAAACCAGTAATGCGAAAAGAAGAGTTGATTGATGGATGGATCTGAAGGTTATGTTCAATGAGGTAAAGCGGGGAAAGGGCAAGATCAATGGGAAATAATCTTCGCAAATTCTTTGTCGGAGGTACGCGTAAAAGTTTGTGATGTCTCTGAAACGATTGATAAGTACCCAATGATACGTATCTTTTTCTCTTGGGTGATGATAAGAGGAGACAGGTGATTGTGTGGTCTGATGCAGATGAAAATGGGGCCTGGTCAATAAGTTGTCTACGGTGTCTACGGTGTTCAAGCTGTCTTATAGATTGTGCGGGAATGAGCTGGAAATAAGATCCCAAAGCAGTCGGATGTGCAGCTGTAATTATTATGTTCGTGCTTTGATTCTTCGACTGTGGATTCCTTGTTGGCTGTGGATGTGGATTTCGGAGTGTAATAAGTCACCACTTTTGAGGGAATTAATTGTTTTAACTGTGATTATGGATGACCTCGGGACACTTGTGCTCATACGGAATTGGCGGTTTGCATTTGTAGACAGACTACCAGTAGGCTGTAGATTTACTAGGCTGTCGACTTGGTAAATCGGTATCGTCGGATGTACGGAGTTGTGCACACGGATGCTGGAGATTGTAGTGCGTGTCCGACTGCGATATATTGGTGAAAGGGATATTTTGATGAAGGGCTGAGGGCGAGGGGCTAGGGGCTAGGGGCTACAGAATGGTTCTTCGAAATTAGAGAAAGCAGAGAAGCAGAGAAAGCAGAGTACTGTAGTTTAGTCCCTGCCGCAATGTGAAAATCGATTTGTACCCTGAAGATCGAATGGGAATCACCCGTGAGTTGTGGGGAGTTATTGGCAGTAGTATTGAATTATGGACAGATCTCCTACTTCTTCGAGTTAACAGTATGCGGAAAACCGGGGAACTGGTCAAAGTATATTATTACTGTAGCCTGTAGCCTCAAGATGATATGGTCGATCAAACCAGCTACGGAGTCCCATGCAACCATCACCATTCCCTGTCTCCTTTATGCCTCCTACGCCTTAGTACTGTAGTTACCTTCCCCAAATCAGAGACTGTACTTTTGCTTTCTAGGTTAGCAGCAACATCAATGAACAGCACACCAATTGCCTTTCGGCACTCGGTTTCCTCAGATTTCAGAATTGCTGCCGGAAAATCCCCTTCACTCGGGGCAAGTCGCTCACCAGTACGAGTGGTGGAGGTACTGAGCAATTGAACAATGAACATAGTCTCCACTAAAGCTTCAAGGTTGTGAGCACAACTGGTAACAACAATGCCCCAAAGAATTCCTCCCACTATATTAAACTTTCAACTATAATCCACCAGACAACCTCATAAAGTTTTACAGTGCCCAACTGTCTTGGGAGCGAGATGAGAGAGAGGCATCAGCAGAAGATCAAAATCTCTCAGGTTTGATGAGAGCGGTTTTCGGGAACAAATGTCAGTCCCGAAGATCAAAGTTAATATACCGACCCCAAAGTTTAAAGCAACCTTATCTCCCTTTCCCCTTTCAAACAATCCCAAGGATGCGACCGTACTGGTCCTTAATTTGATGGCCAAACGAAGAAAATTCATGGGAGCTACGACCATTGGTTGAGAACCCTTATCAAACTCCTCTTTTCTTAAACCTAAGGTATCCTCTCGTTCTTGCAGAAAATTTAATTCTCCGATCCAAACAAAAAGGAAATGCCCGAAAAACAATCTCCATTTTTGAAAAAAAAAAAAAAAAAAAAAAAAAGAGAAAAAAAAGAGTCAAAATAAAGTCATCAAGTGACTCGGAAAAAAAATGTCCACGGGTCTCTTGGACATGATCGTATTGGTACAAGCTTACCATACATCCAAACGAACCCGCAATATATGTCCGCCTCGCATCGAGAAACTTTAAGAGATCAGTGGTTTCTCGAGGCGCTACCCTACTCACTCGTCCCTCGAGCATAGGGCTTGTCGATGAACTCTAAGAGCTTGTCATGTACCTGTGCGTCCAAATCGTGGTCTAACCTAACAGAAATAGCTTTTTCTCATGTACTCCGTATAAATGTTGTGTATCAGAACTCATTTTTATCCTTAGGGCGATCGAAGAAACATGAGGGATCGATATTGGAATTTTATATGGAAATCTCGAGAGAATTCTATCGAATTGATGGATCCGCTGAAACTATCGAAAATATTGGATCTACATTGATTTGTCAGATAGAAGGGGACGTCTGATCGGAGCTAGTCGAAAGACTGAGATCTGATGTACCAAGCACCGCGGATGAATCCTTCCGTCTACTGCACTTTTATAAGGGATGCAGAATAATTTACGAAAATATGGTCAGAAACAATTTACTTGCCGTGCCTCTAGTCTTGATTTTGGAAAATGACATGTGAAGAATAAGTTCAACGTTGTGAAAGCCACAATCAACGGATGGGCTTACTTATTAGGATCTGCATCCATGGTGTCGCCAGGTAGTACAGCAGAATACAGCAGACGTTAGTTTCGACAATGTGAAGATTCTCTAGAAACATCTTTGAGCGGAGATAATCCTCCTTTTGCCATGAGATATTCGATGCCGTGCAAACCATGTTTGCTCCCCAAGGCTTGTTTGGCATGGCATTTAATTAATCTGCATCAAAATATCCACTTTGTATGTTTCGATAATCAATAATCACCAAAGCACATGGTACACTTGCATCAACTTGCCAATCCATATATCGCATGCTCCCCTACGATCTCGATCTGTATATGTCTATTGTAGGTATGGAAGGAAAACTATCACACAAGCTTGATTACTTGATTACTACATCCCAAGGCCATGCGATCAGACTAGTTAGTGACCGACCAGCGACTCGCCGACCAACTCTTCTTTCTTCTCTTCCCGCATAACCTTTTCCTGCTAAGCCAAGTTTCCCTCCTCAACCTTATTCTCTCTGTACCCCGCGGACTCCGCAATCACCGCAATATCCATGTGAATATGAAATTTAAGTTTCATGTCAAACAGTCCCAAAGACCAATAAAGACTCGAGAGATAATCTTTAGCAGGGTAAGCTGCTGATGTGATGATCATATGGTTAAGGGGATAAATAACTTAAACTTTAGAGCTTTTCCCTACCGGACTCCAGATCTACAGAATCACCGAGGGATTTGGGGATGGTTGCCTGGTATTCAAAGGGATGTATTACAAATTGTACGCGTCCTCCTTATAAGGCTGTGCAGTGTGTTGTCGTACTTGAATTAGTCACTGTCTTATTTATCTCATACCTCGAGGAATTATGAATGCGAGTACGATCTAGAGTGATTAGTGAGCATGTTATGAAATTCTATAGCTTCGGTACCTAGGTACTGGTAGATGATCTTGGTTCTCACGAACCTGCTGATCACTTACTCTAGGTACCCCAAACTTATTCTTGGCTAGAAAGTGGCTGGAAGTGGCTGGTTCCTCACCACCACTGATTCCTCTTGGGTATTCTCCGATAATCCGGATGTTGTCCTACGGAAAGGAGGGCTTACGCTACGTACCGAACGCTTTGACTACCATTGATTTGATTTGATTTGTTTGTTGATTTCAATGATAGTTGAGGTGTCGAGATTGGTGACAGCTTCATGTTTCCTACTCTTCCTACATCATACATAGACTAGGTTCTAATTCATATGACCGCCAGTAATATCGTTTCATGTTTTGTTTACGCAAATGCATAGCAATTTTCAAGAAGGTCTAGACTGAAGCTTGTGATTCGTTCAAACTTCATGTTCCTGGACCGTTTGAACTTTCATCATAACTTGGAAGTTGAAGCTAGGAGCTATGACTTCCGAATTCCTTTCCTAATGACGGCACTTACGCTGTACTTCCAATCATCTACGTTTCTTAGAGGCTAGTCATACTACAATGTGATGATAAATTATAAACTATCTTCGGCCTTACTCTTCTTTGTTTTTTTCCCTCGGCATTTCCTTTTGTGGCTTCTTCAAAGTTCGATTAAAGAATTTTCTTAATTTTAGCCTCAACGTTCGATGAAATTCTTTGCATCGGAGCTTGATATCAATAGTTTCACAAGCCAACCACTATCTCGGTATTTTGTTCCGATGATGGCGTGTTCGACTTTCTTGGCTAACGACCTGAAGCTTCTTGTGTTTTCAAATAATGTTTATTGATCGTAGACAGTAGCATGATATCAGAGAATCCAGAGCTCTTGCACCCTGCTTGAGGTCTACTCGGTCACTATTTTTCTACCAGACTCTGCTCTGCAATGAGCACAAAGACTCAAAGTTCTAGACCATTCATGATACCACTTCAGTATACACTTCTTCAAATATAAAATCAAAAATGAAAAAGAACCTTAATTCACAAATTTCATACGCGGCGATGAATACACACTCGTATGGCGAATTAGAAGTCAAGTGACTTAGCTCTAGACCTTTCTTTTTCTTGTAAAATTGTGGAGACGCCTCGGTACGAGCCATGTGAGGACAAAACCAAAAAGTTCCGGTTTTTCTCACCCTCCCCTGTTCTTGTCTTCGATCACCACAAAACAAGAAAGGAGAAGGAGATCATTAAAGGAACGAACGAGGCTTCTTAAAATAAAGATCCCTGATTTCTGGGGTCGAGATTTTTCTCTCAGGTGAAATTGTTCTAGAACTCTAGATTTTCATTAAAATACCCATTTTTCCTTTTCTTGTAGGGAGACAAATCTATCAATTAGCGGAGAAGGAAAAATTAAGGGTGACTTCTATCCGTCTTCTAGAGTCTCTAATAAACGAGACAGACAAGACATAGCTGCGTGATTTAGGAGTTCAGAACTTCCTGACTCAGAAGTCTAGAATTTTTTTTCATGTCTCCTTGAAGATGCACTTTTGACGGATGTGGGCGCCTGCATATGCTCAAGGTTTCTGCCATGTGGTGGTGGTAAAGGGGGCCCCGAGTGGGGTGAGATCGTCAGATTCTAGAACATGTTCTTTTTTTTCATCCTTTGGACGTATCAGAATTGTGGAAAATTTCCATCCCGCGAACCATGATTGTCAGAATTAAATCGGACCTCAATTTTTGAGGATATACTCCGCAGTTGAATGGGGAAAGGAGATTGTGTCGTAAGGTTTTGCTTGGGTGGGCAATGTGTCCATACGAGATGTGCCACGGTGTCGTATGCATATGTTCTCGATCTTGGGAACTTGCAGTGTGGTGAATTTGTGAGGAGCTATTTATATTTCTGTTTCTTCTGCGAACACGTTTCATTGCTAGTACAGTCTACTTGTCAATCACATGCGATAAATTGAGAATATCCAATTCCATTAAGTCTACGGATAGCAGATATAGAACTTGAGCTTCTCAAGTGCTGGCTTGATGTCGTGGCGGAAGTTTCGGTTTAAGTGAGCTATATGGCATATGATGTTCCGGATCTAAAGGAGCTTTCAATAAACAATATCACAAAATGGCACGTTGCAGCTTTCGAGGGGGATATATTTCCTGGTCGCGATATCTTGACCCATCCAGTTTGACCAGCTGATGAATTCTTAATGCTCTTGAACAATATTGATTGATTATATGTACTGTGTGTGGTGTTCCTTTTCTGGGAAATTTCTGGACATATGACCTCTTTTCCGGACGTGGGTTCTGATTATGTTTTAAAATCGTGGGGGTACTTCAAGATCATGAATTGAGAGGATTGAAGCGGAAGTCAAAAATATGTATACCAAAGTATTCCTTCCCTTTTCGAGGGTATCGTTGTTTCTTAAATGAACCAACCCCCTTTAGAATACTTTCTCAAGGGAAAACAAGATCAAGTGATTTAAGTGATAAGATGTTGTAGATTGCTCGGTTTGGACTGTGATTACTAAGGATGGTATAGCTCTTACATCCTATTTCTGTACAAGAATGTTGTTACGAGGTTTGCCGTCTAGATCACGTGGAAGTGCTCTAGGCTCTCGAGGTGGTTTATAACTAGGCGTCAAGCAGGGACTTAAGTAATGACAATAATGATATGCAATTCGTAACTAATAGTAGAGTATACTAAATGATTGATCTTGAGCACGAAGCTCTATACAAAGGGAATCCATCTTGATTATATAGACCTTCGTGTTCTAGCTGATCAGTAGGATCAGTATGGCTCAGTACTGAGCTTGCTGATCCTCACTGAGTCAGTCACATGATATTGGTAACACGTGAGCGTCTTCTTGTTACCCGGCGTAACAAATGTCTGGTTATCATTTTAAATCTTATTAAATTATCTTAATCCGTATTATCTACCAAAGTAAAAATCTATCTTATAAGGTGTTACGACGGGCTAAACAACTACCAAGACACGTGATCACAAATGATCAATAGTG
>NW_001820827.1:1190390-1197134 GCF_000146945.2 Sclerotinia sclerotiorum 1980 UF-70
GGGGCCCTAGGAGCTTTCTGGCTCCTCAAGACTCCTTATCACGCGATTTCTGATGGTGCGTGCGCATACGATCTTCAGGTGACCAAGATCACATACTAATTCGATGAAATCTGATCGTGTTTGCACACGGCCTAAGCTCTCCTAATTAATCAGTTTGCTACCATCGTAACACCATCAATCCTAATGGTGAATCGTGACAAAGCTCTCTGTAGGAGAGCTTCGCACTTCCATAGAACTTAGATAATGTATGATTTATATAAAAAGCCCAATATAGCCCCAGTTCTGCCCTGTCAGCTTCCCACTATTCCCTGTGTAAGGTCATTCCTTTTAACAAATATTATATAAAAAAATTTACTTTTTATTTATATTTAATTGTCACGAATCACGATTATTATAATACAATAAAAGCAAGTACGGAGGTTTGGGCCGCTGGTTCCGGGGGGTCCTTATCGATAAGGAATCCTAGGGCAAGTATCCTAGGATAAAATGTGTCCCAGGATAATAATAATCCTAGAATAAACATTTAGGCAACCGCAATGATGTAGGGCAAGCATCCTAGGATAGTATTTGTCCTAGGAGCTAAATTATCCTAGGAGACGAATCGTTCCAGGATTAGTGTCCTGAGGCTCCGATGGGATCACGTGACGTGATAGCTCTGCTAGCCAGCTAGCATGGGCTAGCACTCGGGAAACGTATAGTATATAGTCAGAATAGTTTCATAGTATAGAGGCTTCGTGCTCAACTTAGTTATCAATTAGTTTACCTACATTCTACTTGATCTAGTAACGACTTCACTTCCAAGTGAATACCAGTGATAAAGCCTTAACCCATAACTACCAACCAGACGAAACCTTAGGCAGCCGCTGCCTCCAGTACAGTATCGTTACACTCCCCCCCTTTCTCCTCTCTTCCCCCCTGGCCACCACCCATACCACACCGAATTCAAAAGTACAATGCAGATATCAGTATAAATCATAACCCTAAATTTTACCAGGCGCACTAGTGCAATATCATCTATATCATTCATCTCTGAACTTATGGTTTGTGATAGTAGTAGGGCATGGGATATTGATATTAAGGCAGGTATCTTAAACCATATTTTAGTGATTATGATTTTTAGAACTAATATTGAGAATCTTCTAAGTTTTGGATATTAAGAAAAGCTTTGGTTTAATTTGGATATTGATGCTGCTATACAACTTTGCGGACAAGTATCTATCTCCTCTTCGCTATGAAGTGAGTAGAGCAGTTGAATTGATCTCCATGCAGAAAGAAAGGATGAATAATGATGGATGAAGAAAATAGTGATGAGGGGAATGGACTGGAGACTGGAAGCATGGGATAGATTGCAAGAGGTCAGTAAGATCTTTGCTGATATAAATGAATGAATCACCGCGATAAGTTCCTTTCGATGATGCTAGGTAGCGTGATTAATCAATAAACATATTCCGCCCAACCGATCAGCACTACCTACTGCAATATCTAGTTTGCACAATCAGAAGAAATTGTAAAGATAAAATCCTACTTACTTATTCTTCCCTTCTTCCCTTCTTCCCTTCTTCCCTTCTTCCCTTCTTCCCTTCTCCACTTCTCCACTTCCCAATAAACCCAAAGAAAAAGGAACCCTCTATCCTATCCCATCTAATCTAAACCAGCCAGCCAATCCAGATATATCCAAAAAGTACCCTTACACCCTAAACAAGACTCTCATTCCAGCTCAAGAGCTTGTGACTTCTTATCTTAGATCTAGAATCATAATACTCGAAGTTTGGAATATGCGATGGATTAATTAAATTATTTCATTAATTTGTATGGATATTGGGTATTGAGTATAAAAATGGAAATGTTTTTTAATGGAGATGAGGAGTCTAGACTAGATATTGAGATATTTTTTTTGAATGATTACTCTGATCAAATTCGGATTATGGGCTTGTAGTTTGGAGTGTGGGGATTTGATATTGGGGAGGATCTGTGTGATTTTTTATGAGTACTGTATTTCGGAGTGGTGTCTGGATAATACGTTGTTCTGGAATTTTGATATGGGGAGGAAGGAATGGGGAGAAGAAGGAAAGGATACATGGATGGTTTATGCAGGGTGAACTGATCATATGGAGGAACAATTTGATAGAATGAGGGATTACTTCGGGAGAGTCCCTGAAGCATAACAGGAATGATTTACTATGGCAAGTATTGAACGAGAAAAGAACACAAGTATAACAAAAGCCTTCTACCCACCGCGAGCATAATTTAAAAACCTGAGTATAATTATATATTATCACAACTAATCAAACAATATCACAATCCTACCTCTTCCCAAACCGGCAAGTCAATATCGACCACAATAGGTTTATTGAATTTCTTCCCTCCTCTTCCTTTGCCATGAGGCCAACTAGAAGCCATCATCGCCGCATTAACCACACACGTTTCCCTTCTTCCCATCCGTCCAGATAGAGCTTCTACATCACAACGTAATGATGGTGGTATTCCACCTTGTCCTCGAGCTGGTGAGAGTATTTCCTCCGGTATGGCGAGTAGACTTTTTGCTACATTTGACATTGCTATTTTAGCCATTGGATTCTTCCTGCGCCATTTTTCTCGATCGGATGCGATGTTCTCTGATAAAAAAGGCAAACCATTTCCGGTTAGTGTTAGGTTATTGGAACTAGCAGTTGATGCACTAGTCAGATTTTCCCAATCGCCAAAGGAACCATCATTTTTGAAAGAATTGTCTCCTACTCTTCCTTTCGAAGTTAAATCGATATGAGACATCTTCTTATTATCTTTACCCGGATCTTCCCAACGAATCACACCATTTTCCTTGAATTTAATATTCGATGCTTCAAGATCCCATTGTATTATCTCAGCACCTCTTCCTTCGTGTACATGACCACATATTGCTAATCGTGGACGAATTCTCCATAATGCTTGACGGAGATATTCACAACCGGCAGCTACACGATCATTTCTTTCATCGCAATGATATTTAGGTGGTGTATGAGTAAGTACTATATCAACATCTAATGGAATATTATTCCATCTCTTTGATGCTTCAGGTTGTGGATAACCGAATGCCCACATTCCTTTTGCCGGGGAAAAAGGAGAACCGAAAATGCGGAACGTGGTATGTGGGCCTGTGGGTGATGCTAAAGAAACTTCTGCCGCTTCATGATTAAGGTACAGAATTGAGGGGGAACGATCCAATAATTCTTGACATTTGTTGACGTCTTGTGGATTCTGATTATGAAAGTAAAGTCCATATTGGGAGTAGAAGGATGGGTCGAGTGTTATATCATGGTTACCTTGCATAAGGCCTCTTCACCGTCTTGTAGTATTTTTTTGTTCGGAATAATAAATGAGATGGATGGAAGTAGAATATTTATGGGGTGATGAAGGGGTCCCTAGTAAGTTGGTGTCATGCATACCTGCAATGATGATTTTGGCTTCAAAATTGGCATCTTCAATCCATTTAATGGTTTTCTCTAATTCTGAATAATTTCCTTGATTTGTTAAATCCCCTGCATGAATGAGGACGTCGCCTTGTGGGAGTTTGAACGATCCATTGGTGGTACCATTATGTGTATCGGAAATACAAACGAAACGCGTCTTGCGAGTAACAGTAGTGCGAGTTATTCTAGGTATATGAGTTTCTTGAGATGATGGAATAGTATATGTGTATTGAGGCGCCTGTGATGATAAAGTATCACATGAGTCTTGAGAGTGGTGAGAGTATTCATAATTCATACGATCGAGTTCATATGATGGGTCTGTCATAGTGAGATAATATGCTGTGAGGTTTCAATAATGATAGGATAACGGCGACAATATAGGGGATCTGAGGATATTATAGGAAGAGAAAGCACGAATGTAATGTATATTATATGTAGCCTCACCACTTTGCCTACTAATTAATAACTCGCAATTATTGGTTGGATAGAAAAGAAAGGTCATTTTAGACAAGGCTGAAAAGGGAGCGAGAGGAGAAATGCATCAATGTGATTCGTACAAATCATAAGTCTATGTATTAGTTTATCACCTTATACATGCGCTACTAGGTAAGTACAGTACTTATTAATAGTTGACACGATATTTGAGACGGACATTCATAAACATCTTCACACATTCATTCTCTCTCTTGCATTGAAAAATCGGAGAAAAAGATTAAGAAATATATTTTATTGAACACAGATCAAATTACCGGTCGGATACCTTCTCGACCACCAGACAAAATGTCAACCAATACCAATCCCAGTTAAAGATCCGCTTTTCAATCAGCAACTGGGTCACGCTGGTTTGTCTATTCTATTCGAGTACGCCGTATGTACCCATAAGCTTCATAAACTCTCTCGTCAAGAACTTCTCTCATTTAATTCGCTGATCCACACATTAATCGCCCTCGGTATGAACAATATGAACGATATGAATGATATGAACATCGAGCTACTCTCCTTTCGCAAGGCTTAAGATTATTTATTCCTGAATTCCTTGTTCAAGGTGCTTCGTATTCCGTGTATAGTTTAATAGCTTCCCTTTTTGATTCTTCTTGGTTCTAACCCTCAGCCATTCCATTCACCGCATTTCCATCTTCATCTCCATCTTCATCTCCATCTTCATCTCCATTTCCAATTTCCCAACCTACGTCCAACTTCATCCAACGGACCAAAATACAAAAAAACGAACTGTGTTTGACCTTCAATGGTCATCAGTCTCAGTGCGGTCATTCACCAGCAGTTTCAATTCTCTTCGTTCGGTTTTACTTCCTCAATCATTAATTAATTGGTCGGTATAATCGCCGTTGTGTCTCTGTTTGGCATTGCCGCACTGCAGACGCACGTTCACAAGTCCACTACATTCATTCACTGCCTACCCTACAGAAACTCTCTCCTATTTTCCTATCAACCAACCCAAATGTTCTCAACCGATTTATTCTTCATTTAAGAATTCTTTCGGAAAAGGCGTGGTAATTTGGACTCGTCATACCTGAAAAGATACGACGAGAACATTTATCCGCCCATTCGAGAGATTGACAAAACTTCAGAGATACCAATTATAATCAGGCAATTCCGATAAAGAAGATTGTGATAATTGATTGGAAAGCTTTGGGAGGGAAGAAGTGAATTGCTGCTAGGTGGGAGGCTGTTTTCAGGCAGATCTTGAGCAACGGTATTGATTGAGCAGGATGGCAACAATTTCTACAACCCAAGCACATACCAGCTTGACACCACCAAGTAGTTCTCACGGTCAAGATTCTTGGAATTACTCGGTACCAACTGAAGTAGAGGTAATCCATCTTGTAATTTAACCCAATTTTCACGAGTTGTCATGCTAATTAAACTTTCCTTAGCCGACCTCACCTTCTGCAGCGGCAGATTATCATAACCACAATCGACAAATCTCTCAAACGAATGGTCACGCATTACATCCAAGTACAGACAGCTTCGGTCCTCATGTTACTCACGATTATAATCATTTAGCCCCCATTCGCGCAAATGAATTGAATCGGCAAAATAGTGATATCAGCGACACTCCTAGCGCTCCTGATAGTTTATTAGACTTATATGGGAATAATAAAAGTGGCCAAGGTATGGATTCTGGGGAGAAGAGAGGTATGAATGGTGGGAATTATGAGATGGGGGAGGTGGAACAATCTAGATGGATTCACAGAGATAAATTGGCTCGGATAGAGAATGAAGAATTACAAGCGGCTGGAATACCGATACCTCGTCCACGGACAGGAAGCAGATCTAGTCGTCGGGATCGTAGTCAAGATCATGGCATCAAAAGTGAGGGACAGAAACGGCAGAAGATGATAGCAAATGGGGACGGAGAGGGATCTACTGTCTGGGAATTACGATTACCTGAGGAGTCAGCGGGAGATCTTGGTACCAAGGGTATATCGAAGATACCGATTTCGAAATCGAGCCCTTTACCAATACCCATCGATTATCTTGAGCGAGACACACCCATAGCTCGGAAAACGGGTAACTGGAATGATGAGGAGGACCCATTATCATTCAAGCAAGCAAGGAGTCGGAGTCATAGTGTTAAAAGTTCTCTTGTACTTGATGAAGCTACAACGAGTTCGAATGCTCCCATGCCTACTCCTGCTAGAGTATCACCCACACCAGCTCGTGCGTCACCGACCGAACGATCTCCTACCAAAAAGCAATCAGGAAGAAAAGGATCTGTTGGTGCAAACGCTGCACTTCCCGGAGGTCGACAGACGTCAGCACAAAGGCAAAAACAAAAGCCGGGTGGAACAAATGCGCCAGAAATACGACCGAAAACTCGTTCAGGCGATACATCGAAACGACCCGAGGGTGATCCACCTTGGTTGGCTACTATGTACAAACCAGATCCCCGGTTACCACCCGATCAACAAGTGATTCCGACCCATGCGAAACGCATACAACAAGAACAATGGGAGAAGGAGGGTAAATATGGAAATGTTTATGATACATCGTTTAGGCCATTAAATCAACAGGAACACAGACCACCCCCGACATCTTTTTCGCCGCCACCAGATGCAGACGATGTACCAGATGCACCAGATGCGCCGGAGGAACCAAGTCCGGAACAGTCAGCTCCAGAATGGCCACTAACCGGTCCACGATCGCCGACAGCACCTACAGAACCTACAGCGCCTACATCTCCAGTTTCGCCAGTCTCACCCGTTTCCGCCATGACTCCTAGATCACCAGCGTTGAGGGCAAGTCCACGATCACCAGCATTAAGTGCAATCCACGA
>NW_001820827.1:1198142-1199020 GCF_000146945.2 Sclerotinia sclerotiorum 1980 UF-70
TGAAAAAGGGATAGAATGGAGATCTCTTCAGGGAATTAATACTAGGTAATTAGTATGCACAGATAGGTGACAGACAGACCAAGCCAGACAGGTAAAGAGGCAGATAAATAAATAGTTTTTGAGAAAGAAAAAAAAGAATAGATATTAAAGTGATGAGTCCTCTAAATACATGATATTCTGAGCATCTTGTATTCAGCTATTTTATCTATAGGTAGGTAGGTAGGTAGATAGATAGATAATTCTATGTATATGTATATATCGAAGATTAGCAGTAAATAGCTTGTAAGATTACTTTATATTTATGAGTGGTAAGAAGGGTAAGGGGTGGGGGGTTTTGTATCTTTTGAGGTTGGGTCACTGGTGGGTATATAGATCCGGGGATGTGGATTTGGGGATATGGGGATATGGGGATTTGAGGAATGGATGTGCAGAAAGGGAGAGGATGGGTAGACTGTATATAGATGGTTATGGCACTGCGGCGCGTTTATTTGGTTTTTAGTTTATATAATTATTATGAGTATCTAGTTAGAGGTTAGTTTTGGGAGTTTTAATGGGGATGGAGATGGGAGATGTGATATATGTATATATATCTATGTATCTTTTTTTCATCGTGGACTGTAAGAATATTTTACCCAGTGGTAAGTTATAAGTCTAGATTGAGAATTCCCATGTATTCGGATATTCTTAGTGTTACTCTTGTTCTTACTCTTACTTCATGCTGTAGGGTGGGATTAATTGCAATTGGTGCAATTGCAGGATACTCGTATAAGGTGTGATGTGATATTGATCGTGGAGGATTGGGAAGGCAGGTGTTGGTGTGGGATATACACCTAGAAAGAGACCCTACTGCTCGGGGTGTGTGGTTTTGTGTATGTGGT
>NW_001820827.1:1199120-1207697 GCF_000146945.2 Sclerotinia sclerotiorum 1980 UF-70
TTTTGAGGATTTGTTGGTGTAAGAACCGGTAGAAGTATTGGACACTTGGGTAATACTCTGCTATATTCTACAGGGGAGGGTAAATGACCCAAGAGGTCAAATACCCCTAGTGCAGATAAAGGTGTCTATGGCTGAAATATTTATATTGTTATTGCTAAAGGCAAAAGTAATATATGTGGCATCGCTTACCGCGTAGATTTGTCTCAATCGCTGATTTACCTGTCGAATCATTGTCTTCTGCGGTTCTTTGATTAATTATAAAGTGGTCATTGGACTGGGGATGGATGAGGCAGTTGATCGATTGTCCACAATCTGAAATTTCGACACTGGACTAAGTAGTAATTGCCCCATTTCATCGGGTATGGGTGTTTAGTGGAGGTTGATCGGTAAATTGGGGATTTGTTCTAGCAGCGCCTTTTCTCCTGGCTAGTGCGGAGGGGCAAAGGTGCTTGGTAGTTAAACAAGTATTGTTGGAGAATAGTCTTTGGTTGAGAACGGGAAGTGAAGTCGAGAAACTATTTCTAGCGAGTATGATGGAGTAGCTGAGTGTTATAATACCGATAATCGAAGATATATGTCGATATCTCATTCTTGTTATACACTAAAGCGGGTCTAGGTGTTGCAAGGACAACATGAGCCTTTTTTCCCCCTTGGGTGTTAGCGTTCAGCATCGGGTGAGCAGCGCCTCAGAAAGTCTGTTTCTCAATGTGTCAACCCAACAATATTGTACGCTTGCACTGTCAAGGTTTTGACACTCTGGCTCTATTTTCTTGCAAACAGTAAAAAATAATGTCTCCATTGTTGCAATTTTAGCATGATCAAGCTCTACCTGGATACGCCGTCCGTATGTTCCTGGCGTATCCTCTTGATGGATGCTCTGGAATCGTGAGCGTATGGCGTTCAAGCCTCACCTGTTAAACTTCAAAGGTCTTCGGCATCTATACAGGCTAAATGTGTAGCTAAATATTCTGTCGCTTGTGGTGTGTCATTTTCTTTATGAATTCCTATTTGTATGTTATTACTACTGGCAAATATTTGGAGTAAATCTGCACGAGCAGATAGGTAATATTGTGATTTTGTGATTTTGTATGTTTATGTTTCAACATTCTACTTTGATCGCAAGAATAGCTATTTATTGGCCTCACTGACTAATTATTCGCTAAAGATAGACATTTCCTTGAACGTATGTAGGGTGCGGTTAATTGGTGTCTAAGTCTTACTTAGTACCTAACAAGACTATGACTCTATTATTAGTAAGTGTCTGCCATTTGAAAGCTTTAGGGCTGAACTAATCCAATTACGATTAGATTATCTTGGAACTAGAATATATATGGAAAGTGAGATGGTTGAGAAGGAAAGAGAGCTGTAGTATAAAAATGGGGTACATTACGCGTAGTATTGGAGAAACAACGCTAAAGCCCATTCTTCATAGTTTATGATTCACTAACATAAACCTAATGCTATTTCAAAATTGATGCTGCATTGTTCTGATCCAATTCAACAAAGAATTCCTTAAAACAAAGACCTTTATTATACATTACATTAACAATGCTATTATTCAGCTTGCAGTTTTCACATCAAGTTGTATTCAATATTGAAACTGATGGTGAACAATTCCAATATGTTGGGTATAAACATCGACATGATTTCTTCTCTGCATCTATCATTATCACCATTCATCTATTCACTACATCAACACTCACATAAACTTTAATCCATATTTAGAATAACTTCAAACACTTCTAAGTCCAGATCTAGATCAGACAAACCAGCAATAGCCAAAATGTCAAGATTTTGGACCAACTCTCCTTTGAGCGAGGACGAGACGGATAAAGAAACAGAGCAAGAACATCGACCTCGGAGATCCAGGGAAAGTCGACATCGCCGAGACGTCCCTACCGACAAAGAACGCGAAGCCGAAGATCGAGCCTACGACGAATGGGTAGAGGAGAACATATCAGCATCCGGAAAACGCCGTCGTGCCGCATCACCAGTTCCTCCACCAGTCTCTGGCAATTCTGACTTCTTCCAATGTGCAGATCGATCGAAGAGCGCCAAGCAAAAAAAGCAGGAACAGAAAGCCGAAGCCAAGCAACAACGTCACAAGGCTCGCCAACAAGCCGAAGACGCCGCCCGAAAAGAAAAGAAACGTCTCGACGACATGAACAAGTGGGAATACGTCAAGTTGTGGGGTAACGAAGATCGTGAAGCTTACGGAGAAGCATTCGATGATTTTGCCTCATCAGCAGAGGATTTCATCAAAGGCAACACGAAGGAATTTCCTCGACTCAGGAAACACGGTTGTCATCGAAAAAACTGTGTCAAGGGGGAAATTCTCGGGGTTTGTCATCATGAGGTTGAGGCGACGCTCAGAGGAAGCGGTTGCTTTGATGAGAGGATGATAAAGAAGGAACGATTGAGCTGGCATCCGGATCGTTGGACTGGAAAGGGTGAGTTGCAGCAGAAGAGCAATGAACTTTTTCAACTCATTCAGAGAATCATTGATGGTGACTTGAATGCATGATTGCTCTGCAGTTGTGTGTGAAAGGATCCAGAAGTGAGGATTTGGTGAACGGGAAAGTAAGGCATAGTTGAGCCGGTCTCAATGCTGATTTTCCTTTGTTTCGTGGATAGGTTAAGTAACTTTTTCTTAGTTCTTTTGTCTTTCCTATTTAAAAAAAATACAAAAACATTCCTTTGTAAATATATTTTCTTTTGTGCCCATTGTATGACTAATAAACTGCGATATAATTTCGATTTATAAGTAATTAATGTAATTTTACCTGCAAGTGAGGTGAAGTCCGAACTAGTGACTCTTTGGTAGTATTCGCAATGCACACCTTATCCACCCCCATTTAATAAGGCGGGACGGTTAGGGGTTGGGTTATGTTTGCTAGCGTCGAAAATTGTGAACCGATCGTGATCACAATCTAATTAAATACTTATATTATTTATTAAAACGAAATTCTTCCTCTATAAACTTATTTAAACTTATTTAACGGTGAATTACTCTCATGTTATAAAAATTAAAACTATTCTACTCTTATACTATTTGAGCCTAATACAATATAACTAGACTCTATAGTTATATAATCAAGAAAAAACTAATCAAGGGTTTTGAAATATTGTAGACGCCAGCCTACCCTAGCTTAAATAAACCTCTCTGAAATAAATAAAATGCATCTGTAATTTAGACTTAGATTAGTCTAATGAGAGACCTAGGAGCATTTCTTCTCTAATATCCTTTGCCTCTAGAAATGTGCCCCGCTATATTCTACAGGTGAAAAATAGAAATAATCAAACACAATTGAATTGAGCCTAATTTCCCAAGTCTTGAATATCATGTGACATTCGAATGGAACACTATACAAGAAAAATAAAACGCCTCAAGTTTCTTTCTAGGGCGCCACAGGAGACTTGATTCTATGAGACTGGGCAACCAATAAAGCAACCTCTAACACGAGTCTCACGGCAGCAGGGTTCGACAGTGATCCAGTACTAGAGAACTTCTGCTGAATCAGTCCTGAGCGACTTGCCAGCCAATTAGTCGCGTGTGACGCAGCTGCAGCATAGAAATCCGGTTCCCATTCCGCCCATGCCAGGTCAATATTCTTGAGCTCGGGGATATATTGACTGGCATAAGACATCTCTTTGGATAGTTCCTGCCCGGCCTGTGTGAATGAACCCCTTATGTAGGTTTGAGTCGTTGAGGTAGTTGAAGACTGCAATCACCTGTGGTTTTCGATATCAGCAAAGAACGGCCAAGGTTATAGAGCAGGAAATAGGGCTTACCAATTGCATAGATCCGAAAATTGTCTTCAGGGCAGATTAATCTCCATCTTTGGCCACCTTGCCGAGATAGTTCAAGAACTTGATAGGACTCACTCTAAATGGTGAATGGTGCATCAACACCGCTTTCTTGACTAAATTGAGAGGCCTCGGCACGAATGAAACACTGCTCGATAGGCGTATGATCCAATAGTCTCAAACGCGCGATCATTGAAACTTCTAGATATGGTGTAATCGGCAGCGTCTTTAACGGTGGCTCCAATTTGTGGAAGACTCACATCATAATACTTGTGCCAACCGGCCACAATTGCTAGGGGGTCAAAAGTATGCTTCATCCTTTCACCAGATACTTTAACACCCGTGAGGAGGCTCCGGGTAAACTGGTCGAGCATGTTGACTTCTCGAATATGCTCCACTTGGAAACTGGTCTTGGGAAAGCTTGCTGCTGGTATGTACTTGAGAGCAGTCGAGGAACACTCATCCTTGAGCAAAGTGAATCCAACTATGAGTGCGAGTTTTTCCAATCCATCCTCCTTTAGACTCTTCAAACCAGGCCAATAGGGTCGACTGTTGAGGACGAGTTTTTTCGCCCCATAGATAGGGGTTTTTAGTAGAGTCTGTAACTGTAGGAATTTTCGACGTGGTCCACCTGGAACGGACGCCTTTCCAAATACTTTCAATGTTCTTCAGACTCACTAATGTCTACGTTGTCGTATGTCCACAGCGTCTTACCGTTGCTTGTTACGTACGAGCGTTTGTTGAGAGAGGATATGCTATCGTTATCATTGTATCCTGCGCCATCCTCGCAGGCTTCTCTATTCTCGATTAGACAGCAAAGATCTCATTGATGCAAATTCAGACAAGTTAACCTTAAACAGTAACAAAGCACCAGATTCTTGTAAAAGAGTGACAATTCGTGCATGATCTGAAAAAACCGTGCCTATCAAAGCGGCAGATCCAGCTCTTGTTTGCATTTTGTCCTTCAAAAATGAAGGAGATGCATGTAGAAAACCTCTGATACGACGTTCCTTGCACTCGTGATCGAGCCTATCTGCACTATATAATGCATTTGTAGTGGCAATGGAGTTAATTTTTTTATTTTAGAACTTTGCGGAAGCGAGAGTCAGGGAAGAGGAATGTTACGAGCTAACAGCTGATCTGTCCATACGAGCTCGGGCCATCTGGAAAAGCAAGTAGATTCACATATAAAACTACATGGCAATTGACTCATGTGGTCTCCCCATTATAAGCAAGCATAGACATCGAATCTGATCGAAGGCACGTGATCAAGGATTCCCACTGAGCTGAGGAATCCCACTATGGTGGGAATTATTCCCACCTTGATGGGACGATAAAGGGCAGTGGGATGCATAGTACGAAGGTCTATATAACTGGAAAGAGTTTCCTTATTGTAGAGCTTCGTGCTCAAGATCAATCATTTAGTATACTCTACTATTAGTTACGAATTGCATATCATTATTGTCATTACTTAAGTCCCTGCTTGACGCCTAGTTATAAACCACCTCGAGAGCCTAGAGCACTTCCACGTGATCTAGACGGCAGCCCTCGTAACAAGGAATTGGTGACCGCAGAGATCCCCAAGGGAATGAGATATTGGTATTATACCCATGCAGGGACAGATGGGGGGATAGATGAGGTGGGAAATGAATGATCATTTGAAATGTATGGATGAATTACGCGAGCTACCGTGACAGATTTCTCACTCTCAATTAAGTACACTCCTTGTATCTTAGCTTAGATATAAGAAAATAATCCTTCAATTTCGAAACTACTTCTCGAAAATTAATTATAACTTAACTCAAGTCAATCAATATGTAACGATGCTGTGCTGAAGGCAGCGGCTGCCTGAGGTTTCGTCTGGTTGGTAGTTGTGGGTTAAGGCTTTATCACTGGTATTCACTTGGAAGTGAAGTCGTTACTAGATCAAGTAGAATGTAGATAAACTAATTGATAACTAAGTTGAGCACAAAGCTCCTAAACTATGAAACTATCTTAACTATATACTTCTAAATACTATTAAATAGCCTGGATAGACTAGGCTATCCAGTCTATCCATCGCGTGATCCTTTAAAGGCCTCAGGACACTAATCCTGGGACGATTCTAATCCTAGGATAATATAGCTCCTAGGATAATTGTCCTGGGACAAATATTATCCTAGGACACTTGTCCTAAGCCTACATAGTTGCCTAATCGTTTTGTCCAAGGATACTAATTATCCTGGGACATATTTTATCCTAGGACACTTGTCCTAGGATTCCTTATCGATAAGGACCCCCTCGGAAACAGCGGCCCAAACCTCCGTACTTGCTTTTATTGTGTTATAATAATCGTGATTCGTGACACAATAATACAATATCAAAGACTTTATCTAGGAAATATATTTAACGTGGTTTATCAGTGGGTCGGACATATCAGTGGGTCGGACACTTTTTCCTCGATTTATCACTTTAAAACTATATTATTCAATAACAATTGGATGAATCGATTGAAACTATTAAGAATCTAATAAACTAGCATCTATTGCATTATTTTGACAGGTTCTTGAATTATGACCAGTCTTTCCACACTTACTACAGCATCGACTAGTAGATGATTCCCTATTAGAATTTCCCCCATTTTGACGCTCGTCGCGTTGAATCTGATTATCAACCTCTTGTTGTGATAATATATCTTCAGCTTCTTGTCCAGTAAGTACTCCTCCATTACATAGTTGAATTTTTTTAGTGTGTCGACGTTTACTTAATGCTTCATTTGCTCTTCGAAGCATACGATTCTCAGCACTCAAAAGTGTAACTTCATATGCCAATCTCTCTGTACCTTTAGCTAAAGCTTGCACAGTCTCAAATATAGGTGTAGGAGAGCTTGATTGATGACGAGCTATTCGAGCTTTTACTAGAGTTGATTGTAAAAGAGCCTCAGTTGGATTGTGAGGGGTTTGAGAGATCCAGAAATTGGTAAGTTCCAAGGAGGTAGATGGAGGGGTAGAAGTACGAATCCTAATATCTAGTTTTGAGAGTATAGATTGAGGATCAAATGGTATTAGACCTGCTCCTCGAAAACCAGCTTTTATATTCTGAATAGTAATCGATTGTTGATATGCAGCTTTGAAAGCTATAAAGAATTCAATTTTAGAAATATGATTAATATAAGCCTTAATAAATCCTTCAATTTGACAACTATATGAACGTTTGAGTACGCTAAAACATCCAATATCAAGTGGTTGAGTTAAGTGACTTGAATGCAATGGTAACTTTATGCATATAATATCGTTTGACTTGCAATATGACTGGAAAGGTATCGATTCGTGACTTTCATGCCCATCCAATACTAGCATTCGATATTTGCCCTTTCTTCGTTGACTAGTATGCTTATCGAAATGCTTTAACCATTCTAAACCTATCTCATTATTCATCCATCCATTAGAAGTAGGTTTAATAGCCCAATCTGCAGAAAAATCACTCTCTATATACCAATTAGAAAGGTGATATTGTCCTTGCACCACTAAAAATGGTGGTATAGTTTCACCCTCTCCATTACCACATATAATCGCTATAGCCCACTCTCGATTGCCTGGTTGTATTGCCTTGCTTCTGCCACTTCGTTCAGCATTAATTACAACCATTCCAGGGCATATTATACCCATCATAAAGCCTGTTTCGTCGAAGTTGTAGAAATCGCAATCCTGAATCCCATATTTCGCCCGCATATTCGATACCAATCGAAACCATTCTTCAATAAGCTCTGGATCTTCGCAAAGAGCTCTTTGAAAGTCATAGACACGATTAAAACGCGTCTTTAATTCTGAACGTCGTTTTACAAAGCGATGAGCCCAGAGCTTTCCAACCTTCTTCGCACCCCGTGTTTCAAGCATATAATTCGCCATATCTTCCACACTATTTAATTTAGGGGCAAATCCTCTATCATCCATATCAATAATGTATTGAATAAGCATCTTCTCTTCTAATTCAGTCAAATTATGACTTTTTGGTCGACTTTCAGCTATATTACTACGACCTTGAATTCTGTCGAATAATGTAGATCGAGGCACACTATAGTAATTAGCAGCCTTTCGAATCGTCAATCTTTTGTTCAATTCGATAGCCTCAATAGCCAGGACTATTCGTGCTTCTTTTGAATGAATTTCCATTTATAACTATTGAATAAACGCGTATTGAAGTGAGAGAGTAAAGGATATTGAAAAAGTGTCCGACCCACTGATATGTCCGACCCACTGATAAACCACGTTATAAGAAATTAAATCTTTAATATATATGAATTTGATTATTAGAAAACTCTAGATTTTAGTTAATTTATAATTATTATTAAATTATAAACACTTGGCAAAATAGTTTCAATTTAAAATTTTTACTTGTATGTTACGTGACGGTTGTTACCCACTAGTGGCTCACGTGCACTAGCCCTGTATATAAAGACCTTCTTACTTAGAATCTTCTTAGTTCTTTAGTTTTAGATTCTAAGTGATTGAATTGACTCCGTTTACGACTTTTCCGTCACATTGTATCAAAAGCACTTTTTATTTATTTAGTAATTATACAAGATATTATACAACTAAGTCTTACAAATCCAAACTAAGATACTTTATCTTTATTCAATACCTAGATATACAGGAGTATATCTTAGAGCTATAATCACCAATCCAAATTAAGTAGTCCTGAGCTCTACAATTACATTGAGTTGTAAACTCTCCCTTTCCTACATACGCTACTATTACTAACTGTAACGATACTGTACTAAAGGCAGCGGCT
>NW_001820827.1:1207919-1279527 GCF_000146945.2 Sclerotinia sclerotiorum 1980 UF-70
ATCGTGTTTGCACACGGCCTAAGCTCTCCTAATTAATCCAGTTGCTACCATCGTAACACCATCAATCCTAATGGTGAATCGTGACACTAACCCACTTCCCAAAATCAACATTCTAACTTTATCATCCAAATCCAGATATAAAAACACAAAATAAGATAATATTCCCAAACTTCACATCCAATATAAACAATAAACTACACATCAAATAACAACCATAAGAAATTCCCCTCAATAGCTCGCGCACTTATCCATTCGAACTCTCGAACCCCCCTTAGGACCCTCGGTTAATGTTGACCTCCTGGGATCTTGGCAGCATATGCATATATATTGCATGATGCATATAAGGAGCAAACAAAACTCAACTTTTAATTCATTCTTTCCTTTTCGGTATACTGTTTGTTTGCTTTCAATATTTTGATTTCAAAGCACTTTAATTCCGAAGGCCGAATACCTAACCCTATTCCTTCATTTTTTGAATATATACTCGCAGCTTAACTGCTTAGCTAGAGAATCAATCAATTCAATCTGATGCTCTTTCTGGTCTCAAGAAACCCAATAGTTAACCACAACACAATAATTAACAAAAATTCTCTTGCATCAACTTCCAACTTCGAACACTAGCTAGCAGCCATCAATTGACATAAAAGATATAAGACTTACAATAAACCTTTCCTTTCACTACGTAACAATTCTCATTACAAACCCTTCTTATTACACTTTTTAAGCAAAAACCCAGCAAAGTAACACCAAAAATTGTATTCGTAGCCGACACAAACTTGATTTTGTTGTCAAAAGATGAGCAGGATAAATACCTATACATATACAATAATAAACTCACCACACTCGTCTATACACTCCATGCAAATAACAATAAACAATAAACTAATACACATCTCTCTCTACAGAGATAATGCCAATATCAATACAGCCATCTAGACAAGAGCGAACCTAGACCCAAGTCCGCACTATGTATTTTACACAGACTTCTAGTTAACCTGCACAGACACGTGCAAGTGTTACCCCGAGGACCACGGAGCCGGTCTACGGGACGGGACCACCCTCTGCCTCCACCTTAAGACATTTTCAGAGATGGAGGAGATGCATGATCTCAGTGCAGGCCAGCTGTTTTTTGCATGTTCGTTTACTAGTAAATAGAGTATAGAAATACATTGGCTCATCAGCAACTGGAACGTCGTAAATGGCGATTAATAGAGAGCGAAAGTTGTAGTAGGCTGCTTTTGGTATGTTTAGATGCTCGTAGACCTGGGGCGGAAAGACATCTAACGAGCAGCTAGTATTAAATACCACAAAATCAGAGACAACGAGCTTTAGGAAGGAATGATTGGATGGAAGGATGGATAACTTTTGGGCCTAGGCCTACTTCGGTACTTGACTGTGGCATTTTGAGAGTTATTGGGGCTGGAGAAAGATACAACACAATACAATACAATATGTCGCAAAAAAAGACTGCAAAGAATGGAGACGTGAAGATTCTTTATACATACCATGAACCACTGCTCATGATTCCGGATTCTTTTCTTCACTCATCAATATCGAATCCTCGACAAGCTCTCCATCTTTCTCTACACCCAATTCCTTCTTATCTCCAACACCATCTTCTTGCACAATTGCATCTTTTCTCCAGTTAGGACTCGTCATTTGAGTTGCTAAACGATAATCCCCGTGCATATAACACAAACCTCCCCACGGATGTTTCTTCCTTTGAGGATTCGTTTGGTCCCGACCAATGTTCATCACCTTCCCGAATACCAAGGTATGATCACCCACATCAATAAACCCACCATTCCCATCTCGCAAAATCTCACATTCGAGTGTTCTTTTAATTCCTCTTGCGGTATGGTCGGCGGTTCTATATTTAGGATATATCAAAGCGAGATCCTTAGAGGAAGCAGGACCACCGCGGGAGAAATGGTCGGCGAGTCTAGCGGCATAAGTGCTGCTTTCTAAAATGTGGATGTGAAAATAACTCTCGTTTGGATTTTTTGCTGGAAGTGTATCTGGATGTACCATTGCTTTTAGCGCATCAAGTGTTCGGGAAGGACGCTTGATGTTGAATGTAACAATGGGTTCTGGTGAGAGTGTAAGGGTTGTAAAAGAGGATAATGTCATAGCTGCTGCCTGTGTTGATTTTCCGGAGGCAGTAGTTTGGTCTGGAGTAGTGAGGACTACAACGGAATGCACGACATGGCGCATTACTTGGCGGAGCTCAAGTGGGAGGTTCTCCAGTTCGGGTGGTTTAGGCAAACTATCTAGTGGGAAATCTTTGATGTTGTTTGTTGCTTCAATGGCGCCGGTAGGTAGTGAAGGAGAAGGATCAGACAAGCTGCTACTTTTTCTTGAGTGCTGATGAATGCATTTTGAAAATCCGTTTCGTCGAAAAGAATGAGTATGGTCTTGAGGATTGTGAAAACAATTGTCAGTACAATAGATATACAAGAAATTGAATGTAAATGAAAAGAATACTATACATTTCTTAGAGGTCTTTTCTAATGAACTCCATCTCCAGAACAATTCGTGAAAGCTTCCTGCAAGAGTAGATTGGCTTGTGTAAAGCAAACTCCGAGGATTTCGAGCAGAAATCATCTTTAACAGTTTAATACAGTATAAAAATTCCTACAAACTAATCGACACAGAATTCTAACTTGATTCCGGAGTCAATTGAGTCAAAAAATATTTAGACTTTGCAAGACGTCGTGTATCCCCGCAAGGTTTCACAAGGCTGAAATTATATTGGATTCGTTGTTGATCCGCTGTGGCTACCGTAGAAAAGTTCTCAGAAAACAAATCTAGATTCAAGCCTCGTCAATTGCGACGAGGACATCGATTACTTGCCTGCGAAGCCAATTTAATCTTCCCACACCTTATACCGGAGGCTTTCTTCTGCCGAATACCACCCTTCCATATCACGAGCTTTTTTGTAAAAAAAAAGCACTCAAAAAATGTCACTCCCAAGCCTCACCCTCCGCCGCACCACCTCCCTCCCCAACACAAACCTCCCAATAACCTCCACCATCACCCACCAAATCCGACATGCAACCCTCTTAAAGCGACCCATCCGTCCCTACACCTTCACGCAACTTGTTACCCTATCCGACGGCTCAACCTACCTCACGCGGTCCACCTCCCCTGCACCAATTTACCGCAGTACAAAGGATACACGCAATCATCCTTTATGGCAACCATCATTAGATTCATTACGGAATGTTGAGAATGATGAGGCAGGACGATTGAGCGCATTTAGAGAGAGGTTTGGACGGGGATGGGATGGGATATGATAAGGGGAGGAGAGGGAGAGAAGAAGTCAGCGGGAGAGAGTGGGAAGGGAGAGGAGATGGGTGGTATGGATAGTTTGATGGATTTGATTAGTGGGGGAACTCAAAAAGATAGTGCGAGCATGAAGGGGACTGTTAGGACGAAGAGTGGGAAGGAGAAAAAGTAGAATGGAAAGGGTGTGAGTGAGGGGCGTGAGTGACGGAAGTAAGTGAGGGGTAGTGTGATAATTATTAGGATGAAGTAGCTTTGCTTGGTTGGTATGAAGCTGTTGGAAAGATATTCTCCTCTAAGGCTTTCAATAGCAGAGGTTATTAGATATACACCGAGTCGGATTGTACGATGAACGAAGAAACATGGTCTCAGCTCGCAATGTATACATGCATACCAATGAGGTACAAAAAATGCATGCGAACCAGGGTTGGGGGGGCATTCATAATTGAAATATTATTCTATGTACAAAGATACTACAACCAGCATATCACCATCACCTCATGATCTGGTGATTGATTCATCTCTCCATTTTTCATTCGCTCTCCTAATTTATTTTTCAAAAACGTGATATCATTGTGTCATTCATTAATCTTCTTCTTCTGCGGTTGCCACGGCCACAGCTTGTGATTCGGTAGCAGCTTCACCTGAAAGTCCGGTTTCCGAAGAAGGGCGTGCTGCCGGCTCTACAGGAGGTTTGTAAAATACTTGTTCGTCCTCTTCAGCATCAACTTGCATGAGGAAAGTTTCCCAGAGCTCAATAAGCTAAGGAATATTAGTACAATATCTCTGACCTCGAAGTTGCAATAACTCACCTCCTTTTGAGCTTCCACAGCACTCTCCAAGAATGTTTCAACAGCACTCTTGAAATCCTCAACCTTTTCACGTTCAAATCTGTCAAGTTCCGCTTTCATAAGACGCCCCATATCCTCAAATAACAATCTCGCTTGATGAACTTTACGTTCAGAATCGGCCACTTCTCCTTGCATTTGATTCAAACGATCTTGTTGTGATTTCCCTTGGCGCAATAGTTTCTCCTGAGTAGTCTTACGCTTTTGTAAATCACCTTCCGCGCCATGCCATGAGTGCCATGCTTTTTGACGTGAACCAAATGCTTGCTTGATACTTCCGATCAAACGAATATACTCATCAATGGTGATACCCAAGGTCAATACGTCTTGTTGTGCCTGTCTATCGTAAAGTTCCCTGATTCTAACTTGCAAATCTGCAAGACTTTCGAGAGGGCCGGATAATGACGCGGAGAGCTCAACTGCTGAGAGTGCCCTAAGGGAACCAGAAAAGTCGCCCGCAGCTTCAGCAAGACCTTTACGTTGACTAATCACAACATCCATGGCTTTTAACAAAGCTTTAAGTTGATTCTCTAAAGCATCCAGATAGATTCGTCGTTCATGGAACCACTAATAATGTCAACTAATGCGAATCTCTAGGATATTCATGTACTCACATCATCGTGTTCAACAAACTTCCCCCCTCCACCGACAGAAATACCCAGTCCACTAAACATACCTTTACTTTCACCAAGTCCGGGTTCTTTTCGCTCTTTATGTTTAACATCAACATTGAAAGCCTCGCTCTCCAAAAACAACTTCAAATCTCCATCATGTTGAAGGGTTGGATGAGCAGCTGTTTTATTAAGCATTCTTTCCAATGCTGCACGTCTAGATTCGACAAAATTGGTATCAAATCTTCCTACAGCTTGCTTCTCAGGAGGTGGAGGTACAACAACACCAGGATTGTTTGCGTGTAGAGTGTTGTAGAGCCATAAAAAGTCCCTATATCTTCGAGTGACAGTAAATTCTGGTTGACGATATGCTTTGGAAGAAGTCTAATTTATGATCAGTTAACCGACACTTTTGATGAGGTGACATATCCTACCTTTGTTTCCACTGAATATACGATGTGAGAGCTAGTCAAATCCCCAACTTTGTGTGGATCACCGACTGTGATATGGAAAGTAGGCTTGGCAGCTTGTTCGATGCTCACACTAGGCGTTGTCTCTCTTCGAACGGTGCCTCCCTGGGATGGTTGAACAGGAGGTGGTATACGAGGTCCAGTACTAGATTCAACATCCTCATTCAAATCCACTGAATCCAACAAACTCCGACTAACAGTAGGGCTTTGCGCTGAAGCTGTTGGTTGCCGCAGATTATGTGTGACAGTTTGTTCTTTTTGGGGCGGCGCAGGAGGCTCGTCGGCTTTTGGTGTTGGCGCATTATCGCCCAATGGTCCTAATGGACCTAAAGAATCATCTAAAGCTTGAAGTCGAACGGGTTGTGCTCCAGCGCGTCGAGGGGTACGTATTGTGCGTCCTCCAGGTGTTTTGCCTTGAGTAGCTGGTGGGGCCAGGGTTTGTGATGCGGTTTCCGAGGACTCTTTAACAAGAAACATTAGATTCGGCACTCTCAGTATGATGATAACTACCTCCTTCTGTAGCAGACTCCGCCGGTTTTGGTATGCTCGGTGTCGATTGAGCTGAGAAGGAACATCTGATATAGTTGTCAACACCCGGTTTCTGGCAGTGTGCGCATTTCAACTTAGAAAAACGTACCTCCCCAAGGCGAGCCTCCCCCGTCTTCTAAATCCATAACGAAGTATATAGGGCACCTGAAGAAGTTGAGTTAATGACTGTAGGATTTCGAGATGGAAAGCTCGGCGGGCGGCACAGACAACCTTCGGAATGTACCGTGGTAGAGTTACAGGGATCAAAGCTATTCGCACAGCAACAGATTCAAAAGAAGTAAAATATTCACAACTTTTTTCAATGGATTTTTATGTTGCTATAATATGCTGCACGAGAGTTTTAATACTATCTTGCGATCAAGGCGAAGTGTAATTTGGGGGTTGCCGGGTAATTATCGGTTAGCTCACTTCTCTTTGAACAGCTTATTTTATCACCATCTCAGGCAGGAGCACAAGTACTTGAAGTAAGTAAAATATGGATAGCTTCGAGGTGAATATAAGTGACCAAGAGACCGATTCCATAAGAATATGTATCAAACGGTCCCTGTAGCCTATCCAAATTCAAAGAGTATACTGCTAACTCCACATCTATCCGCCCTATTGCTTGATTTCATCCTTCCTTTGAGACAATGGCTGCGAATTATAATTGCCATTATCCAAATCTTCTAGAAACCTTCTACTCTTTGCCCATAATTCAGCCTCCATATCTCTACCAACTCTTCCACTTCGACTGTTCAAGAAACCAATATCAAGATTTCCCAACCCTCCTTCTATAATTGTATCATCTGCTTTGTTTCCCGCCATATTTCCCGGAACTGCTGGTCGTCTTTCCATAGGTTCAGCTGCTGGTTTGCCCTTATTTTTCGAATTCACCTTCTCTGCTGGTATAATATCTGCTTCTTCCAACCCCAGTATTTGTCTTCGTAATCGCACATCGACGGATTGAAGAGTTTTTAAATAAGCATTTGAGGCATTCTCGAAAGCTTCACGTTTTTCTTGTGATGATTGTGCTTCTCCTGGTTCTTTTGATGCAGTAAGAATTTTGAGAGTTTGCCCGGCAGTCTGAACAAGTTGTAATATACTCTGCGAACAATTAAATAATGCTTAAGAATGAATCGCGATCTGTCGGTATTACCTTATCTATTTCATTGAGTTGTTGAATGCGCTCAGCTTTCGTGAATGGTCGAAAGGTTGAGGTTTGTTCCTCGGGTGAAGACATGATGATATTATCAAAGATTGAATAAAAGATTTGGAGATTGTTGGAATCTTTGTTTGACTTTGATATGTACTGGCTGCGAGGATGAATTTGAGTTGTAGGCGAGTATCTTTAAATTCGAGGTGTGAAGGCGCGTACAGTGATATCAATAATTAATCTCTTGCTAGAACTTGCAAGTTGCTTTGTCTAGGGTTACATACAGCCTTAGTGGTGCGGCTCTGCGGGTCGGCTGCATTAGTGCCAAAATTTCACTCCAATTATCAATGAACAATAATAAAATGATGAACTTTAACCTCCTTGATATATCAACATAACCGATTCATCACAAGGACACTCGAACAGTATAAACTCATCTTAATTCTTTCATAATATCCAAGTTCTCCATAAACGTAATCAGCTATACATAAACATAAAGTTGAAAGTTTCGAGTGCATATTCTTTTTCTGAAAGATTCTGGAATATTTGGAATGGTCAGTGATTGGTGGTAATACCGTGATAGAGGAAACTTGAGTAGTAGCAGAGGATAAATTCAACAAGCTGGAAAGACAGCAATAATCAAGAAGGATGTCTACTTCAGGACAACCAAACGGACCTCCAAGTGCTGGAATAAACACACAACAAAATTCCCAAGGACCTCCACAATCAGGCTCACTAATGTCCCAACAAAATCTAAATCAGATTGTAAGTCCTCCTTTCTATTTTACTCCAACACTCTGTGTCATATTATCATCAAAATCATACCAGGTTCTATCCAAATCTTTGTCCACAAACAACTACGTTCTCTTGAAAACCTATCAGTGCAGACGCAAGTAGCCTTAGCACAGTTTGTTAATGGAAACCAAATATGGAACCAATCAGTCACGTGGTATGGTTGGATACCTCTTTAAGACGTTTGTTTACTTGATTGTATTTGGTGAAGTTGAGAGAACCATAGCGGATGTCTTGCTCAATCATCTTTTGCACTATATGTCCATATGCAGTACCATAGTGCTGTAGTTTTTGAAAGATGATGTTTATGGCTGATTTCAATGTTAAAAAGAGTAAATGTTTGAGAAGAAGCTCTAGTGAAGGAGATCAATACTTGAAGATCTTTTTCTCCAAAATGGTGCATTTTGGTTCAAGGCCCGATCCCTCTTCGGACCTAGCGGCCTTCTATGCTGTGCTTCCCATTCTGTTTATCATCAAATCAACCTATTTCGCTTCCATTTGATAGATACAATTCTGCTGCTACTTGTGGTGCTTGTTTCTCTTACTGCTAAGTTCTTCAAAGTCTTATTACAAAACATCATCACAAACTTCTTGCAATAGTTTTCTGTCATTATGTCTGAACCTTCACGTCAAATCATGCATACTACATCACATCCTTCTACATCACGTTCAGTGCCATCTGGTGCTCCACATCTTGGTACCACCAAGCTTGCAGTAACTGATCATCCTCCAAGTACTGCGGCTCTATGCCCTGCAATTTTCCTCATTTCAATGCCTCCTCGTGCTCCAAGGGCCACTGCTCGAAGTGCTGGTGTTTCAAGTCCTTCGCTTCCTGCCATGCCCCAAGTACCAGCACCTTCACATACATTACATTTTTCCTGTCATCCACCTTCACTCATTTATGGTTCCCCATATCCTCCTCTCTTTGGTTCGCCGCGTCATGCGCCTACTGCATTTCCTTTGAGCAGGAATATTCTTCTAGCCTCTACTAATCCATTGTTCAACGATCCACAGGTTATCGAGTATCTCGTCAAGAAAGGATACAATCGAACGGAGCAAATGCTACGTTCAGAATCCGCCAATCTTGATAGAGATGGAAAGCCTATTCAAGAACGTGCAGAGGATCTTGGTACAGCAAAATACGCAAAAGGGTTTCGATTATTGAGTAATTGGATTGAGTCTAACTTAGACATTTACAAGGTGAGCAAAAACTCCTACAGCTTACAACACTGGTTTCTTTAACACCATTATCACAGTTCGAGTTACGCAGAATCCTTTGGCCTGTCTATGTTTATTCATTCATTGAGCTCATCACAAGTAACTATGCAAGTGACGGAAAAGCTTTTTTGAATGAGTTCAAAGACCAATTCCAACAAGTTCACGCAGATGAGCTCACTACCTTTGAGACAATCAGCTTGCCGCAACAGATCAATGACAACACTATCACGAAGCTTTATCTATCCTCAAAGTACCGAATACCTCTCAATACCCATGTTTACTACAACCTCATGACCCACCTTGAATCAAACAGCAAGCAAGGAGGATCTGTTATCATTTATTTGTTACAGACATTCTGCGAAATCCAAGAAACCAAACGAGGACCCATTGATCAATTCAGTTTCGAAGCTATAATAAATCAAGCACACGGTGTTGAGTCAGAAGAGTCTGATCTTCAAGAAGGAATTACCGGTGCTTTTACTGGAGTTACAAACAAAGACATTGCAGACAATAATGCCAGATTGTTACTAGGCCCATTGTCATTGGAGGAGGATCTATCTGCAGATGTTCGCGCGGAACTTGATGAAGAAGATGCTAAGAATCCACCTGAGCCCGGTAGGCCATCCTTGGTAGAATTGTTTGACCAAAGTATCAAGCGTGAGGAAGGCAGTGAAGGACCTAGCCGCAATGATATTCCTTATCCTCCTTCTCGTGCGAAGGATGTAACCATGGAAGTTCAAAAGATCAAGGAATATCGGGATAGATTTAAGATTGAGAGTCGAAGTGGTGGTGTTGGTCCTGCAGTCTCGATTTGCATGTTTACTTTCCATAATACTCTTGATACGTAAGTTGCCATGCCCGAACTTTTTCAGTAAATACTAACGTTTGACCAGAATTACCTGTATCGAGTTTTCCGACGACAATAACTTGGTTGCTGTTGGTACCGAAGAATCTTACATTCGTGTTTGGCATCTACATGGCGAACCGTTGTCAAGTGAAACCAAACCAGGTCCAAATGATCCACCACCATCCAACTCTCGCCGTCTAATTGGTCACTCCGCACCTGTTTATGCTGTATCATTCTCCCCTTCAATTCGAGGCGCAGATGATACTGATACATCTACTGCTCCCAAATTACTCCTTTCCTCTTCCTCAGATAGAACAATCCGTCTCTGGTCACTCGAAGCATGGGCCTGCGTAGTGGTATACAAAGGCCACGAAGGTCCAGTCTGGAACGTAAAATGGGGACCATTCGGTCACTACTTTCTAAGTTGCGGCCACGATCGCTCCGTTCGTATATGGGGCCAAGATCACATCTCATACCTCCGAATGTTCATCGGTCACGATTCCAACGTCAATCAAATCGCCTGGCATCCAAACGGAGCATATGTTTTCTCAGCGAGCGATCAAGCTGATAAAACCGTTCGTATGTGGTCTTTCACAACCGGTGAATGCGTTCGTGTTTTCACAGGTCACACCGACACAATCAGTGCTCTCCAATGCGCTCCTAGTGGGAAGATCCTAGCATCTGCCGACGCAGGGGGAAGTATCATCCTCTGGGATCTCGCCAAAGGCTCACAAATCAAGCGTTGCAGAGGCCACGGAAAAGGTGGAATTTGGTCTCTATCATTTAGCGTCGAATCCACCGTCTTATGTTCAGGTGGTGCGGATGGTACTGTTCGTCTGTGGGATATCGAAGTGCCTACTGATCCATATAAGAATAATGATGGAGAAATCATCGGGACAGGCGGTCAAGCAGATGCAACTCGGGTTACGGGAGCTATTGCAGGTGCTCAGGTTAATACGGCTACTGGTTCTTCCAAGAAAAAGGGAAAGGAAATGATGATTACACCGGATCAAATCGCAGCATTTCCAACCAAGCGATCACCGGTTTACAAAGTCATGTTCACAAGAATGAATTTGGTTATGGCTGGTGGATGTTATTTACCTTAGATGCTTATCAAGATTTTCCAAGGGATTTTTATTTGATTACGAGGCGTATGTTTCACGAGGAAGTCTTTCATCAAACGGTAATTGGGATATTTACTTTTTTCTTTTCCTTTTCCTTTTCCATTTCCAAGAATATCTTCGTTTGGGAAGAATAGGTTGAGAGTGGATTTCATACAGAAAATGGCGTACATTCAAAACAGAAATGGAGATACCAGGATTTATAGTAACTAGATAGTCTAGTCACTAGTAATTCATTGAATGTGATCAATTTCAATCAATTTATACTATCTACCAAAAGAAGTTCTCTCATCTCCTATCACAAATGTGTTTTCCCCTCATAATTCTTTCAAAGTGTCCTCCGGGACCCCAAAATGAAAACAGAACTGGTGCAACATAAACATCGACGGCAAAATTGAAGCAATCTGAACCCATGATATCCCATCTCATATACTTGAACTTTTCACTCGTCAATCAATTCAGATTCTTGAGTAATATCCACCACCATTTCCTCCATCTCCACTCCCTCCACTCCCACTGCCTCCACTTCCACCACCTGGTAGTCCGACACTGACAGTAGCACCTGGTGCACTTGAGCTCGCAGCACCATTGGCACTGGATCCACCTGGAAAAGTTGGGGCTGCAGGTATACCACCACCTTGACAAATAGCAGTGAGAGAGGTTTGAAGACCTAACCTCGCATATTAGTTCACAATCTCCATACTAGAACAAGAAATAAGGGGAAAAGAGAGAGGAAAACTCACTAGTACTGATTGAAGTGGCAACAATTGTAGTAGTTCCAGTGCTTTGAATAGTCTTCAACACTGTAGTAGGGACGGTAATAGTTTGATAAACAGCCTGCACAATGTTTGTGGAAATAGTTTGAACAATTGCAACGGTGAAATGCGAGACGATAGTAGTTGTTTGAGGAATGGTTGTCGCAATCACCAATGAATACGTCGACATATCTTTAGCCGGACAATCAGCAGAAACAGAACCAGCAGAACCACCTGAGCCACCATCTACAGAAGTAGGAAGGGCTGGTCCGCCAGGTTGAGTTACAGAAACGGTAACACCAGGTAGCGTAGCAGTGACTCCATCTGAAGTTCCCACACCGACCGAAATACCAGGACCGCCTGGAACCGAAGCAGATACGCCAGATCCACTTCCTCCATTTCCACCACCATTATATCCCGAGCCCGATCCTGAGCCACCTCCAACATCTGGAAGCGTGGCAGATACAGCCGGAAGTGTAGCCGAAGCCGAAGCAGCACCACCAATCGACAATCCACCTCCACTACCATCACCAAAAGCTGGAAGCGTAGCCGAAGCTTGAGGAACAGGCACAGGAATATAGCTACTAGTAGGCAACGATGGTACACTTGGCGCAGCAGGAACTGGCACAGAAGGAGCGGGAGCAGAAGCCCCTCCGCCACCACCACCAAGTCCAAGTCCACCAAGAAGTCCACCCAAAAGGCCTCCAAGACTACCTAGTCCCGCAAGAGCGCCGCCACCATTTCCTCCGGTGGCTGGAACACTTGGAGTGGGGGGAAAGGGAAGGGATGGGATGGAGATGGATGGAGGAGAATAGTTGGGAGAATAATTTTCTGTATCTGAGGCAGGTGCTGGAGCTGCGTAGATGGTGGGGAGGAGGACGAAGGTTGTTAAGAGGAGTTTGTTGTGCATTTTTGCGGTTGAATATGTGAGACTTTGGTGAAATGCGTAAGTTAGTGAGGTAGGGATTGATTGGTGATTGAGGAAATTGAATTAAATTGAGAGTGAGAAATAAGTTGAGATTCAAATGGATTGTAAACAGCGAATGTATTGTGTTGTGGTGTGTTGTATTGCAGTAGAGTAGTACTGTAGTACTGTATAAAAAGCGAGGAGCAAAAAGAAGTAAAAGCTCAATGTATGTGTGTGATGTAAAGAAAGAAAATTCCAAGAACAAAATCAAGGGAACATCAACCATTTATACCCCCTCATAATTCAATTGAGTTTGTTTCTCGTCCATCAAGGTAGATATCGTTGATCAAAAGCGTACAACTGAACCTATCGTACCTTCCCCATTCAATACCATCACACCAATCCATAGCACAACCAACAAACGATTTGAAGCTAACTATGCCGTATCCGAAAACCAATCGACGTTTCCCAATATTCAACATTATAATTAAAGGCAAGAACACCTTTTCAGTCCCCGGGATGACGAACTCCCATGATCATAATGTATCCCTCCGCACCAATTTTGACGGAGATAAACGAGTAGATTACTACGAGAGCATCACCAAGGAAAGTGCAAACAGTCCCATTCGTCCATCTAGTCCATTCGTAATCGACTCAATGCAGATTACAATTCAATTAGTCTCCGAGACAAGCCATTCTATTGGAAAGAAAGTCATGATGTTAATCATGTTCTACCCAACAGACTGGAAAGAGCAGATGATGAGCATGTTTTCTGTCGTACAGATCAAAGAGTCCCAGTAATTTCTAGATGTCATGTCGTGCATATGTAACTTACATGTGTAACTGTTCAGGAACGCCTCGAAACCTTAAGACACCATATCCGGTCCGAGTGGATCCTCTCCTCAACACAGAAAGGATTTTTGATACACTTGTGCAAAATCAGAAAATCTCAGAGAATCCAATGATCACTGATACATGAAATGGGAATATTGATTTTTACTCCGATAGAATGAAGAAATTTATTGTCACTCCACAGCACATCAACTGAACACACAAATGTTACACTAAATATTTTGTATTCTGCTATCTCTTTCCTCTTTATCTTAACGCGCAATGTTTATCACAAAGTACTTTTTTAAGATTATGCCTCATGTATTAAAACCATGTGCGGGGGAAAAAAAGAGCATCAAAAGAGAAATAGTAAGCAGGCTCATGCATGTCCGAAAACCCAACCATTAAAACTCCACTATCCCGAAAACCCAGCCACTTTTTGAATTTAGTCAACCTCCTCCATAGCACTCTCAACTGGTGCATCCGAAGTTGCCTCAGTGGCGGCGGCCTCTTCGGTAGTTTCTGGCTCCTCCTCAACATTCAATCCGAGTGAGACAAGCTTGTGAATACGCTCAGCAAATCCAGCTGGCTCCTCGATGGTGAAACCAGAAACGAGAAGGGAAGTCTCAAACAAGAGTTGAGTAATCGACTTAACAGTACGATCATTCTCACCATCAGCCTCAACCTTCTTCTTCAACTCCTTGATGATTGGTGATTTAGGAGAGATTTCGAAAGTCTTCTTAGAAGACATGTATGATGACATAGAGGTATCGCGGAGAGCTTGTGCCTTCATGATACGCTCCATGTTAGCAGACCAACCAAACTGACCGGTGCGAATAGCACAAGGAGCATTGACAAGCTTGTGGCTGACAACAACCTTCTCAACGTTGTCACCGAGAACGTTCTTGAGAGCCTTTGCAAGACTCTCAAATTCCTTCTCTTCTTCCTCACGAGTCTTCTTTTCCTCATCGGTCTCCTCGAGCTCGAAGTCCTTGGTGATATCAACAAGCTTCTTACCCTCGAACTCCTTGAGTTGGGTCATGGCGTACTCATCAATGGGGTCAACCAAGAAGAGGACTTCAAAGTTCTTTGCCTTGAGGGAGTCAAGGAATGGTGACTTTTGAACAGCCTTGAGGGACTCGCCAGTGATGTAGTAGAGGTTCTTTTGGTGCTCTGGCATACGGGTAACATAGTCAGAGAGGGAGGTGATGTCATCACCAGACTTGGTGGAGCTGAATCTGAGGAGCTTGGCAAGAGCTGCTCTGTTTTGGGAATCCTCGTGGATACCGAGCTTGATGTTCTTGGAGAAAGCAGAGTAGAACTTGTCGAACTGCTCCTTGTCCTCGGAGATCTCTTGGAAGAGCTCAAGAACCTTCTTGACAATGTTCTTCTTGATGACCTTCATGATCTTGTTTTGTTGAAGAGTTTCACGAGACAAGTTAAGTGGGAGATCTTCAGAGTCAACAACACCCTTAACGAAGCTCAACCATTCAGGGATGAGATCAGTGGCATCATCAGTGATGAAGACACGACGAACGTAAAGCTTGATGTTGTTCTTGGTCTTCTTGGTCTCGAAGAGATCGAACGGAGCACGTTTTGGGACGAAAAGGATGGCACGGAATTCGAGTTGACCCTCAACAGAGAAGTGCTTGACGGCCAAGTGATCTTCCCAGTCGTTGGAGAGGGACTTGTAGAATGAACCGTACTCTTCTGGGGTGATGTCGGCAGGATTTCTGGTCCAGATTGGCTTTTGCTTGTTGAGTTCTTCCTCCTCGATCTTGGTCTCCTTGACCTTCTTGGTCTTTGGCTTCTTCTCCTCCTCGTCATCGACCTCCTCAATCTTGGCCTTCTTCTCATCATCCTCCTCCTTGGTTTCCTCGGCCTCCTCATCTGGAACTTCAGTCTCAGTCTCCTTGGAGACGTGGAGATAGATTGGGTAGGAGATGAACTCAGAGTGCTTCTTGATGACCTCCTTGATCTTTGACTCGTTTAGGTAATCCAATTGCTCGTCCTTCAAGTGAAGAATGATCTTGGTACCACGGCCGAGTTGCTCACCCTCAGAATCGTGAGTAAGGGTGAAAGTTCCTCCGGCACTGGATTCCCAAATGTATTGTTCATCATCGTTGTTTTTCGAGACGACAGTAACTCTGTCTGCAACAAGGTAGGCGGAGTAGAAACCAACACCGAATTGACCAATCATAGAGATATCAGCACCTGCGGTGAGGGCCTCCATAAATTGCTTGGTACCAGATCGTGCAATCGTACCGAGGTTGTTGACGAGATCCTAAGCATTTGTTAGCAGATTATCTTGGGTGTTCAGCTGTGAAGATACTTACAGCCTTGGTCATACCAATACCGGTATCGCGGATGGTAAGGGTCTTGTTCTCCTTGTCGGGGATAATGTCGATGCGGAGATCTTTGCCGCTGTCGAGCTTGGAGGGATCTGAGAGAGCCTCGTAACGAATCTTGTCGAGAGCATCGGAACAGTTGGAAACAAGTTCTCTTAAGAAGATCTCCTTGTTTGAGTAGACTGTGTTAATGATGAGAGAGAGCAACTGAGAAATCTCAGCCTGGAACTCAAAAGTTTCGCCAGCCATATTTGTGATTTGACAATGTGCAATTGGAGAAACTATAGAAGGATTGTATGTTAGCAAAGTCTTTTTTAATGAAAATGAAGCTGTACAAGCTTGATCTTGTAAGCAACGCTCGTAGAATACAGCCAGGTTTCAAATGAGGTCGAAGCTCTTTTTTTCCTCGAGGCTGAGCTCCCAAAAGGTTTCTGATACTAGATCGAAAGGTGCTTTAAACGCAAATGATATTGTCGATTGTAACTTACATTCGAAGAGTTGATTAAGTCGTTAAGATTATGATGAAGTATCTCAGTCTAATAGACAAAAGTTGAAAGAAAGGGTATCTTAGAATGGTCTGGAGAAGAAAAGAGATTTGGAATTTCGTTGGAGATCAATGGGATTTTATGGAAGGCTTCGCTGTAGAAAATGGTAGAATTGTAAGGAACTTCTTCGTCGCTTAGCCTTTTTTAGACCACCTAGCAACGCGCCACTACTGAATAAGCCAATCAAAGCAAGGAAAACAGTACAAGGCAATACAGACGATGTTGTATATGGAACTTTTTAGAATTATTCTATTTAGCTGAATGCAAACAATCAATACTACACTGAAGGTTTACTCGAGTAAATTGTAATAATTATATTTCCTTTTACACTTTGGATTGGCATAGTATCTTTCAATCAAATTACTAATCTTATTTTCATATATTCACATTTTCTAATTTTCTTCACTTTTTGCCTTCCCCTCCATATTTGTTTATCGCAGTGGCTCATCTTATCAGCGGGGAAACACTTAAACAGTTCTCCCGCTTTCACACTTTAGAATTAAGGCTTGCTTCTGAGGCTGATGACCACGTGCATTGGAAGTTCCTAGTAAGTTGTAGAATGTACTGGATATTTTCTTTCTTTCTTCCTTTTGTTTTTGTTTTTGTTTTTTTGTTTACAGCTCCTTTCCTTCGATTCTATTATTACTCAGAAAGCCCCATTGAGTTTTCGATTCGAGATGCTTCTATCCAATCCAGCCTTACAATGGTCAATGCAGGGCGGTAAGTGGTACATTTTCAACTTTATTTCTCTCAGGCATTTGGGCGAGAATAGGTTTTGAGTACCACTGAAGAAATGCTAGCCTTGTCCAAAAGTAAGGTATAAGGGTTATGGCTTGGCGGGATAATGGGGTTATTTTTCAAATAGCAATGGCTCTATCATTGCTCTAGATAATATCAAATTTCATGATGCCCAAGTTAATTAAGTTTCATGGCTAGGAGATTCGGAGCCTCGAGGAGTCATGATAACTACTACAGATGAGGCAATCGTTAATTGATATTCTCTCCTAGATACAACATCTACTAGGTACATATATGCTGTGTGTATACTTACCTACCTGAGTCTGTTCATACCCAATCTTTCCAGAGCGTAGAGGAATAATTATAATCCCTCCCTACCAAAAAATGGCATGATCTAGCTCCTCGATAGTTAAATTTCTGCGAAGAATATGATACGGTACAATGGCTTGTTTCTGTTAAAAGCCTTATTAATACCATCAAATCTAGATGTCCATGAAAGATAGATCAGCTCGGTCATTGAAAACCTCTGCCGAGTGCATTCTCCTTAGATTGCCATGAAAGTGAATATGCACTTTCGGTTGTATTGTAGATGGCCTGATGGCATACACGGCAAGAAAGGTAGAATAGGATGTCTTGACAGTGTATATTTCATTCCAAGGAAGCGGAGAGCCCAATGAGTTGCCGGTTGGTCAATCAAAATATCTACACTGTACTCACCTATCGATATTCCTATTTTATTGCAATTCAAAGTGGTCTAGTCCAAACCGAAATGCCATAGTAGAATTGCATACGCTTTGGCCAACTGTCAAACTACGAAAGAAACAAACTTGAAGACTGTGGGTGGAGGACTGAAAGTATGATGGCAAGAACAAGCCGGCTTTGGAAATCGTACAATCAAGCAATCAGAAAAAAGGAAGTCAAGTTCTAACGAAAGAGAGAAATTAATTCTTAGGTCAATCACTAGCAGCGACTTATGTGGTGCTTCTTCATGATATACTCCGTACAATTCAACCTCGGAAAAGCAACCAATCACGTGGTATCAATCAAATTCCCCCGAGTGACTTTTGGGAAAATCTCTACTCTGGAGCCGACACAATAGTTTTAACGATAGCTATATCTGTAGATATATAGGGGGTGGAGAAAGCCCCCCAAGGTTCATCCAAACAAAGATCCTGCTACAGTCCACGTTTCACAAACGCGCCTTTTATAGCACCATGAAACATCCAATAATTATTAGCCAGGAACGCTGTGAGCAGGATTTTGACTTGAAACAAACCGAGATGCATTTATTGATTGTGCGCATATATTGAGCTGCAATTTAATGTCTAACAGCTGGAGCTTTGATAAGCTGCAGGCTGTCTGACGGTGTAGGAAACAAATGCACGAATTAATCAGCCTGGGGACAGCGGCACATACGCTGTAGGGTTACAGTACTTCGTCACAACTGCCGTTGATGGGATGAGATTCTGTCGGATGTCCACTGCACGCTGTGCTTGTCCGACTACGGAAAATAGAAAGGAAGGATGTGACTAGGAGTAATTAATTTTTTATATTAAAAAGAAGGGGAATGATCTACGACGCGTTTATGCGATGACACTCGTCCCTTTACCCTTTCCCCATATTATTTTCAGATTGTTCCCGCGCGTGAAGACTTGTGGTCCAATGTCGGAGGTCAGAAATATCCAAGGATACCTACCTAGCTTAGATACTATCAGCCGCCACAACAAATCTCCGAAACACCAATCACGTCCTCCCAACAACCTATAATACAAAAACACCAAGTTTCAACTCTTCTCTACTTGCCCTCAGTCTTTGACCCTCTGCACTCTGAGCACTGCCGCGGGATGTGATTGACATGGGGATATCCAAGCATCCTTAACTTATCCAGATCCTATTAACGACTCATCGAGGAGCCACTAGTTGCGCCCCTGAAGCAGCGACAAACAAACTGGGTTGAACAAACAGAATACAGCAGCAACGTCGAATCAATTCACCCCAAAGTAAAGGGCCTCGGGTGTCCCTTCCCAATCAGAGCGATAGTATCTCCTTTCCGAGGCACTCGCCACTTAATTACCACCTTAAGCACACGGGAGACTGAAGCACCGGGATATATATATCTCTCTCTAATTGGATTTGAGAGCTTCACTTCAAATCATGAGCCATCTGATTAGCACACCGCTTGGACAATATGGAGAAAATACCAAGGAAGCCTCTCTTTGTGCCCATGATGATTTGTTTGAGGTGTGGGATGATGGACCAGATGAAATGAAGAATTTGGACCGCGTAGATATAAAGATCAAGGACCGCCACTATGGAGAGAATTCTCATCATTATCAGTTTACAGCTTTTGGCGGGCCATACATTCCTTTCTTCAAACCCTTTTCTTTTTATCGACGACGTAATTCGACCGTTGTGAGTACTCCCTCGGCATAGATCTGCTAATTTCTCTTTTTCATCTTGTTTGATGGTTGGCCAAAGTGTCGGGTGGTTTGTTCATCTGGTTGTTTGATTGTGTTTGGGTCACGGAATGTGATCGTATGACTTGAATAGCTTCAGAAATCCGATTCACCCTCATGGAAAATTACAGTCACGCCGCTTAATCCTATTGTTCCTTTCTAGGCGAAGGTCACAATAACATACAATTAACCACCCAATCCTACTTCCATTAAACCATTCTCCTTTTAAATTTCATCCTCTGCTTCAAATTTTCTTCTGAAATTTCCTGGAGATTTTCTCAACAAAGTTAATCTTACTAGTTGATGCTGGTATCAAGTTGAACCATCGCTACTCCCTACAAAAGTAACGAGAAGCAAACGAGGAAGAAGAATCTTTTACTTCTTCACCACAACCACACAGCAAACAAAATACAAATACTGATACAACTTTCCCTCTGGCAGGATCCACATTCTTTTACAAACAAAACATCTCGCAGCAGCTGGTTCTACTTCACGATGGCTACCTTCTCTTTTATTTCTATTTTATTGGCTCTACGCTTCTTTCTCACCGTTTCTGGTGCACCTGCTCCCTATCCGTCTGATGCAGCGACTTCAGCAACGTCGGCTTCCAGCAATTATTGGATCGCCACAGTAAGTTAATCATCCTTTTCTCTTTTCTCTCATCTCTAACCTTATCAGATTCAACGACAAGGTGCTCCCGCTTATGGTGATGCTTCATATCAAATTTTCCGAAATGTTAAGGACTTTGGTGCTGTTGGTGATGGTAATTTAACCCTTCTCCATACAGATAGTATTAAACTTACACTCACAATCAAGGTGTAACTGATGATACCGCTGCTATCAATGCTGCAATTTCTGCTGGTAATCGCTGTGGTAAAGGCTGCGATTCAACCACCCTTACTCCTGCTCTTGTTTACTTCCCGTAAGTTCATGTACCTTAAGTTCCTGAAACTACCTATTTTATCTGCACATTTTACTCCTCTCCATTATTGCTTCCACGGTATATCACTAACTTAATCACAGACCTGGAACATATGCCATCTCAACCCCCATCAGACAACAGTATTTCACGCAACTCGTTGGTGATGCTATTACTCTCCCAACAATTAAAGGTCTTGCCAACTTTGCTGGTATGGCTTTGCTCGATGCAAACCCATATGATCCTCAATACAATTGGTTCACCAACCAGTGAGTTCCATTCATGCAATGATCTTGATAACGTGGATACTAATGACCTTTTAGGAACAACTTCTACCGTCAAATTAGGAACTTTGTCATCGATATGACTGCCATGCCTATCTCAACTGGTAGCGGTATTCATTGGCAAGTTGCTCAAGCTACATCATTACAAAACATTGTTTTTAACATGAGGACTGATGGTGGAACCGACAACAAACAACAGGGCATCTTCATGGATAATGGTAGTGGTGGTTTCATGGCCGACTTGACATTCAATGGTGGCAAATATGGTGCTTTCTTGGGCAGCCAACAGTTTACTTCCCGAAATTTAACCTTCAACAACTGTCAAACGGCTATCTATTTGAACTGGGCCTGGCTCTGGACATTTCAGAACCTTAAGATCAACAACTGTGGTATTGGACTTGACATGTCGGCAGGCGGTGCAGCAAGCCGCGCAGCTGGATCAGCCACAATTATGGACAGCACAATCACAAATACTCCCATCGGCATATCTACTGTTTACGATATCAAAGAAGCTGGAACCAACGGTACTCTTGTTATCGATAATGTCGACTTCTCCTCAAATGTTCCAGTCGCCGTCTACGATGCCACTGCCAAGTCCACCATTCTTGCAGGAAACACCAAGATCGCATCCTGGGCACAAGGAAAGGTCTATACTGGTGTTAATGCTGGCCAAGCTACGCAAGGAACTCAAGATGTCGTCACCAAACCTGCAACTCTCTTGGATTCTACTGGCAAATTATTCGGACGCACCAAACCACAATACGAGACTTTACCAGCCTCATCATTTTTGAGTGTCAAATCTAATGGAGCTAAAGGTGATGGTGTTACTGATGATACTGCTGCCATTCAAGCAATTTTCGACAAGGCTACCACTGATCAGATTGTTTACTTTGATCATGGTGGATATGTTGTCACTGATACCATCAAGGTTCCAAAGAACATCAAGATTACTGGTGAGATCTGGCCTATGATCATGGCGAAGGGATTCAATGATCAAAGCAACCCAAAGGCAGTCTTTCAAGTTGGTCAACCTGGTGATACTGGCTCTGTCGAGATTTCCGATATGGTTTTCCAAACCATCGGACCAGCCGCCGGCGCTATCCTCGTTGAATGGAATGTCAAAGAGGCTTCGCAAGGTTCAGTTGGAATGTGGGATGTTCATACAAGAATTGGAGGTAGTGCTGGTACTCAACTTCAGTCTAACACCTGCGCCAAAAATCCAAACGCAACATATACTGGAAATACAGCCTGTATTGGAGCTTTCATGCTTCTACACGTCACCGAACAAGCTTCAATCTACCTTGAGAATACTTGGTTTTGGGTTGCTGATCATGAACTTGATCTCGGTGATCATAATCAAATTGACATTTACAGTGGCCGAGGAGTTTTAGTCGCTTCTGAAGAAGGGCCTGCCTGGATGTATGGTACCGCCAGTGAACACAATGTTCTTTACAACTATCAGTTGACTAACGCATCCAACATCTTCATGGGGGCTATCCAAACCGAAACTCCATACTTTCAAGCCAATCCCGACGCCTCTGCACCTTTCACTACCAACCAAAATTACAATGATCCTTCTTTTACCGGTGGAACGCTCGCCGACAAATCATGGGGTCTCCGCATCGTTAATTCTGAGGATATCTTCGTCGCCGGCGCCGGTCTATACTCTTTCTTCGACAACTACGGTCAAAATTGTTTATCGACGGGAAATTGCCAAAGTAACATGCTTTCGATTGAAGGTTCGGGCAATATTCATATCGTTGGCTTGTCAACTATTGGTGTTGAGAATATGGTCACTGTGGATGGAAAGAGTGGTGCTTTGGATAAAGATAACCGTAACACTTTTGCTGCTACGATTGCTATGTTCAAGGAGACTGGTACGGGTGTTAAGTGCTAGGTTACTAGTTTTTTCTGATGGATGATTGGGGTAAATGGGACGTGATGCAAGATGATTGATACCTACCTGGTGGATCTTTCACATTTCTTCATCTTCATCTTTTCTTCTTCTTCTTCTTCTTGCGCACAAACCCCCTTCTCTTTTTTTTGAAGGGGCCGCGCAATACATAGGGTTAAAGTAGCTGGCGTTTTTGGCTTTGGGAAGAAATATTATGATGCGTATCTACCTACATAAAGTGTTTGATATGTGCATATATTGATGGTGAATAGATACACTTGTGTGGGCTTTTAGATAGATAGTGAGATATTTGACTTTGATTTATTTTCTGAGCTTGATTTTTGAATTTGTATGTGAGGGGGTGAGTGAGTAAGTAAGTGATGATATATTCATAAATGAATATTATGTAACATAATAAGTATCACAAGACTTCCACCTGCCCTGTCGGCAAGACCACTCTTTCTCACCTCGGAACTACCTCTTTCAACACTTCCCTCGCATCTTCTCCACTCAATTGGACTTTGAGAACCCAAGTAATTCATGACCAATGCAACAATTCGCTCGTATCTCTCGACCGAGACAATTTCCACGATACTCCTTCCACCATTTCAAACTCGACATCCATAGCCACTCCCTACGTATACCACAGCTGCGCTCCATTCTTCGACCGAGTCTCCGCTAGCTTGTCTTTTCCCGATACTGCTCGCAAATCCAGATAGATCCGGAATATACAACGACGCACTATCAAATTCCTGCATGACCGACTTACTCGCGCAATTATTCCCAATCTAAGCTCAAGATTCTATCTACTAGGCAGCGAAGACGAAGCAAGAAGCGAATCTAAATACGCAGCGCCATTCAATCAGCACTGCAGTCTAAACCGCCCGCCGACTTCCTGCCTGCACCGATGATTTCCAAATCATCCATATGCATATCAATAGAATAGATGGGAAAACACTATCGTACGAGGTTAAGATCTACCTACTTAGTTGTGAAGGAAGTGAAGAACTAGCCAATGATAAAATTTAACAGAGTTGACTAGTTCCAATGTTCGCGGTATTATGTTCGCGGAAATTCTTAGATTGCAATGGAATGGAGATGGAATTGTAGGGGGAAAGTATAAATTTTTCTCTTGTGGAAAGCATTTTTATTGTAGGTGTGGTGGTGTCTGGAGTTTTAGAGGAGTGGATGTTTCACCTTGGTATTATATCTGTAGTTTTAATCATATATTATAATTTTCAGAATAGTGATAGTGCGGAATTATATTTGAGATAATTACTTGAAAGTTATTGGAACAAACAAGCCAAGGAAATGTAACGGACGGATACTGACCCAGCTGCGAAAAAAAGGGAAAGAAAGTCCGAGTCGACTGTTGAAAGAGGATCTGTGGTTGGGGTTTGATATAATTATATTCTAGGATTCTGGGTTTATTTATATACGTTTAATTTCTAGATATATAGAATACTAGTTTCTTTTATAATTGCTAAGGGCTAGCTTTCAGATAACTCAAGATATTTCTGGGCTTGTGGGTGGAATCTTTTTTGTACGTAGACATGTAATTAGCTGGGCGAAATTTCCACACTCTTAAGGTTTTGTTCTGTTTTTGTGATGTTGGTAATACTAGGTACATATATTCCTTCATACCTTTGATTTTTGGTCTTTCGTTAATTAGATGAGCTGTATAACTGGTATCTCAAGGTATATATAGTAAATCTAAAGTTCCAAATACATCAGCTTTGCAAGTTTCTTTCGGAGTTTGGATTGTTTATTTCAAATATGATAATTATTTTAATGGCCCTAAATGTTTAAAGTGTCTAGAATAGTAGTAATTAGTTGGCATTTTTCTAGTATACAAGATACTAAATTCCTCTCAGAAAACGATTTTGATGTTACATTTGCATAGCCCTGATTGCCATTTGTTTGGCTAGGTATTGGAGGATGTTAACGAAGAGTTGTGTTGCATTATAAGATATTATGCCGCAATAAAATCTTGCATTGCCGTTCAAATGCATATGGCCAAAAAAAATCTCGGCTCTCGCCAAGAACACAGCGGTCGATATTCAAATCCTTCGCAGCAAAAAAGGAGTTCTCCCCAGGGGACCAAACGCAAAAGGATTAGATTTCCTAATTCCGTATGTATTTTGGCAGCAAGTCGATAATACTGAAACGAAAGATTGATCAGGCTATATTTAAATGTGGCTTCTCATATGATCATGTTGGTGTAGGAGAGGCTCCGTGTATATAATGCATTCAGATATTGCCAACAAAGTAATCTTACTACTTTACAAGCGCTCCAGCCCATTTCATTTAGTTTGTTGGTTACTTCCTAGGAACACCTGGCCACTCGTTCATTTCGACTTTTTATCCACTTTCTTTTGAGTCAATACCACTTGATACTTTGTGTAGAGTACACCACCAAAGGCAATAAATACTCTTTCTTCACTGTCTCCAATTCATTCAAAAAAGCACCATGCGTCTTTCCGCTCAAACCACCATCTTCTTATAGCCATCGGTCTACAAGAAGCGGTAGACAGAACCCTTCCTCAGCAGCCGGATATCCTCATACCTGTCCATTCCAGGATTCACCTTCCACGTGGCGGGGTCCCAAAGATCAAGCCCAAACCGATAGGGACACTCAAGGAACCGAAACCCAACCCAAAAGATCCAGCAAGCCTGGATGCGGAGCCTATTGTCAGGCCTAGGCAGGAAACAGCCGATACTTCTGGAAGAATCTTGACGAAGGATCAGTATATAGCTCGTGGGCGGACGGTGCGAAAGGGTTTGGCAAGTAATATAGCAGTAAAAGATAATGATAAAACGATCAAGTCTGAGGAAACACTCCTAGCGCCTGGTGAGTGGATTTTACTTGATACTCTTTCCCTAGAAACACATATATTTTTCTTTGCAAAGAGACACCGCGTAGATATTTTCGAGCTTTTTGTAAATACATCACTAATTGTGATATATTTGTGATTTTAGGAGATGGTTCAGTTGCCAACGTAAAAGACGTGTATGTATTGGTTAGCGATGACCGCCTTCTAACAAAGAACGATATAACAGACACAAACCATGTGTACGACGATCTCACAGAGATTCTTCCAGAAGGATCAGTTTCACTAGGATGAGTATGCAGCAACTCTTTTCCTTTCTTGACCTTATTCTACCCGAATTTATATCTCGATTTATACATTTAGATGCTTCTCTCCCTACTACTCTAAATATCTTAACCTTGCAACTAATACTAATTAACGTTTAGATTGATACACCAAAGTTCCGACAGATAAAAATAGTATCGACAATTATGGCGGATACAACAAGGAAACAGGAACGATTGTGGTCGAAGATGCGGTAGCAGCAAATGATCTCTTGCCCAAGAGCGATCCTAGAAGACTCAAACCATCGACATAACCTTCCAATCATGGCAGCACTTTGTTAGCAACAAAGTTGGAAAATTAAACACGGTTGTGCGGAAAAATGTCCAGAATGATGGAGCCTGAAAGCTGCTTCAGGACACCTACCAAAGACGGGGTCTAAGTATAGATTTGGGAAAAGGTGATTTCGCCATGGATCCTAACGATCTCGATAGAGAAGAGAACTCTCTGAGTCTCCTAGGAACGGATAACGGAAGATCTACGACATACATGCTGAAAGACTATGATAGTGCTTTGGGGGTAAAAAAGTTACGCAAATCTTGACATATGCTCATAAGAAATGTGAAAATGTGGAAGAGGTTATGATCGATGGAGCTTGTTGGTATATGGTTTTGAAAATCGGCAAATAGGAAGGTTCGGTACGAAATTCCACTTTTGATCATCACGAATTGTAAGATTACTACTAGCATAATCAATCAATCTCTCACATGGTAGAAAAGCCCTTCTGGCTTTTTGTATGTGAATTGAATAGTAATTTAGACGGATGGTTTTATTTTTATTTTTTGATCCAAAAGATATCTACAGCTATTTTTGTCCATTCAGAAAACTTATGGTGCTCTTGTAAGATTACCAGATGTTCCTGAACATCCAAGAAACGTACACAGTGGTGGCGCCGGAAACTTTCAAAAATTCAAGAATATATATGTGAATATACAGCTAATGTGGCAAATAATTCAGAAGTTAGATATCGTAATCTTAGTTTATCACAGAGTGTGAAACCCAGTATTAGGAGTACCTACCATATTATGAAAGACAACTTGTCATATACTGATTTACTGATATTCAATGCAATTCTACCATATTTGTGGTTTAAGGTGGACTTTTGTATCAAAGTATATAACCTCACTACTATTTTTTTGATATATTGAAAGAAAACCAGTGAGGCGTCATTAACTCATTTACGTCCAGTACTATGTGGTATGATATCTGATTTTATTAATATTGGATATTCGAGAAAGTAAAAAGAGATGTTGACCATAAAAGAGCAGTAAGATTCTGAGTTATGAAAAATGCTACTATTTACATAAGTCTCCTATCAAAAAAGACCTCAGCTACCACTGAAAACTTTCCGGCAACTAGAAATAGCTATCAGCTAGTATTTTCCCTGAACATGCCAAAGCCGTTCTGGTGTTTTCGTTTTCAAAAAAGGATAATGTCCACTTCTGAAATCATCAGATGCAAATGTTTCTAGGTCCCAAGGATCAATCTCTTCACCACCTGCATCGATAAAAAACTTTACTATGTGTGTCCATCTGTACTTCATTGCGTAAAGAACTAGACCTTCACTCGCGCTGATCTTATTGGTGATAGAATAGCCAGCTTCAACTAAGAGCCGTACCATTTCTAGATCACCGGTTCCAAATAGCATGACGAAACGCTTGTTTACACCTCTTATCAGCCCAATTATTTGTCTCATTGTGATGCGCGGCTTCTGCGAGGAGAAAACGCATGATGTGGTGATGATGGGCATATGCGATAATGGTTATTGGATCTGTTTTGCTGCTATTACAGGATAGTAGCAATGCAGCATCATCTACGAGAATCCGAACAATCTCTTCATGGCCTCTGGAGACTGCATGGCCTATAGCAGTGAACGAGCCCCTAATCATTATTTGGGGATTCCATCGGTCTCGACCAGCGCCGTGTGAAAGTAAAATGCGAATGATGCTTGCACGTCCTTTGTAGGCTGCACAGTGTATCGGAGACCAACCCGGCATGGTAAGAGTTTCGCGTGATGTAACACAATTGACGCTAACACCAGTTGCAATCATCGACTCAACTAATTCTTCCCGCCCTGAGTATGCAGCTTGCAACAAGACCTCCTCTTGGATCCTCGACCGCAGTGGTCCTGATTCGCAATACACATCCATAAGAAACGAAACAAGAGACAAATTTCCATATCTAGCTGCGGTGCGAATAATTTCGAAGCTCTTCACCTGGAAGTGGAAATGCTAAATTAAAACGCGGCTTTACAGGGACTTTTATGAACTCAAGATGATCATTAAACGCAGCAACACGTAGGCGCTTCCAGAAGAGCAGATGAACTTTTCCTTTTCTAGCATATACTTTGGTGGCCAATTCGGGCCGTAGTATAGTTAAATTGCATTCAAGTCAGCACCATTTTGGAGAAGAATCTGAATCATGTGGGTTCGTCCATATGCTGCTCCGAGATGCAACGGTCGCCCGAAAAACTGATTGTCATAATCAGCATCTAAATCCTAAATTTCAAACAAGTCTTCTATGAAAGCAACATCGTCAGCAATGATGGCCACGCTCAGGGTATTTTGTATCTCTGCGAGTTAACTGGCATCAACAAAATCTCTTTCAATAACAGTAGTTTGAGATGAGGTGGAAGATTGTGTTGGCCTTGGTGCACATAGATTTATATTTCTTCTACCATTTAGATCTCTATCTGTGCCCCACCACAAGCGTTCCTCGGCAGCTTCGCAAACAGCAATTTCACACTCTGTTTCGGCCTCATCACTGTGGCTTCGACGATATCTTGTAGCTTGTAATGCTTGATGTATGATGCGAGAACCGCTTGCTCCGGATTACGCTTCATCTCTATGTGTATGAAAAGCGGAACGATGCGAGGCAACTTGCTTGGAGGATACTTAAGACATACCTCAAGTGCATTATTGATGGGTCCATAAGGGCTGGTTTGGTAGTCATGGTAAGTTGCTTTTGTAACTGCTGTCATTGAAGAGCCTTGCCACTAAGTAGTATGGTTGCCAAAGCACGGGGATTGGGAACGTACTGCAAACTACTCGCAAACAGAGAGCTTTCCACAAGCCGATAGCGTCGAGAATCTCGGCGAAGATCAACGTTGTGATATCTTCAGGAAGGTTAGTAAGAGATTTGATATCAGCGTAGCCATAGTTATAGGCAAAGTTGCAATGTGCACATCGCAATATGTTTGAGTCGTTGGAAAGTTTTTTGTGATAGGAGATGTAGGTGGCTGAGTCGTATTGTACTGCCAATCACTATTCATATCAGTCACGTGTCGACCTGACTCGTATAAAGTCCATAGGTACCAAGAATAGAAGTTATATTCTAATTAACGAACTTTCCGTTCAACACCTTGAGTTGCGAGGTACTTATGTGTCTATACAAACTTTTACCCTTGAACCACATCAGACTTAATGGTTTCAGCCCGATTGGTTCAAAAAGCGCCAAACGTTAATATTACTAGAGACAGAAGAGATAACAAGTAAAGATTCTCTGTTTCGCAATAAAATATTCAAGAAAGCTCGCCGAAAGATCTAGGATAGGCACGAGGCAAGGGCAGTTCAAGATATTGCCCGATTGATTGTTTCTTCTGCGAAAACTCCGGTTATATAACCCATCTCAACTCCTTGATTGAAATGTAAATGGAAATTAGAATAATGCTAAATTTTTTATAGGTCTTATCTACACACGATACCAAACATAGAAGGCGAAAGTGAGAAAGACGAGAGAAATAGACTGTTAAAACTGTTGCTCATAAACTGTAGCAAGGAAAATTTCCAATCTAAAGCACGGTTAAGTATACTCTAAAGAACTAAAATGAGAATTTAACAATCAAGCGGACGATAGTATAATGATATAGCCTTAGAAAAATAGGATTTTCATACTAACTTTATTCTAATAGCGATGGATTTACTTAGCATGAATATTAGGTGATGTTTTATACTCTGTAGATTTTTGAGTATCTATATTTATCTGATGATATATGGAAGGAGGAGTTTAGAGTTACCTGTACATGAAGCATCATATCGATTTTCGAGATCCTAGATTTCTTCAAGCTCTAGAGTTATTCGAGATTGTCAATATCTGCTGAATATATCAAATCATACAAAATCATACAGATTAATCCGATGCCAACGTCTAAATTTTTTGCGAAGATAAAATTAATCCAGGCCCGAGAAATAAAATCTTGTAGTCCGCGAAATCACTACTATCGACGCCTCGTCGCGTCAACTCACCCCAGAGTATCCCGCCAACGAAATAATTAAGCGAAAACATTTCCAAATGCCGACGACGCTTGCTTTTTTTCACCCTGCTACGAATAAATTTTGAGAATGATGAAGCAGAATTAATGCTCGTAGCTCATTACGATATATCCAGTGCATCATATTAGCTTGTTCTAAGTAAGCGGTCTCGTCGGCGCAGAGAAGAAGCAAAAGGTTTTATATTTAATGATGTCACAGAGGAATGGAAGAGCGCTATGCTATCACTGAGCTCAGTATCGCTCCTGCCTAGCTACGAACTATCGCATTAGTTAAACTTTATGATTCTTAGAAGACGACAAACGGAAATAAACTCAAATCCAGCTAATGCTAGGTGAACTTAAAGCATAGGATCTTGCCAGAAAAACTAGTCCAGTGGCAAAAAAACAAAAAACTGCATCATCCAAAGATTTCTCCTAAGAAACTTCTTTTTCCCAATTCCATCGTCTCAAACCCACAACTTCATATTTAACTTGACTATCAATCAATTCATTGAATCTTTGGATCCTACATCCATAATAACAATTTGTACTCAAAATACATGTACCATTGCAATTAAAGAAGGAGATACTTCTCATCCTTATTCTTTCTTCACATCACCACATTGAAACTTTGCTTTGCAATTGGATCTGATCTTGTATTGGGACTACCATAGAAATCATCCATTATACAGTCTGTTTCACGACGTTCAAAATCTCCTCTTCGGTATCGTCTATTAACCACTCTCATCTTTGGCACTTCGTCTTCGTACATCCCATCGAAACGATCTCGTCTATCCCCGAACTTGTACCATACGGACCAGTCGTCTCATCAGTGTCACCAACTAGATATCGAACTATCCACAAATTTCGAATTTCCAATCGAAACTATCTATCCCGTCCCTGCAACTATACCATACGAGATGACTACACACCTCATCTCCACCGAGCTGTCTCTCCTTGATAGACCGACCCAGCCAACAACGGCAATCACGATAAACGGGCTTGTAACCTGTGAGGACTCCTCAACCCACCCAACCGAGGAAGATATGGAGTGCAGAAGGCTCGAAAGCCTTCCTGACTGCTCAATTCAGCGAGGTGAAGAAGAGGTGAGGCTCGAGAGGCTCAACCTTTCAGACGCTTCCCAAGATTTAAGGAGATTTGCTGCCAAAAAAGTCAGAAACAAGTCAAACTGCTTTATGTTAGGGCGAGAGAATTGTACTTTGAAACTGGCAGAGAGAAAGAAGTCGGTCAAGAATAGAAGTTTTGCGGCGTACACAAACTATCAAAAGAAACTTAGAGTACACCTTTACAAAAGGGAAACATTGATGGACATGTTGGGGCCGTTGGGGATGACAATGGATTGGGAGGAGAGAAACAAATTCTTCAAGGGGGAAAATGAGCAATTGAGAGCTCTGAGGAAAGAATCAGGCGAGGAGTTGCTCAATGCATGGCACGCAGTACAAGATAGTGCGCAAGAACTGAGAGAGGAAACGCGTGAGAGGTTATTAAAATTAATGGATGGTGAAGGAGAAATAGCAACAGGTTTAAAGAAAAGGTTGGATGAGATAGACGAGTGGGAAACTCAGGAAGAAAAGGAATATAAAACAGCGATGATGAAGTTACATAAGGAGTGGGAGGCATCAAAGAAAGCCATGAGGTTCAAGGGAGAGTTGCTTGGTGTGTTGAGCCGGTATTCCTAAGGAGACCTGATTAACAACTTGTCTCCAACCCGAAATCTTGTTCCTCCATGTTGAGTAGTTAGCGTCGTAGCAGTGGCATCGGAGCTACAAGCGTACGGGTAGTTAGCAACCTCTTCTGACCGCTCTTTTTTAACCATAAAAAAATACAATTTTTTGATCAGCGTGTTTGAATTTTACCCATAGCATAACGTAACTTATAAGTGCTCTCAATGTGAATGCCTTTTCGTGTTTGTACGTGAAATGATCGGTGTACTGCGGAGCCTAACAAAATTTACTTTGATAAGAAATTTCTCACCCTGTCCTCAACGTTGCAAAGAATCTTCTTCCTAGAAGTTGTTCTTTGCGGGCACGAATTATCGAGGGGAACCAGGTAACTGAAAAAAAGTGAAGGATTTGCCAAGATGACCGATCTTCCAAATTTCTTGTACGATTGATCCAACCACCTTGAATATTGGCAGTTATATACATTATGACGGTTATTTCATTTCTCCGGGTCATTCTTGTCTTTGATATCGTGCAATGAAAATATCTACATGAAGAGGAGGTCAATGTACGAGGGTAAGATTAGTCATCACAGTTAGCTACCCATTCAAATGAAGCTTAGAGTGGGGGGGGGATGAAGTTTATATTCCCTCAATTAGAAATCCTATATATTCTTCCAACTTCCATATATCCATCAATTTATTGTGTATCAGTCATTGTCATACCTTCGATCTGTCAAAGTTTTGAATGATTCAACGACATGACAGATGATTCACGTGAAGCGTAATGTAAGACTATCTTCAGACCCACCCAAGCCTACGAGTGAGTATATCGCCAATCAATCTTCATTATGCAAAAGGATTTGATACAATATCACATTATCCAAACATCCCACTGCGCTACAAAGATCACCAAGCTGCAGGATCATTTAAGGACATTGCTTACCTCTGCAGCATCCCCGAATATCAATCCCCAATGTTGGTTCCTGCCGCAAAAGGCGTTGAGCTGGGGATGAGGGATTTCTGTCCAACATGAGGGATTTTAGCCTGCTCGAATCCGAGGGCGCGGATAAGAAATTTTATCATCTGTACTCCTTAACAAGCTTATGGCTTGGAGCTCGCTCGAGAAGTAATCTAAATCTAGTGATAAATGTCATATTGTCAGAGTTTTCCAAAGGGTAAATTTCAGATATCAGTGATATCATCAGTGGAGCTGTTAGTCGCAAAGATATCTACCCTTCACAACCCCTGATATTGTTCTTTTCTACCCTTGAATGAGAGGGGATTGACCAATGGCTTTCATTATTTCCAATATATGTGGTGGGATGAGGCTGAGAAGGAAGGGAAGAGAGGAGAAGATAATACTGCTATGTCTACATACTCTATAAGTGAATTGAATCCTCATTGCTATTGAAGTAGAGTGTCTTCGCTATTCAGTTCTCAATTGTGCGATTGTTTCTTGTACTGTCACTGGCCTTTCAAGAACAGTATTTTGAGCATTTGTTCGCATCCTATTCAAACCCAGAGCCAGAGAATAAACATAATTCTCAAGCACTAGTACTGAGATGGCAGATCCAGCCCAGCAAATACACTTTGGGGACGAGATAAAGCCCATGAGGTCAAATAGATCGAATGGATTGGCATTTGGTGATGTGTTGGCAGAATCAAAAGTATCGCAGGCGGCCACTAGTCATGACTTCGAGGAGAAGGCATTAGAGATTGCTAATGAAGATCTGAATAAGAAGAAACAGGTATGTAGTTTGAAGATTTGACTTTGTCATGGTCATCCTAATTCTTCTTTCGGGTTATTCAGACTCTTTACCCTCCATGCAACAATCAATTTTCACGTTGCTTCGCTCACTCTATTCCAGACATATACCGGATGGATGCTTATGTGGCTAGCATACCAAAGTGTTGGTGTCATTTATGGGGATATCGGTAAGAGTTCAATGCCATTTTAATGCATCACAATAACTCACCATTTATCTCACAGGTACGAGTCCCCTCTATGTCTACTCCTCCACCTTTACAAACCACCCGTCATACGATGATCTAGTGGGCGCACTATCCATAATAATATGGACCCTCACTCTTATGGTTTCTGTAAAATATGTCTTTATCGTTTTGTCCGCCGATGACGATGGGGAAGGAGGCACATTTGCGCTCCACAGTTTACTAGCCCGTTATGCACATATCGTCCAACTAGATCCAAAGATTTCAGGAATGGTCAAGATGGAACGACATGATACTAATGAATTGAGGCCTTCGAATAATAACATCCGAACTTTTATCGAGGGATCCGCAGTCGCTAGAGTAGTTTTGAAATTCTTGGGTGTGGTAGGTGTTAGTATGGTTATGTCGTAAGTAACAAACTGTGGCCCGTATAAAAGACCACAAGCTAATGATCACCCACCAGAGATGGAGTTCTTACACCCGCCCAATCCGTACTGGGAGCGATTCAAGGAATTGAAGTTGCACAACCAGGTATCAGTACCAGCACAATCGTCGGAACCACTTGCGCTATCCTCATTTTACTATTTGCCATCCAGCCATTTGGAACCACAAAGATCGCATCTGCATTCGCCCCTATAGTCATCATTTGGCTACTATTCAATATGTGCACCGGCATTTATAACCTAGCTCAATACGACCACACTGTCCTAAAAGCATTCTCGCCCTATTTTGCAGGAGCATATTTCATGCGCAATAAAGAGGAAGGATGGCAATCATTAGGCGGACTTTTACTTGCTTTCACTGGAGTAGAAGCACTGTTTGCTGATCTAGGAGCTTTTAGTAAAAGAGCCGTGCAAATTTCCTGGCTAGGATTCACCTATCCTTGTCTATTATTGGCATATATAGGACAAGCTGCATATATTTCTCAAGACACTACAAGAACTGCTTATGCAAATCCTTTCTTCAATACTGTTCCTCCTGGGACATTCTGTAAGTGACAAAGTTTTCGCCTTTGACTTTGGCAGGAGATTAGCTAATAAAATACAGATTTTGCTCTTGTAATAGCAGTTCTAGCTGCTATCGTTGCTTCACAGGCTATGATTACAGCTAGTTTTCAATTGCTATCACAGGTTATGAGATTATCCTATTTTCCACATATCAAAACTGTTCATACGTCGAAATTGTTTCACGGACAAGTATATATGCCGTTAGCAAATTGGCTGCTTATGATTGGTACTGTTATAGTGACAGCAGTTTACAGTAACGCATGTCTCTGTTTTTCTACACACAATCTTTCACAATAGTATAGTTGAGCTATTTTACTAATATCATCCAGACTACTCGCCTCGGAAATGCCTATGGTGTTTGCGTAATCTTCGTAACCTTCATCACAACCTGCATGGTATCACTCGTCGCCATCATAATCTGGCGTATCAACGTCCTCATCGTCCTCATTTTCTTCTTAATCTTCGCCACCCTCGACGGCATCTATCTCTCTTCCGCCTTAAGAAAAGTACCCACCGGCGCCTGGTTTACTCTCCTCCTCGCCTCCATCCTCTCAAGCATATTCATCCTATGGCGATACGGCAAAGAACAACAATGGACCTCGGAATCCCAAGATCGCATCCCCCCCTCCCACTTCATAACCAGCGACCCACTCACTCCAAACCTCAATTTCCTAACCGCAGCATTCGGTTCCGCACCCCTCACTACCGTTCCAAGCATCGGTATCTTCTTCGATAAAATAGGCGATCAATTACCCATCGTCTTCACACAATTCGTACGCAAATTCTGCGCGACGCCGGAAATTATCATTTTTTTACATATGCGTCCGCTTTCCATTCCGCATGTGCCAGATACCCATCGTTATGTTATTCAACGTACATCTATCCCATCTTGTTACCGCATTACAATTCGTCATGGATATACCGATGATATCATTACTCCTTCCATCGGCTCAACACTCATTTCTCAACTCATCCTCTTTATAACTCGTGAACAAGCTACCTTTACCGGTCTGCAAAGTCATCTCGGAACATCTGAAAAGGAAAACTATAACATCCAATCCCCCCTCCCAACCTCAAACTCAAATGCAAACGCAACCAATATCCTCCACACCCCCACCATCCAAGCCGAACTCGACAAAATCCAACACGCGGCTTCAAATCAAATCGTCTATGTTCTCGGAAAAGAACAGATGAAAATTGCACGTCGCGGGGGGAAGAATATAAGAAATTGGATTCGGAGCGCTGTATTGTGGGTTTTCTTGTGGATGAGAGAGAATAGTAGGGGGAAGATGGCGGATTTGGATTTACCGGTTGAGGGGTTGGTGGAGGTGGGGTTTGTGAAGGTTATTTAGTTCCGTGGGGGGTATTTGTAAGTACACAATACCACACACTCGTATAGAAAATAATATGTATTTAATACCGACAAAGGAAAATAATATTTATTTGATATTGACAAAGGAACATGATATATTTGTATTGCATCAACAACTATCTTATGCACAAGTCAAATTAATTGACACTTTCCACCTCAATCACCTAGCCTAGCCTAGCAATCAGTATAGCTTCATTTCCTCCATTCCACTCTCTTCCTATGAATCTCATCTCATCACATCTCATCCCATCACAACATCCACCGATTTCACTTCTTGAAACACACTTTTGTCACCAAAAAAGTCCCATTCTTACAATCTCCATCTCAATATCCTTCTTTCAAAACCTTCATCTTATGTTCAAGGATCCATCCATCATATAACTCCCGAGACGCCGATAACAATTCCTCCATTCCTTCTCCAACCATATCCTTCCTTGCCATACCAAGCCAAGCAAGACCATACCAAAAATCGCACCAGACCACCATTCAATTCAACAACATAGGAACTATACCACACCACGCTATTTTCATATTTAACTCCGAGTCCCACGCCCCAGAAAGTTCCCGCGATCCAGCACTTGATCCATAACGTATCAAAATCCTTTATTCAAACTTGATCGTCCTCTCCATTTTCTTTTAAACTCCTCGCTTCATGTCAAATTCTTCTGGTGTATTCACACTATGCTAAATCATGATCGAGAAGGACTTCCATCCCCGTGTCGAGCTTGATGACTATCGCTTCTTTCTCGGCGACTTCCAACCTGGTCTCTATGACTATTACTTCTATTTCGTTGTGCTACTGCATCATTATAACTAGGTATAGGCGGTGGTGTAGTTTTTCTTCTTAACATTGGTGTCCTTTCACCATCTGTGCTTCCTCGAGGACTTCCTGCTTCTGATGGTAAAGGACTTGTATATTCTGGAGGTGGTTGTGCATTATCGTGTACACTTAATCCAGGTTGCGTTGTCGTATTTCCTGTAGGTGCTGGTGTAGAACTATTTGATGCCTCGCCGGGCTCTTCATGCGAAGGAATGTGTGTAAGTTGAGCTAAAGAAATATCTGTGGGTGATCGTAATGGTCCGGGGCTTGTAGGTGGACCATGCCTAAAATTTCCACTTCGAGTTCGTCCATGTCGTGGATCAGGTTGATAATAACCATTACTACTCTGTGCGCTCTCTCGTCCGGCCTCTAATAAAATGCTTCCTTGTTCACTACCATATGGAGGAGGAGGAGCAAGACTACCAGTCATAGGTGCTAAGCCCCATTTCTTAACATTTGCTTCAATAAAAACGAATCCGGATTGCCCGAAGTTGACATGTACTGTGCAAGGACCATTTGCTCCAACAGCTGGGAAAAGATTTTGTGATTTCAGACCGTGTGCTACATCTTCGAGCTTCTTTCCGTTTCGAGTGAAGAAAATTGTGCCAGTTCGCGGTCGATATCCTACTCCGATAACATCCCCTTGAACATATTGTGGTCCATATACCGGTCCGCTAAAAGGTTGATTATATCTTCGATGTCCAGTAGATGTATAAGCAACAGAATACTTGTGCCACCCTGCCTAATATCAGTAACTTTCTTCATTATTCATGATCCAAACAACATACCTGGTAATCTGAACAAAGGGTAAGGCTTTGTCGCTACTCCGATGCTAATGAGAGTATTTTCCGGCTTATCGTAAATCTTAGACTCCCAGTAATAAACCTCATTCTGTTTTGGTACCGGTAGATTCGTAAGAGTGCAACACTCACTATCAAAGAACTCGATTTCCGTCCTAGCCTCTACAAAACAATTTGCAATCTCCAACTCTGGTTCAAACTCCCAAGCAGAGACTCCCTTTTCTTGAATTGCCAAATATTGTGATAAGGAAATGTCGGTTGGTAATGAATCGGGTGGGTTTGATTGTACGAATGCTATGTAGACAATATGATTAGCATATCGAGTGATAGGTAGATAACGAATAGACGTACCTTTGGCTCTCAAATATTCAGTTCTTTGTAAATCATCCATTTCCTCCAAGGCTTCCGCCTCTTCCTTTGCAAAAGCCTGTTCATCATCATATTCTCCCGGCCTTCCGATCCGATCCAGTAAAATCCTTCCACTACTTGTATATTTGAAGAAATAAACAATCAAGAAGATCAAAGCTATCAGTATGGCTGAGCCAAATGAGCTCAGTAATCCAATCACCACACCATTTATCGTGGAATCATTGCTAGACTGAAGTTGAACATTGTCGCTAAGGCTACTGGTGGCAGCAGCCGGCACATATTGAACACTAGTCGGTTGTTGTAATGTATCTCGAAGAGCTTCCTGAGCGCCAGCTATTATGGGTATCGACGTTGGCGTTGAGGACAAGACCGAGGTCATAAGAGTTGATTGCTGCATCCCCCGCAGGACGTCCTCCATCATTATACGGTACCCTTATCGCACCCTTCAAATGTTGCCTGGGTTGTGTGCTTCCCTCTTCAAATGTCCCAAGGTAATAGCGAATATGAATCCAGCCCGATATTCTCGGCCAGCCGGAGTAGAAGAGTAACAAATTCTTGCAAGTGTTGGAGGATATCTTATCAAGCGCGAAAGCAAAAAATTTTGGATGTATTGTTGGTGGTTGTATTGAGGTGGAGAATGAGAAGTCCGTTGCTTGTGTGGTTTGTAAAGGCAGGTAGTAAAGTCTGGGATTGGGATGGTGGATGTGGATATGGATGGTTCGATGAACGGACGCTTTCGGCAGGGATGTTGATTTGTTAATGATTTTATTTTAGTGGCGATAGACGCATTTTCTTGTTTTCAGTTGCTTTTTCTCACCTAGGCCTGTCGAAAGCCTATGTACCGTATATACTATAAATTCTTATTTACCCGATTATGCATGCGCCGGTAGGTTAAGTAAGTGCAAGTGAATAATTTATTTGGTCAAACAATGAAGGGAGAGAAAAAATATGAAATCGATAAATATATCCAAGGTTAGTTAGGTAGGTATCATGTAATAATTTTATGAAGGGATAAAGGGGTGGGTGTATTTAGGGTTTAATCAGTTTAGAATTGATGGTTCTTTGAAGTGAAGTGAGTAAGTAAAGTGAAGGGAAGGGGAAAAGTCTGAGATTCTATTAGTGTATTTGCATCCTGATTGCTGTTTAGCTAGCCCCTCCTTTGACCTGAAAGGAGTAGTAGTCCGTCCGTAGACATGTGGGTGAATGAATGGTTTCACTTGACTTTGATATCAATCAATCATCGTTTCAATTTATTATGGTTCATTTCATTAAAGTATTGAGTAGATAGGGAGACCCTTCATTTATAGAAATAGAAATCTATGCAGCGTTTTTATATATGGAGGTGTATTGTTGTTTGAATAACAATTGACCAGAAAAAGAATCAATGAAGAATTGTTCTTATGAAATCGATAATGAAGGAATGAACATTCAGTACCTAGGTAGTAAGCAAGGTCTAAGAGGTAATCATTAACCGTACAAAAGACAATAATAATAATACCTAGGAACAAGTAAGGACCGGCCGGAGTTTCGTCACATCATCTCCACTAACCTTAATACATTAATACATTTCATTCCGAGGTCACCAATGGTAAAACTCTCTCAGATGTTAATAATCCTATCATCTGTATATTACCGGCGCATAAAACTTCTTAGCCGCTCTGCTCGGCCACAACCTCGTTACTCCCCATTACCCAATCACACTTTCCTTAAACCACTGAAACATTTATCGACTTCCCCAGAACTACATCCCAGACACAAACTCGATTTCTAGTAATCGTAACTACGATCTCAGAAAATCCGTCGTTCAATCTGTCAAATTTGCTTCTTTCAATATATCGATATCATGATAACATTCATCATGCAATCCATCCAGCACACAGAAAACCACCTTGCAACCATTTGTCTCCCAGAGGGGAAATATCTGAACCACAGGACCAATACTTTCTCGAGCCAGGGGCCGTTGTTTGTACGTTGACAATCTCGAGTTTAGTGCTCGATATATATAGTCAGCGCAAATTTCTGATATACTCGCATCAAATTCCCATATTTCCCCTTCCACCTTCACCATTCACCAATCCAGAAGGATAGCCAGTTCACCAAAGGGCTTGGTTGTAGAGACAGTGGTATACAGGGATATTTCTGCAGTCAACTATAAAAACCAAGTGGTTAGTTTATACTGTTGTGTCATGTTCCAGAACGGTTACCCACTATTTTCTAAACCACGCTGAATTTCCCAGTGGGTGATCTTATTAGTATGGGAATCATCAAATATTTGCATCATCAAAAATATAGGATCTTGTGTTTTGTGTTCTATTATATCCCCCCAAAGACCTTTTATATACCTGATGAATTTGAATACCTGCTAGAAGCCGGAGTGTCTTCAAATTACGATGCCGTCGCGTCTCTTCAATCAACTTCCACTTCGTCTGTTCCCAGAATGCATAAAGGTTATAGTTACACTACACCAACTGGTGCGTACTCGCAACTTCTGTGCATCTTAGAAACTATCACATTCAGTTAACTGGAGTATAAAATTAATCGAATCACCAGAAGATAAAGTCAAGTGACGTTGGTCATTTGCATAGTGTTGTATTTGATGGTCGTTACACAATAAGTGGCCGCAAACACTGTTGTTTGGCGCGTGAATTCTCGTAATCACCTCAAATATCAGTATTACTAAATATTTGGATTTCTACCATAACATTCATCTCATACCCGATTCAAATTCCACACATTAAACTGTAAGAGAAGCTTGTAGTACATCCCCATCTTACGTACAGGATAAATTTGTGCCCCAAATCAGACACACACTCCATCCTCAATCGCAGTATACACTCTTAGAGAGACCACCAGTTGCAAGGTATCATCTTCCATCTGCGTCTAGGGCCTCTTGAAAAAGTCCAAAAAGCTCCTTTCACGTGGTTTGGAGGTATCTAGATACCAGCGCCGTCCTATATCCCATTTCCAGACAAGGCCATCCGACCCTCGATAAGTCATTTGCTTTCCTCTTCTCGAAAACAGTCTCATTTGATTATCAAGAGTGAGCTCTTTCAACGACAATTCTTCCTGACCTTCGAAGGCTTTTCGAATATCCCCTGAATGTTGCAGGTGATGAACAGGCCTATCCGCGTGGTTGATGAGATGACTTTTCCATTTCGCATCTTCGATGTCTAGCCCAGCACCCAGATTGACCCATTTTGTGACAACTACCGCAAGCCCCCGCTCTCCAAAATCTAATACACCGAACACAAAGTCCATGTAACAATAAGAACATTGCAATGTTTGTTCAAGACGTTTTCCTCGAGCCCATGGAGCTGTTCGCGGGTCGAGTCTAGATCTCACCAAATTTGATACTCGATTTTCCTTACAAGCGCCTATTCTTGTATGTATACATATATCAGTGGAAAGACTGTCCTTAGCTAAGTTGTCGATGAATTCCTCGAGTCGGCTTTGTGGGAGTAGAGTCCATGTTTGAGACCGCATCAAAAGTTCGTTGGAGACAATCTGGGCATCGGCAGACAACAAGGCAACCTTCTGCTTTTTCACATCGTGTTCAACCTCTACAATTTGAAAAGCTTCGAGAGGAAATCCAATATCGGTACCGTGTAAATGTTGCCTTATTGCCAGCTGGATGTGAGGAAAATTTATTCGAAACCGCGAAAAAAACAAATTATTATAGCCGAAAATATCCCCAGCACAAGGAGGACGGCGGCGGTAGTCAATATTGCGGGGCCAATTAATCACACTCGTTCGATGAATGCGGGTACAAACCTGACATATGAAGTGCTCAGGAAGGTCTTTCGCTAACAATGACAGAAGTGCGGACAAGACATCAGGTGTCTCGGTTTTTAAAGACTTCCAGGAGTCGGACCCAAGTGTATAATACATACGGCGGCTACTGAGAGCAAGACAGGCGATAGATGGTGTTGGAAGCATGTTTGCTATCAATAATATTATTTCTGGTGGAAGGCGAAATAGTGGTGATGCGATTGGCTCCTCTTCTGCTTCGGCAGCAGTATCAGGTCGAGCCTTTAACCTAAGTTTTCTGAAAATCTTCCGCAGCGAGATCATTCTGGACATTGTCTCAAGGTGAAGGGTCTTTCGATTTTTTTGTTCTTGGATTTTCTCTGGGTTGGGTTATTGTTTTTAAGTATGGGGAGTACTCGACTAGCTTCACTCTACCCCAAAGTGCTCATGCTTAATCGGTCTAGTGCATTCTACGATTTTGTTGCCTTGGTAGCAAGATTCACGGACCTCTTTGGACCTCTTTTCGAATGCTCCAGGCTTATCTTTCAATCAGTACCCAATTCACTTCCTCGTCTTCGCAAACAGTAGGGGCAGTTTTCCCAGAATTCCTTGGGTAACTGATTCATAGATATTATGTTATACCTGAACCACCGGTCATGACATTAAAGTGCAAGTTTTAGCCTAGTTTGTTTCAATGTGCTGGCATCTGGGACCGCGGACTTTAAAGGAATTGTTGACGTTTATATATGGACAGTCTTTTCTTGTGACGATATAAGATCTCACCTGCACATTCAAATCTATTTCCCGCAATTTGAGCTGTTCCCAAGGCTGTCCTCACATTTACTAAGGACATTATTGAAATACCTAGTAGGAAACTTTTAAAATCAAATTGTGAGAATTTGCCCGATGGCAGACAATTTCCTCATTCGATACCTAGGTAGGTAGTAAATGGTGCTCACGTGCAACGATATTTATTTGTTGCACATCATTGATCTGAAGCAGGGATCGAAAGCCGCTTTTAACTTTCCACGGAATCAAATGTGAAGTTTAAACGGTATCCGTTATCTTTCAAGGAGGCCTTTTCTAACTCTACACGAGTCGACAGCTTCTAATGGGTAGACTTGTATTGAAACGCTAAAAGATCCGACAAGCATTGTTCGAAGCTATTTATGTGTCTGTATTAACATCTGCTACGTTATGAGAAGAACATATCTTATATCACTTGAATCCATTATATCGAGCCGTACTCGAAAAATCACCAATATTGAATCCACTCGAATCCCGTCTATAATATTAAAAGGTATGGTACACTGAAGCCTAGCATCAGATTTATTCCACAACTTAAATCATTGAAAATGTTGATCCAATTTACATGACTGACCAACTGCGTGAATTAATCGCGAGGTTAAAAGATCACCAGACGAAGGGGTGGAATAGGAAGTGAATGATTGCACTATGTTCACAGCTATCAATCTACATACTAAATCCCAAGAAACTCAAGATAGGTATCCTTAGTGCTCGTATCATACTTGAAATCAGAAAGAACACTACTCGTACCTACTCAATAATAGATGATCTTCCTGGTATTAAAACTTGGAAACAAAATGATAGGCGCAGACGGCACTAGCGGTCGACTTAAACTTTGAGCATTCTTCCAGGCCTAAAACTATGTATGTAGGCTTTGCTTCATGAATCAAAACCAGAAAAAGCACCCATTATCAACGGAAATTTGGGCTTGTCATCAAAAAAGTGTATGTGTGAACTTCGAAGCTACTAGATAGAGCGCATGAATAATAATAAGAGTCAATCAATTATTGAAGTGAAATTTTATATGGTGGACTTTTATGACCCACTAATAAATACAACGCCCGTCTAACCCACAAATCAGCATCATCAAAACTCTCCATCCCCCAAACTAAAAACACAACACAAAAGACCTTCTAGACAAATCTTCGAACTTCCTGCTTCTTTCAAACCATCCTTTCTTCCTCCCATCCACCACGACCAAAAATAAACTTTCCACTCAACAACCACCCCAAAAGGTGGACAAGGTCAAAAAGTCAATTGCCTACTACTGGAATCGAACCAATGATCTTAGCATTGCTATTACATACAAGTGCTACGCGTTACCACTGCGCCAAGCAGGCTTTACTTAGAAGTTAACTTCTAGTAGTGGTTGTGGAGACACTTGTTATTTGGTAATATATAGAATAATTGAATCTTGAAGTGCCAAAGTCTTCATCTCTGCTTCGCAATTATTATCTAAAATCCCCTTCAGCTCATTTCGAAGGGTCCAATAGCTGCAGACGTTTGTAGATAATTGACATTGCTGCCATGGCATAGTTTCGTCATTAACTACTGTCTGTTCCATTTAATGGGCTTTGAATTCATTAAATTATTTTAATAGACTTCATAGCACTACTATTTATCATTTCTTGTCCTAAGCAACGAGTAATACTATGCTTTCATATATCAATTATCATTTTCTGTAAATAGCTATACTAGGTATTTCATGGTATCTCGTCCTCGCAGCATTTTTCAAAGGCCAAACCAAAAAAAATCCCCCCAAAATTCGTTCCATAGTCAATTGTCTCTCATATATATCATAAACCTTTACTCGTTGCTTCATTCTGTCTTTGCCAAAGAAACATCATCATTCGAAGCTGTAGCTCCTCCAGCAGCAATGGTTAAACCTTGAACAATTTCACTTCCAGTCACATATATAATATACGAAGGAACAACTAGCCATGCACCACTAAAGAAAGTTAGAGAATATGCATACCTCTCACAACCTCAAATGACTTACTTTGGAATGATCCATAAGAATATAAGATCACGAATACTATTATGACCAATATTTTCAAAGCCAGAATAATATTCATTCATCCCTAAGATTATCTTAGCAAAAACATCACCAAAACCAATACCCAATTCAGACTTACAATACAACAGCGTCTTGCTCACAGTCATAACAGCAGCACTATAACCCACCAACACAGCCACCGCCCCCATCTTCCCATCCACAAACCTTTGCTCTCCAAGAAACCCCGAATTCTTTGGAGCACCTCTGCCTTGAGCAGCCGATGATTTCCCATAAGCATATAAAATATACAAATAGTAATAATACATGCCGCTCTCAATAACATTTAAAAAGGTCTGCGCGGCCGTAAATCCATTGTGCTCATTATAAGCCTTCCATCCATATATATAATCGACCTTGCCGTATAATTCATACGGCGCCCAAATGGGCCAATGCAGTGACCCGCCCGGCATAGAAAGAGGTCGAAGCATTACATATCCGGCATCCCATGCTACGAGTGGTAGAGAGATAAAGAGCCAGATGATGGTGAGGTTAGAGGGGGTATGCGCCCATGGTCCTTTGCGGAGGGGATTGCGAGAGGGGATGGTAGGTGTGCGAGTGGGTGTTTCCGGGAATTCTTGCGGGTGTCCGCGTGTTGATACCATTTTTCTTTGTTTGTAATTTTCTTTCTGGTTCTTTTTCTAGAAAATTATTTGGGTGAATAGTCGGATGGAATTGTTTGGTTAGATTCTAGTATTTAAATAGATAAATCTGTTCAGATCTTCTTCTGAAACTTGTTGCACATTCTTCCTTTCGAATCACCATCAATCAAATCAATCAATCAGCCGAATCTGGGGAAAGCTCTCGGGATTTCCTATTTCCGATCCCTGCCCTGTTCATGAACACACATGGCAAAATTCACAAGCAAGACTCAAACGTCATAGGCTACATTTTGATTACTCGAAATTTCTTGCCTCTAATAGATTGTACCAGCACTACAGTCATCTCCGTATTTGAGACAGTTCCATCTTTTGTTCAATACCCTATGTTATAGTACCATATCCCAACAATGGCATCGCCCTCCCACAATAAAAGACGCTCGTCGCGCATAGTTGAAGCGACATCAACAAGTGTCAAAATGACTCCGCGCAGATCACCATTTCTTCCAACCCCCTTCGAATCAATACTCCTCTCCATATATCCTGCAACATTACTCCTAGGCTCGATATTCTCGGTTCTAAGCCCCGATGTACGAGCATCCGAATACAGCGCCGCACTTCAATCACATACGCCCAGCACCGCTCCCTCTTATTTCGCAAAGAAAAGCAATATTTTCAATCAATGGTTCGTGAAGAAAGGTTGGGCGTGGATTACCGCTAGCTATTTTTTCTTCCTCCTAACGCATCCATCGACTGGTCCTCCGGGCGTTCTCACCGTCACTCCAAGACGACTCCGCGGATTTTTACGCTATGCGGTTGTGACCACCTGGTGGATCTTCGTCACGCAATGGTTTTTTGGCCCGGCAATTATTGATCGCGGATTTATCATAACGGGTGGTCAATGTGATATGGTTGATGCGGCAGAGAAGGGACACGTCGATATGGATGATACGCGTCAGTTTCTCACGGGGGTAGCTTGTAAAGCTGTAGGTGGAAAATGGAGAGGTGGTCATGATATCAGTGGACATGTATTCTTGCTTGTTCTTGGGAGTATGTTTCTATTCCAGGAAGTACTTCATGTTGTGTTACGCAGCTCGGGAATAAAGGAGGAACGCACAATAGTGATGGAAGATGGAGCGATCAAATCTGCGGATGTGGAAGCGCCTCCGCAGAATGAAGCAGAGGGATTGAATCAAGATGGTTGGTTAGGTCTTAGTGTGAGGATTATACTAGGGGTGGCGGGATTGAGTTTGTTCATGTTAGCTATGACGGCCATGTATTTCCATACGTGGTTTGAGAAGTTTACGGGACTGATTGTCGCTTTTGGAGGAGTGTTTGTGGTATTTTGGTTGCCACGATTGAATCCGGCTGTGAGATCGGTTTTGGGGATGCCGGGGATCTAAAGGATGATGATGATGATAATCATGACTTAAAGGAAACGGATACATGAAAAGAGTAATAGAAGCTTTGTATCTATAGATGTGAATAATACTACTGTTTTTATCGAAACAACACAATATTGCAACAAAAGAACAGTGATGAAACTGTAACCTTAAGCTAGAGTCTTAAACAAACGCATCAACATTCGGGACAACGCAAATCGGACATAGATGAATCACACACAAGTAGCTATAACATCTGGAAGTACTAGGTAAATAACCCAGACAAATACACCTATTCAAAACTCACTGACACAAAACGAGTTTCAAATATCGTTTCCAAATTCCGGGAGTACAGATGTTTCGTTTGATGATGGATGGTGTTTCAGGGGAAAGCTCGGTTCGCGAGATGAGATCATATCCTTATGGAATGTAAGATATCTGAATTTTTCGTTTGTTATTATATTATATGATATATCTAGTTTTTTCTTTTTAAACTTTGGTTTTTGGATGCGAGAATTATGTGGAAAGATAAGTATTTAGTAGGTAGTGGGTAGTATGTAGTATGTAGTACTTTAATTTCAAATTTGAGAAGGAGAAGGAGAAGAAAGTAGAGGTAGGAGGTTTAATTTGTTGGTTGATGTTTGATACAGATATTGATATACTATGAATGTATGAAACATGTAATATAATGGGATAGAGATAAAAACAAAGTGAATAATATTTCAGGAAATCAATGAATTTAAATTTCTATATATTTGATTGATAATATGAGATGAATGACACTCGACTGATTCTAAATAACTAAAGCACACGATAGGAAAAGCCGCAGATGATGGATGCAGATAGATGTGAAATATAAAATAGGAAATATGAAACATGAAGTGAGTTTAGATGTTAACCAAGTTTCCATCTTTGTCGATCTCATTGCCTGCTTCGTCATATTGGGGATCGTAGGCATCGTATTCTGTATGAGGTGTTAGTGAATGGTTTTTTCTTTCTTTTTTTGTGCAACGCCAGGGAGATTTCTAGGGAGGTAGGTAGTAAAGAAATGGGGGAAAATACCTCTACGTGTTTTCTGAGCCTTTTTGTTGTCCTTCTTGTTTCGACGCTGGACGATGTTTCCCTTGGAATCAAGTTCGTCTCCTCTAGGAAAAAAAGTTAGTAATCATGTATTGATGCATTGTAGAGAAAAACGGGGATAGGAAAGTAAATACATACTGTGCATCATACTCTTCGTTGTCGTTATCGTTGTCGTTGTCGTTGTCGCTATCATTATCGTCGATTTCATTACCATTGGCATCATATTCGGTATCACGATCGATTAATTTTCCATTCTCGTCAATCTCATTGCCATAGGCATCGTAACCTGTATCTTTGGAATATGTTAGATGAAGTTTATGGGCTTGGTTTTGATAACTGGGAAGTTTACTCACCACGCTCAACCAAGTTGCCATTTGCATCAATTTCATTTCCGTCGGCATCGTAAGAACTGTCAGAGCGTGCCTCGGCTTTCTGTGGCTTCTTGCCCTTCTTGGCTATAAGATGTCAATATGGGGATGACCTCGAATAAGTGATCTTGTTTTACCATCTTTGGCCTTCTTGGCTCTCTTTTCGACCACGTTTCCATTCGCGTCGATCTCTTCGCCAGCAGCGTTGTATTCTGAATCTTGTTGCTGTCAGCAAGCTGTCTTAGGGTTGAAGAGATTAAAATCTTGATGGTTCTCACCACGCTCAACCAAGTTGCCATTTGCATCAATTTCATTTCCGTCCGCATCATAAGAACTCTCAGCGCGTGCTTCAGGTTTCTTGGCTATACAAATATCAGCCTCAGAAATCTGTGATCAGAACAGCTGGATCAACGTACGCTTCTTGCCTTTCTTGGCTCTCTTATCAATGGGATTTCCATTTTCATCGATTTCCTCACCATCCGCGTTATAGCCAGTATCTATTGATCTCTTAGTGGTTATTCAGGGATAAAGTGTCTGTGACAGGTTACTCACCACGTTCAACCAAGTTCCCGTTAGAGTCGATCTCGTTACCCTCTGCATCGTAGCCATTTTCACGAGCCACAATCCCGAACTCAGCTCTTGCCTCAATACCAGAAACCGAGCGAGCGACATTGGTAGCATCCATTGGCGCTGCCTGAACTGCCAACATGGCGCAGAAGGCCAAAATCAAACTTGCTGTTGAAGAACGCATCTTGAATATATAGGAAGTAATGTAAAGTAATTGAATGAATTAAGTTGTAATTGAAAATAAGTCAGACCAGCTGTTGAACAGTAAGAGATGAAAAAAGTGTATTGGGATAGTTTTGGAATGAAGATTGGGAAGAGAAGTGCGATATATATGTGTCAATTCCAAACGATCTTTTCCTCATTCTCCAAATAATCTCAAACGTCCGCCACCCAATACCAGCCTATGGGGCAAATTCAAAGATCAGACAGCATTGTATCTCATCATCAGGCGAAACAAATATGCAAACAGAGACAACCTCATTGGAAACACCTTTTGTCAGACTCTATACTCCTTGCGATAGCTCAATGGAGAAGCTCAGCATTACTAGTTGGTATGAACTTAAATAGGATCAATCGAGACGTGGAGATATGCAAGAAGTATCTGAGCACTTGAGATCTGATGATGTCTTTCGCAAGTATCTGTGCTTTGGTGGGAAGGCTTGAAACAACTGTGCGTAAAGCCATCACGGGATGGGAAAAGGTTGACTCACTCGTTTTACCTTTTCGCCTAACAAGCAATATCATAATGGGAAATTTCAGAAGCTCTGGGACATCTTCATTGATCATTGGTGACATACTTCTGTTACAAGCTAAGCCACATTCCTCCATGAAAAACTTCCGAAAATCGAAATACTATTCTTTGGACCCCTCAATCCCGAATTGCTTCATGTTACTACCTACTATTCTGTTCGTATCCATAACAAACAGCTAACGATATCAAAAATAACCTCCTAGAACCCCAGAGACCGGAACGATTGCGAAGAAAGGGAAAATTGGAATAAATCCCGTGAAAATGAGACTATGTATTAACAAGCACAACCCTCCTTCGAAGCATTATCTCTTGGTCCTGTCAAATTGACCCTAGACTGATCTTCCCCTCTTGCTGAACTTGCTTGTACACCCCCAGGTCCTCTAGCACCCTTCAGAGATGTCTCTGGGATGGCATTTGCGATTGCCGTGAAAACCTCCGTTACATTTGTGCCAAGCTTCGCAGAAGTTTCGAAGAACAATAATCCCTCTTCCTCAGCATATGACTTAGCCTCCGCAGTTGATACCTTTCGCGCATCTCCACCTGAGTCCTCGCCTTCGGCTGATTCCTCATCTCCTAAGTTATTATTTGAATCGTCGGATTCATTTGTTAGATCAAGCTTGTTGCCTACAAGCGCGATCACGATACCCGGCGATGCTTGTCTTTGAAGCTCTGCAACCCAATGCTTTGCTTTGATTAGTGACGTAGGTTTTGTAAGATCATAAACGACAAGGGCGGATTGAGCATTTCTATAGTACATAGGAGCAAGAGACGCGAAACGTTCTTGTCCGGCTGTATCCCAAATCTCGAATTTGATCGTTCTTGTTGGTAGGTTACATTTTTGCGTTAGAAAAGCAGCTGCGCCAACGACTATTAGTAAAGGTCGTATGTGTCTGGGGCAATACAGATGAAGATATACATACCTCCAATAGTAGGTTCCTTGTTTTCCTGAAAATCATTGTTCACGAATCGTAATACGAGGGAAGACTAAACAAAAGTCACCATGATGACCTATAATATAGGCATTCCAAATCTCTACATACCTTTCCAACGGCCGCCTCACCAAGGAGAACCAACTTGACGCTGGAACTTGGCTTTGGAGCCGATGTGGTTGAGTCTGCCATACGTCACAGATCCGGTTTGATATTGAGATGAGGGCTGTTGATTGTGTTTCTTGGACGCTAAAATGTATCTCCAAAATCGCGGATTATTATCGCGAGTGCTTTGTTTTGATACGATGATGTTTGAAAGATATCTCGAAAGAGTTTGAGTCTCTTTTCGCGGTTGATACCTTAGTAGATGTAAATAAGTACTAGGTAGGTAGGTAGGCTCGGTACGTAGGTAGCTCTGCTTTCGGAGGAAGTCTGATTATGAATGGAGGAATGGTGGATTAATGGATTAGTATGATGGACCAAATCAAGATCCTGGCTAGTTTTTGGGGCCGATTAGCGCCGGAACTCATTGCTCTCATTTCACCGACCAATATTTTAATTTTTTTGATTTTGATTTTGACTTTGATTCTCAAGCTTGAAGAATTAATTGGACAGTTTCATCATCACATTTTCACAACTACAATAAAGTCTCACAAAATGGCAAAAAGAAAAGCTGAATCGCAAGATCAATTTGTCACTAAAAATGGCACAAAAAAGGTCAAACAAGAACCTACCACAAAGGTCGAAAAGGTCGAAAAGACGACAATGATGTTAGATGATAGCGATTCTAGCAGCGAGGACGATACCACTGGAGGTGCCCCGCTTGAATCTGGATTCAAGGTCAATCAAGACTACGCGAAGAGATTTGAGCATAACAAGAAACGTGAAGAGCTTCAAAGATGTGAGTGAATTTGGTTGCAAAGGTTGTCGACTTGGTTAACTTATCATTTCCTTAGTGGAGGAGAAGTACACAAAAAAACCGGGACCAACAGTTGGAAAGAATGGCGAGAAGAAATACGGCGACAAATATGATGAGGACTCTTCATCGTCAGACGATGAAGATGAAGATGATGAAGGATTTCTAGCGACCGAGGATTTAGACAAGGAGATCTCAGCTACGTTACAAGCACTCCGTTCGAAAGACCCTCGGGTGTATGACGAAAAGGTCACATTTTATACTCCAATTGATGAGGACGCGGAGGAAGGAACCATGACAGAAAAGAAGGAGAAGCCTATGTATCTGAAAGATTATCATCGAGAGAATTTGTTGGCGGGTCATGTAGGTGGGGAGGAAGAGGAGAACGTTCCACAAACATTCGCTCAAGAACAAGAGGCTTTGAAAAGGAAGATTGTTGGCGAAATGCATGCAGCTGCGGAAGATGGATCCGATTCGGACGAGGATGAAGGATTTCTTGTGAGGAAAGATAAAAAACCCGAGCTTTCAAGTCAAGGCATCCATCCATCCAGGGCTTCAAAGGTTGAAGTTGATGTCGCTATTGCCGACAAAGATCCGGAGACATTTTTATCAAACTTCATGGCAGCTCGCGCATGGGTTCCCAGCGACGGTACACGCTTCCAACCAATGGAATCTGACGACGAGGAAGATGACACCCGAGCCGAGCAGTTTGAGGCAGCTTACAATTTACGATTCGAGAATCCTGAAGGAAGCAATGAGATGTTGAAATCATATGCCAGAGATGTCATCGCCGCAAAATCCGTTCGTCGTGATGAGGTCAGCGGCAGGAAAAAGCAAAGAGACGCTGCAAGAGAGAAGAAAGAGGCTGAAAAGAAGGAGAGGGAGGAAGAAAGGGCGCGATTGAAGCGCTTAAAGATTGAAGAAATGGAGGAGAGGCTCCAAAAAATCAAGAAGGCTGCAGGAATAAGTGGTAAAACCTTGAAAGATGAAGAATGGGCTCAATTCTTAGATGCAGCCTGGGATGATGACAATTGGGAGGCTGAGATGAACAGGCGCTTTGGAGATAGCTATTACGCTGAGCAGGAAGGGGGATCCGATAGTGATGATGAAACACAAGGGAAAAAGAAGAAGGTGAAGAAGCCAAAATGGGACGACGATATCGACATTAAAGACCTCATTCCTGATTTCGATGATGAAGAAGCCTCGAAACCAACTTTTTCGCTATCGGATTTGGAGGATGACGAGGAAGAGAACTCCGACGATGAGGAGGGATCGTCCAAGAAATCGAAAAGTAATAAAGAACGACAACTGGAGAAGCAAGCCAAAAAGAAAGCGGCGCGCTTGGAAAGGAAAAAGATTGAGGATCTTGTGGACAGTAAACTTGATGTCGATCTCTCATTGGCTTCCAAGAAGGCATCAGTGTTCAGATATCGCGAAACTTCACCCACCTCATTTGGTTTAACAGCTAGAGATATTCTAATGGCACCCGACTCATCTCTCAACGAATTTGCTGGCTTAAAGAAGATGGCCACCTTCAGAGATGCTGAAAAGAAACGCAAAGACAAAAAGCATCTCGGTAAAAAAGCTAGGTTAAGACAGTGGAGAAAGGAGACTTTCGGTAACGAGGATGGTCCGGAAATTATTATTGGTCCTGATGCTGGAGAAAGAGCAGATACTATGGAAGGTGTAGAGATACCAGAAAAGAAGAAGAAGAAGAGGTCAAGAAAGAACAAGGGAGCTGTCGGAAAAGCTACAGCTGAAGAGTAATTGGATTTTATATGAATAGGACCACGAATGTAAGAGTTGTGGTGTTTATTAATAGATTTCACCAAGGTGGAACATCTTAGCACAAATTTTGAGCAATGTCTCTAGTCTTTAATTGCACTAGGGTCGCAATCCATTTTAAGCCCAAAATTGATATTAGTCTGTATGTTTTTGAACAATGATTATCCTACGACGATTTCTGCAAATCAATAATCAAGGAGATATAACCTTGATTTAGATGCCGGATTTGGTGGTGGGCCGGGAAAGGAAAACACCCTCGTACACTAATCAATGCATGCGTTCTGATGAGACATGCTGAGCCGGAAAGGAAAACATTAATCGATATTAAAAATAATTTCCTTCTGGAACTTTTGGAATTGGGAGTCAGGAAGCTTGATGAATTCATTATAGTTCCCTACATAGAATTTTATCTCTATATATAACATCTCAAAGTACTTAATGTAGTATAAACATTGTAGACTTACATACTTCTCTATTGGAGTTTGATGTTTTCTTGTGAGTTGTGTTGAAAGATAATAAGCCCCTGGCACTTTCCCCAGACATCTCATCTCACCACCAAAATAACCCACCTGCAACCCAAACTTCCGTGCTGCCTCTTAAATCGCAACTTCGAATTCCTATGATAAAATCCATCTGCAGCTTTATGGCATAATGAGGTCTGGTTTTATTCTATCTCTTACTCTTCTTAGAGTTTAATTAACATGTCGGACTTTGTGCCCCCCCTTATACCACAGCTCAATAGGCAATTGAGCTTGATACCAGTAGGCTTAAAGGAAGCAGCCCTCGATTCACCAACCTTTCGCGCGACTGCAGTTCACTTCTCTGATCAAGTAGAGATACTTGAAAAATGGCTCGACGCCTACGTAAGATCTATTACCAAACTCGTTCACGATGCTTTGTCATTGGAGGAAGCATTCAATAACTTTCTCTTTCGATCGATTCCTCCTGCGAACGTTTCCGAAGCCGTCCTCGATCATGACTATACTCTGCTGGCAATGCAGAGATTTGGGGAAGGGTCCAAGGAATGGTGGTCGCAGATCATGACAGGTACCAGGAAAATCGATACGAATATATGCGAGCCCATCAAAGCATTCATGGCTTCTGAGCTACGGAATTTCAAAGACGCCCGACGATATTTAGAGCAATCGCAGAAGACATTTGATTCTACGCTAGCGAGATACGTGGCTCAGTCAAAAACAAAAGAGCCTTCAGCGCTGCGAGAGGATGCTTTTCAAGTACACGAAACGAGAAAGGCATATCTAAAAGCATCTTTAGACTTTTGTCTGCTTGCACCCCAACTACGATATACAATTGATAAATTACTTGTGAGGGTATCGACTGATCAATGGAGGGAGATGAAAAAGTCAAGAGAGGTCTCTTCATTACATCTTGCGAAATGGAATGGTGAAATGGATCGTGTGCGAGGGTGGAGCAAAGAAATGGAGGCTGGTGAGGCAACTTTCCGACGTGAACTGCAGCTTGCCAGGCGAGATATTGCGGAGACTGCATCTCAAGCCACAAAACCTTCCAGAGAATTAGAGGACTATAATCTTTCCACAGTTGCCTATCTTGGCTCGAGAGGTCCCTCAACGGTCAGTATTCTACCTCACAGTAAGCAGACGGACCGAACTGAGAAACAAGACTGGCTATTTCTAAGGACAATATCTGGTAAACCGGCAAGAACTGTATGGGTTCGTCGCTGGTTTTATGTTAAAGATGGTATCTTTGGTTGGCTAGTTCAAGGGATACAGTCAGGAGGAGTCGAGGAGAGTGAGAAGATTGGTGTCCTCCTTTGCAATGTGAAACCAGCTGTCCAGGAAGATCGAAGATTTTGCTTTGAAGTCAAAACTAAGAATCAAACAATTTTGGTTCAAGCCGAGACTCAGGCTATCCTCATGGAATGGCTCGAAGCTTTTGAACTTGCAAAAAATAAAGCTCTCGAGGCTAGTGCGAACCCTAGAACTCTCCGTGCTGGAGGAATCGATCCTGCATTCGCTATAACCCCGCCCTCCATTCCAGAATTTGCTGCCAAAAATGCAGACGGTCAAATTTCATATGGGAGTGAAGATCCGCCTGAAAGGTCCGGTACGTTACCTCTGCCTGGCATAGAGTTTGTAGGAAGGAATAGTTCTGATATCGTCCCTGCCCGTCGTTCCGTCACTTCGAGAGAAGAGGGCGAGACTAGTCGAGAGCATGCTGCCAGAATCATGCAAAAACTGGATTTGCATAGAAAGTCGACAAGCATGCAGTCAAGTGAACCTCCAAGTGCACCACAATCCGCTGCAGGTGGTATCGCCGGCTTGATATCATCAAGTCATGCGATTCTTCCGGTTTCTACGGCTTCAAATACAACGACCACCGCTAATACTCTTCCCAATCCACAAATTACACTGCAATCACCAACTCAAGATTATACTGCAAGTACTTTAGCACCGTCGACACTCATAAACCCACCCGCTCCTACAAATTTGAGCAAATCGGCAGTAATTGTTAGCGGAGAGCGAGGAATCGGTGTCAGTCAGAGCGATGCCAGCGGAGGAATTTCCAGTGGTATCATGGCCAATTTATGGGGCAGTAGCAACTGGGGATATATTAATCGTCTTGAGAAAGGAGAGGTTAGAATTCCAAGTTTTGGAATTCGCTCTGCACCTGGAAGTCCACGCATAAAGCCGTTAGAACCATCTCCTAAGATAGGTACGGACGAGAATTTGAAACCCGATGGACATGGGTCTGCAAAAAGCCCCATTAGTCCATCAACTGATTCTTTATCAACACCAGTTCCCTCGACCGCGACCCACCGAAAATCCGCCAGTGCTAGTATCGATATTGAAGTTGCGCGTGCAGCGAGTCAATCTGCTTTCAAACCAGAAGCATATCCCAGCAACTACCCAATACAGCTGAAGACCCAAGATGCACAATTCAGAATCTTATTTCAGGATGTTCCGCGGGAAGACAAAGTCATACTTGTCTTCCGTGCGACTTGGAATCCAAATGAACAGCATGATTTTCCTGGAAGAGTTTACGTCACTCAAAAAGACATATACTTCTATAGCCATCATTTAGGACTTGTTTTGATAACTGGTGTTAAGTTAGCTAGTATTAGTGAGGTTACAGCGGCTCCGGGCAGAGATTGTGACTTCTTATTTCTTCATCTCCTCGATACTTCACTGGATACAGGATTTACTAGGATCACCATCAAAACATTCCTAGAACCACTTCGATTGCTACAATCGAGGTTAAATTTCTTGGTTGATATAAACCAAGCTGAGAATCCAATGAGCTTGGAAGATATCATGACAGCATTAATCAAAATGGAGCACGAAGACCCTACTAGAAGTCCTAGCATGGAAAGTTGGGAAGACGTTGATGTTAATACACCAGCCGATGATGGAACAACTCTGGGTCATTCCCATAGTCGTAGAGATCGTGACCTTAGGGCTTCGTTGCATGTTGAACGTACACTGAATTTCAATAGAAAAGGGAAGGATGTGCAAAAGTTCCAGCTCCCTTCTCAACCTGTTATTTATGAACCACCCGACATGCAACGAAAGACAGTCGAGCGAGAATTTGGCATTAGTCCGAAGGCACTCTTCCACCTCATGTTCGGCGACAAAAGCGCAGTATTTCAACTACTTTACCATGAACGAAGAGCGACAAACATTGCTCAGGGCCCTTGGATTCATCTCGACGGAAATCACATGCGTCGGGACTTTGAGTTTCAGACTGACTACATTGATTCCTGGCGAAGATCACGACAAGCAAATGTTGTCGATTATCAGGTTATCGACGTCATGAACGATCATGTATGTTATGTTGTTACGGATTTCAAGACCCCTTGGCATCTACCACATTTCCAAGATTTTATGCTGGTCTCCAAAATTGTTATTACTCATATCGCCAAATCAAAGTGCAAGCTGGCGATCTTTACAAAAGTTGAATGGTCCAAGTCTCCCAAAATTGGCAAAGGTCTTGTTGAAAGACAGGCTTTAGACGACTGTGCAATGGATGCTGAGGATTTAGTCGATGTTATAGCTGATCAAGTTCGAAAGTTGGGGCCTAACAGTAGGACGAAGAAAGCTATTCATATTTACGGGCATGTGGGCCATCAGACAACGGTCTCACTTTTCGCGGCCAACGACGCAAGCCAGTCAAAAAGACCACAAATCAAGCAACGTACACTCACAAACATGTTACTTGAGACACTAAGCTCGTTTGGTGAAAGTGTTATATCTTCAGTAATGATGTGGACTTTTGCGGTGTTCCGATCTATATGGAAAATCTCAAGCGCACACACTATTCTCTTGATCGCATTGTTTTTGAGTATTTTGATAAATGCATTCCTTACTGGCCGTGATACATCAGAATGGTGGACAGAACGAAATGCAGCAAGGTTCATGAATAGGATGGGAGTTGGGCCAAATCCAAGCATGAGCAAAGCGATTTACATGAAGGATCTCGACGAAGCTGTGAACAATCTATCGACATTTCATAATCGTCACCAGAGCAAATGGTATGTATTGTTACCACAAAACTATTAATATAGACTAATACCTTTCAATAGCTACACACAATTCATGGAAATTGCAAATGTTACAGATCTTGACGCTCCTTATGCAATGGCAGGGACACCATTCAGCAGGACGTCAACACAATCGACAGCTAAGAGACTTCGGAGAACCCGTCAGAACCTGGGTTCATACCGATATGACCTATTGATCGCTATGAGAGTGGTCAACAATATCGAGAGAAACGTGCTAGAAGCGGAATGGGAGAATTGGCTTCTGGATGAAAACATGAGGTGCAAACAAGCTCAAATGATGTTGCGAGACAATCGAGCAAATACCCTGCCAATTAGTAAAATTAAGGGGCTTCCAAGCCAAAAAGTTCTCCAGGGGGAGGATAATATGAACGAACTTAGGGAATGGCATCAAGAGTATTGCGGCAGCTGTAAAGCAGAGCAAGATTTACTCACACGTGGAGGGGAAAATGAAAAATTTGGTTAACGGCAGTAAATATGTATACACTGCAAAAACTTTGAGCATCATTAATTCGATTACCGGCAGCATATCTATTGAGCGAGGCGTTGGGTACAACATTATTGGATTTTGCTGGATGGACAGAATTGTTTCTTGCATTGGCCAGCGGTTGGTTGACTGTATATTGAAGGACTCGCGTTACATAGATGAAACTCATAAACATGTAGTATATTCTAAATACCTTTTATATCTTGATTCTTGTCTGATTTGGCTTGGTTAAACACACCAATACTAATAGGATGTTATTTTTATTAACTCCCAGGATATTCTGCGCTTGCCAGCTTTATATAAGAAAATGGACGGCCATTTAACCCTATCATTTTCTATCAAGGTGTATAGAGTACAGCAGTGATCTCAACTTCATCTTCACTCATAAATATTGTCGTTGAGAATAATGACATTAGTAACGAATTTGGACAACAAGTTCTTATAAGCAACAGACCTATATAGAGTTGAGTCGCGCATCTTTCTCCGTCATGTGTGCAAGCTCTTTGTAAAATACGCATATTTGGTGTTTAAGATTAAGTCAGAAAGCAAGGGGAATTCGAAGACGTAGTGGCCAGTACTACATCACAAATTCTCATCTTCATTCTATTAAACCCGTTAGTTCTTTCTGGACTGATTCTACTTTTGAAAATACCCGGTTCCATCACCTTCTCGCCCGATTTATCACCAAACGCAATATTCACAAGAGGGGGCTATAGAATCAACGGGTAATTCAAGTAGAAATTCAAGTCCAAGCCTGGATGGATGATAGCGAGCGCTACGAAGCGTTTAAAGACGCTGTTTCTGTTCTTGCTGCCATCTTGCCACCAGGTAACCTTTCCAGCCAGGCACATAAGAGTTGAGAGCTTTGTCGGGACATACTACCGCATTTAGAAGGATTTATCAGCTCTATACTGAGGACTCCAGTTTGTGGGAGCGGTATGAGGTCGACCCAAGGTTCCTTATACTCTTGAACGATGCAGCAGTGTAAGCGTTACTGAACAGTTAACGGATACATAAATGCTAATCCGTTTCCATTGGCAGCTATCTTCATGAACGAGGATTCTTTTTCAAGGACAAAGTTTACTTAAAATTTGCCCTAGCTCTATGTCAACGAGCTAATTTATCTGAGAGCTTTTGGTCGGTGATATGCATCTTAGGATGGGTGCATTATCAGATGGGATCAACGACGCTGAAGCTTGTCTGAGCATAACATCTACCCAATGAAAAGAGAGAGATGCTTGACAAAAGGATTCTGATGACTTGGTTTGCTTGTAGTCTTTTTGATTGTTGATCGACTGGCAATATGAGGATAACATGTTTGACTTGACATGACCTGACTTGAGTTGATTTAACTTCTATATCTACGGTGATGCATCGACTATATTCATAGTACTCGAGAATATATAATTCCAAAACCGTCCGAGGTTCTATTTGAGTAGATGATTATCCGTTATTCTTAGACCTCTCACAGTATTGGAAAGTAGATCGAACTTAAAGGGTGTATGATGTTACGAGGTTTGCCGTCTAGATCACGTGGAAGTGCTCTAGACTCTCGAGGTGGTTTATAACTAGGCGTCAAGCAAGGACTTAAGTAATGACAATAATGATATGCAACTCGTAACTAATAGTAGAGTATACTAAATGATTGATCTTGAGCACGAAGCTCTATACAAAGGAAATCCATCTTGATTATATAGACCTTCATGCCTATCGTTCCTTCGGTCCCTTCGATCCCTTCGTACGTGGTCATATGATACGAGGCCAGAAGCCGTCGTAACACCAATATAGTGTGACGGAAAAGTCGTAAACGGAGTCAATTCAATTACTTAGAATCTAAAACTAAAGAACTAAGAAGATTCTAAGTAAGAAGGTCTTTATATACAGGGCTAGTGCATGTGAGCCACTAGTGGGTAACAACCGTCACGTAACATATAGCCTCAGTTCTGCCCTATCAGCTTCTCACTATTCCCTGTGTAAGGTCATTCCTTTTAACAATTATTATAATTTTATATAAAGAATAAAGAATTTATATTTTTAAATCTAATAGATGTTCAAACTGAGTTGTTTGGAAGTAGTAGTATTATTAGATGTAGGTTAAACTAAGGATCTAAGTTACAGTAATGGTAGAATTGAAGATATTCCCAATTATGGTCCGTGCACCATAATGGTCATATGACCTCAATTCTAGGCCCATAATGACCTTAATTTCAACAATAGACTTAAATATATAATAAATGTTATATTATTATAATAACAACAAAGTTTTTCTTTAATTTTGTTTTCACAACTTTATAATAAATAAGATTAAAAAAACTCAGAATTTTTGAACATGGTATTAGCTTAGAGTCCCAGATATGAGTTCGGACTCGGACTCGGATATGGGATCGCATTCCCATTCGTATTCGGATTCGGATTTAGCTATATAAGGGCTGAAATTTTACAGACTGCCTCTAGTTCCGACTAGCTTCAAGATTCTTAATTAAATAAAATCATACAAAAAGGGGTTCCAAATGGTAAAATATGTCTGATGAGCTGTGTGGTACGGGTTGAACATTCTCTAACATTTTTGTAGACAAAACAAGAATCTCAAAGGTAAATAATGGACAAGTAAAATTTAATCACTTGACTAGCAGTATCTAATATTCATTACAATGCACCCCACTTTTCCATGGAAAAGTCATGCATTTGTTTCCATCTTTGGAATTCCCATGCGAAGACTTTGAGTTCGGTGCGCGTGCTAGTGTCTGTGGCTAAGAGATGACGTCGATCGTTCTGGAAATCTAGTTTCCACTCAAAAAGTTAAAGCTAGACCAATCATATTGTCCGGTCTGAGTGTAACCCCGCAATAGCTTAATGGGTATTTCCAGTTTCAATGCCTTTTTCTGATTTATTTACCACTGAATATTGGTCGTGTGTAAGAATGATGTATTGATTGATGTTCTATTTGTATTATACATATTCCATACTTATCCACACTAGCTTAAAGGGGTAGCTGTACATACATCCAAGTACTTACTCTCTTATCAAATTCATACCCTTTGTTGAATGCCATCACTCTGTTTGAAACACAGATTGTTCCTGCATGCTACCTTTGCGATTTACTGAGCTTAATGCATAATACATTACATTCCTACTCTATTCACGATAACTAATCAAAGACCAAGCATCTAGTTCGCCATATTGCCTCTCAAAACTTCAAGACGACGATCAAAAGAGCTCTAGTTTTAACTCCTTGGAAAATATCTAGCCCGCATCTCGACGGCCTTCGTTACGGCCTCGCATTAGATTCACCAAGAAATCCCACACTTTATTGAACAAGAGAAATCCGAACTAGCAAACGAAATGGCAGCTCTTCACGATGCACTCAAAGCACTAGGCGCCATAGACTACGACGAAACTCCCACTGACAACCTAAAGCCATTTCTATTAGATGCTTTCAATAGTGGTCAAATAATAGTTGATTCAATCCCCATACCCGACTCTGCCGAACCTTCCAGCACCCGACCGCGATCAAATACAACACCTTCAATAGCCTCATCTGCATCCGAAATCTTAGCATCGCATGCCCGATCTCCACCTCCGCCTCACGATATCGAATGTCTGCAGAAGGAATGGAAACAAGTGAAACTGAAGCCGGCTGATAATCCATTGGGTATAAGTGTATATTCTTGCAAGGGAAGGGATGGAAAGGGAACTTGGTTCGCGAGGAGGAGTGTACATGAGGGATTGGGATTTACAAAATGGAAGAGAGGTTTAGAGAGGGAATTTCCGGAGACGCTGAAGGTTCAGGGTGGTCCGGGTGAGGGTAATATTAGAGGTATTGGTGGAGAGAAGAGGGTGGCGTATAACAATATGCCTGGGACGGGGAAAATGGAAGGTATGCTTTTATCAAATTGGGATAAAGAGAGAAATTCTAATGCATATTAGTGTATCTGCTATCTGCGCAGTTTCCAGGTCCAACTTCCCCGAGAGATTTCGTAACAATGCTTATCTCTTCAGATCAAGCATTGAGGGGACAAAATAATCACGAAATACCCCGCCATTTTATGGTAATATCGAAACCATGTCAACATCCAGATGCTCCACAACGTGAAGGATATATAAGAGGAAATTATGAATCAGTTGAATTTATTCGAGAAATCCCAACTAAGAAAGCGCCTCCGAAGAGATCAGTATCAGCATCAGATCTCACAAAGGGACATTCAAGAGATAGATCCGGTTCTAATTTAGGAAGAGAGGCTGTTTTGAGAAATGCGCATCAGAAGCATGATCAGCCTACTACAGAGGGAGGAGAAGAAGACATTGAAAGGCAGGCTTCGCGTTCTGATAGTAACCTAGCTCTTGTCGGCAAACACGAGAAAACTGCTGTTCCAAGTGAGGATGATGAATGGGAACAAAATCCTGTTGAGTGGATCATGATTACAAGGAGTGATCCTGGTGGGAGTGTACCACGATTTATGATTGACCGTGGAACTCCATCAGCTATCGTTTCTGATGCGGGCAAATTCCTGGATTGGGCATGCTCGAAGACAATTGAGGAATTGGATAGTGATGATGAGGAACCTGTCGAGAAAGAAGATGAAAATACTGAACGTGAACATCATCATCGCCATCATCGTCAACATGACCACGAAAAAGACTTACATAACTATCAAACAAATGGACATCTTGCAGGTATAGATAGTCAAGCAGAGATATCACCTCCTGGGCCGGTTGGTCCAGCGAAGCCTGCAACTCAGACGCAACAGCAAGTACCCGCAGCAAGTGGTGGTGGAATATATGACTTGGTGGCAGGAGTAGCAACTTCTGCTGGAGCTTTAATCGCTCCATATGCACCAGCAATCATTGCGGATCGTCTACCGCATGCTAACGAAGCTCCCTCAACTAAAGAAAATGAACCTTTACCTCTTGCCAGTGAACCCGTTCCGACTCAATTTTCCCCCCCTATTCCTCGGTCTCGATCAGTATCCGATGCATCCATCACCAGCGAGTCCACTGTGAATAGTTTTGAATCAGCTCTTTCATTCCGAAAAATATCATCACAAGATTCGGCAGGTGTTCAAAAAGTAAATCTGCAACAAGATAAAGAGCTACAGAAATTAGAAGACAAAAAACGAAAACTCCAAGAGAAGTTAGAGAGAGCAAAACAAAGAGAAGCGGATAAAAAGAGTGAAGATGGAGAGAAAGAAAAAGAAGCCATTCGAAAAGCAGAGGAAAAATATGAGAGAGAAGTAAGGAAAAGAGAAGAAAAATATAGAAAGGAAATGGAAAAGTTGGAAAAGAAAAGGATAAGAGAGGGGCAGAAACAAGAGGAGAGAAAGAGGAAGAGGGAAGGAAAGGAAAAAGGAGAGGATTTGCAACAGGTGAATGCTAATTTGAGAGCGGAGATTGAGGTGCTAAAGAGGGAGAAACAGGTTTTGAGGGATCAGGTGGGTAGTGTACAGAGGGAAAATACACTCTTGGTAGGGAGATTGGGGAGACTAGGGGTCCCAGGTGAGGAAATGTTGAGGGAGGTGAGGGAGGAGTTGAGTGGGGGATTGAGTCCGAAGGGAAGGGTTAGGGGAAGTAGTATGGGGAGTGCGAGTGGGAGTGGGAGTCAGAGGAGTGGCATTAGCGGGGGAGCGAAGAGTGCTATGGGTGTTGGTGGTAAGGTCGCTGGCGCTGGAGTTGGTACTGGGGCCGGGGCTGGTGCTGGTGCTGGTGTTGGTGAGGGTGTTGGTATTAATGCGGAGAATGAAAGGCCGGTTGTTATGCCGGTGGTGGGTAGAAGTGAAACTCCAACGGGGAAATGGAATGGGGAGGTTTGAGCTGTGAGTTCGGGATATATAGGTGATGATGCTGATATACCGTATCTGTATCTGTATCTGTTTGGATGAATGGATGAATGGGTAGATATCTGGCGCTGGTTACTTGGAATTTGGAATTTGAAATTGGGAATTGGGAAGTCAGAGTTTAGGAGGTTTGGTCGGTACACACATTAACAATAAATATTTCTAGCGGTGAAATCTTATATATATATATATATATATATATATATATATATATACTTATACTTATTTATCTTTTTATTTTATTTATTTTCAATATATATATACATATAAGGTTACATAGGTACATATGATCTTACATAACATACAACAATCATTCAGCAATGAGCATTTAAATACCAACGATATTTAATATGATTGATAACTTTCTTTGTCATCACAATATTCACATTCATTCCATTCCATTCGTATTTCAATAATCGTAAATCTTACCATGCGAAAATCCATTGTATTGCATCACATCGCTCAATTATATTCTACTCGCTTACTTACGGAGTACCCCTCAGGGTTCAAGAATAATTAATCCCCCTCCCAACCCCACCCCCACCCCCGTCTCCCACCAAAACAACCTCCTAAAGACCAACCGCAACCAACCTCTCATTAAGCCACTTCACATCCTCTTTCGAATCACCCGGTCCCCCAGCCCAATGCCCCCATATACTAGGGATGATCTCGAGCGTACCGATTCCAGGACGCATGAGAGAGACTTCGATTTGTGAGTCTTCGGGTCTGTATTTTGGGATTAGTGAGGTGGTTGGATGTGAGAAGGGGGTTATGAGTATGGGGGGATGGAGGGAGTTAGGGTTGGGGAGATGAGTGGTATGGAGGAGAAGGGAGAGAGGGAAAATACTTACGGAAAATATAAATCTGTTTTGCACGGGAGAACAAGCATTTTTGCTTCTATAGTGTTCATTGCGGCAGAGAAATCTCCGTTGTATGGGGGTTTGGTTGGAGACGTCGCCGGGAGGGACCAGGTGTGCAGCATTGTGAGGGAGGTTTTCGGGGTCTGGGGGTGGGGGGGTGGGTGTTAGTATTTTGGTTGGAGTGAGAGGGTTAGGGGGGTTGGGAATGGGAATGGGGGAGATGTGGAGGAGGGGTTAGAGGGTGGAATATGATGATGGGAGGTATGATGGGGATGAAGGAGGGAGGGAGGGAAGAAAAGATGAGAGAGAGGAAGATGAGAGATGAGGAAGGTGAAGGGAAGTACCTTTCGAAAGAGCCCATTTCTCCCAGAAATTCTTCATGAAATCTTCAAGATCTTTATACCCGAGAACAGTTTTGAATAGTTCTTCTCTATAAAACGCCTGCATAATATTAGCATCCATACTCCCACAAAATACAACTCCACCACCTCCACCACCAACCTCAACTCAACTCAACTCACCTGACTAAACCCCCACCCCGCATACCCCCTCCCAAAAGCCTTCAACCCGACCTCCCTCTCCTCCTCACTCCAAACCCTCACTTTCTCTTTCCTCCCCTTCACAACAACCCCCTCACTAGACCCCGCACTCATCATCCCCTTCCCAGCCAACAGTGCGGATTTCACCCCTTCCAAAAATACCTGATTATGCAAAGCCGTTTTCGCCGATCCACAGAATGGTATACATATATCCATAAATGATGGATACATAGTAGCCCATTGGTAAGTTTGGGCTGCGCCCATAGACCAACCGATTACGGCGCGCGCGTGGGTGATTTGGAGATGGATGGTTAGGAGTTTGTGTTGTGCGCGGACGTTGTCGTAGAAGGTTACTTTGGGGAAGGGGGAGAGGGACAGGGGGGTGTTGGATGGTGACTGTTTTTTTATATAAAAGAATTGGTTAGTGTATATGTTTTTGGATTGGGAGACCTATGGGTTGGACGTGGGAAGATGAGGAGGAGCATGGGACGTACAGACGACTCTCCATTTCCGAAAAGTGCAGTGATGATTATGAAGTATTTCCGGGGGTTTAATGCTTGAGTTTCTCCAATGAGCCATTCGTTGTCGGCGATTGCTGTTGTTGGTTGATGTCGTTAGTATTAATGGCCCTAGATCAATATAATATAATATAATATCGAATATTAATAATTGTTCATTTTCAAACATGACTTTTATACAGCCATAATACTCTCATATAGATATATAATGCCAAATTTAGATGAACAATAGCAGGAAGTCAAAGGTTGAAAGAAACTCACCTCCGGAAAACCAAGATGGATAGATAATAGCAGGCGAACCTGGATCTCCAAATGTTTTATATGCAATATGTGCATCTGGAATCTCCTGTCCAGATTGAAGTTTCCAATTTCCGAGAGAGTATCTTTGAACACCTGGTGCTAGGTTTAGAGAGGAGGTTTGAGAGGGGAGGGAATCCATTTTCGTGATGGTTGTGGTGTTGTTGTTGAATACTCTGCAAATCCTTTCTTGGTGTTTCGTTACTTCAACTTCCAAGTTGGATGTGTTTGTCTGTTGATAGAAATATATATCAGGTAGGTACCTAGTAGAGATATAATAGTATATCCTTAAGCCAATCCACCAATCTTGAGCTTATCTCAATTTGTCACAAAGTGAATTATCATGACCAATCTAAGGTTACTTACTTACTATGGACTTCAACCCCTGGGGATACGCTGCAGTTTTCTGAATAGCTTCAAAAATAACTTCTTTTGTTAATTGTATAATAATGTAGTTATTAACCTATTACCCAATCCCCAATCTAATACTCAAGTTTACAAAACACTCACCCGCTTCTAACCAGCTATCATATTCTTTTTCCCGTAGATGAGCTTCCGAGCTTCCCCTCCTTATCACCGCGGGGTTAATCCACCAGCGTCTTATCGCATAAAATCCAATGATCAGTGAGCCAATCCCTGTCTTCACGGCTTCCTATAACGGAATCAAATCCGCTGTGACGAAATTTAGTGGCGCAACAGCAACGTCAGTACTTTAAAGACTCGGGAATATTCTACCTATGGTACTACACTACCATCGGGATTGCGAATTCATAGCGGGAATTTTTTCATGTCTGTGTTGTAAATATATATATTGTACCCCGTCTCGAAAATCTACATCTATGTCACTGTCAATTAGAAGTTTAAGACTTAGACAAGTGGGATTATTCCAGACTTCAATTCGGTGCGTAAGATAGCTAGCTACCTATAAACTCACTTACCCCGCCAAATAGTTTATTTACTAATTCATATATCATTAGCCCCTCACTACAAACAAACCTCACCGATACCCTCCCACAGTTCCTCTATTCCCCAACCACAAACACAAATACAAACCCCATCTCCAAACTCCACACTTCACCCACCATGTCCTCCACAAGCCAACAACGCGCCGACGCCGAAAAACTCATAAACCGCAATCCACACCGCGATTTCAAATTCGTCGAAGCCAGCCGCTCACCCTGGGACGACAGCAAATCCTGGACCGTCACCCAAACGGTATCACCGTCATGGAAACTCGGCTCTGGCGCCAACGACCACGGCACCTCATTAAAAATCCCCCACATCGAAATCGATCCTTATGAAGAAGGACGACCCGCAGTCTACAACTACAAGCTCCTTATCTCCTCGATCATCCCGCGTCCGATCGGTTTCGTGAGTACGCGCAGCGCGGACGGAACTTCTACGAACTTGGCTCCGTTTTCTTACTTCAATATGATTAATCACGATCCGCCACTTTTTGTGCTGGGATATGCAGGCGGTTTGGATAATGCGAAGGATTCGTTGAGGAATTTGAAGGAGACGCGTGAATGTACTATTAATATTATCTCGGAGCATTTTCTAGAGGCAGCCAATGCAACGAGTATTAATGCGCCGTATGGAGAGTCGGAGTGGGCTTTTAGTGGTTTAACTCCTGCGTCGTGTACGACGGTTAAGGCGAGTAGAGTTCAAGAGGCACATTTTAGTGTCGAGGGAAAGTTGGAAAGTTTGAAGGAATTTGAGAGTAAGGCGACGCCTGGGAAAAAGACGGGGGTTTTGGCGGTTATTGAGGGGACGAGATTTTGGGTTAGGGAAAATGCTATTAATGAGGAGAAGAATATTGTGGATCCTGCGGTCTTGAAACCAATTTCCAGATTGGGAGGTATTACTTATGGGAGGACAACGGAGGGAATAGAGCTTCCCAGACCGGATTATGAGACTGTGGTTGAGAAGGATGAGGAGGCGAAGAAGTTGGTTAAGGCTAAGCTTGAGAATCAATGAAGTGGTGATACATTGCTGTTGAGAAAGTCATGGGGTATTAGATGGTTTAGAATTCCAGACGAGATAGAAAAGATTGTAGATATATATCAGAGCTACTACTATATATAATACCACGTTGCAAATACATAAACTAACCCATTGCAAGCCTGTTACCTCACACACCAACATCTACCTATATACCATGTCGTGAGACTTTTGCCAAATATAGCCAGCCAGCCGCCCTCCTGTGTTATATATCCTCTAATGAGAGCTTTCCACCAAGATACAAATCCCGTAATCCCTCCTCCCAAATAATATAAATTATACCCATACCTATACCTATACCTACGTAGTATACCTCCACACAATCAAAGAAACGCCCCCTCACACAGAAAAAAATGAAGAGAAACCCCCTACCATCCATCCACCCTCCTAAACAAGAACCGCAATCACCAAAACCAAACCCAAAACTAAAAACAAAAAAAAACAAACAAATTACAAACAAACACTCATCCCCTTCTCACTAACCACAAACTCACACCCCAAGTTAAGCTTCTCCTCATGATTCCCCAACTCCCTCAAAATAACCTCCCTCACATCCTCCCTATCATCTAACGTATCCTTGACATGAATAATAACCACCTTGACGCCATCGAGCGGACCCACAAGCGAGCCCTTCCGATGGGAATAGAAGAAATTCGGCGCCGTCGCCAACGATGGTCGCATACCCTGAATCCTATCTTTCTCGCGCATGGCGATCGATTTCCGGAGATATTCCAAGCGACTACTTGCGCCGGAGCCGGCAACTTGACCTTCGGTGATAAAGCGGTCGCGCGGGCGTCGACGGGGCGAGACTCCGCCGCGGAATTTTTCAACTTCGGCGGCGAGGACTTTGAGTTCTTCGATCAGGTAGCGTGGGGTTAGGTGTCCGAATAACATTTCTGGGCTGCGACTGTCGTCGTAGGAACATTCGATGAAGATACCTTTGAGGTTTCCGGCGACGACCTTGGGCGCGGCGTCTTGCCAGACTTGGGCGTTGCGTGGAGAGGCCGAGAGGGAATCCGGTTCTACGTCCCCCCAGATGAGGATTTCGTGGCTGCTGGCTACGTCGTGGATGAAGAATGCGGAGCTGGTGTAGACGCGGAAGGGGTCGGTGGTTGGGGCCGTGAAGGACATGCCTAGGCTTTTGTTTACACTGTCGATAGCGTCTGCGATGAGAGGTGCGGGGATGTGGTCGAGTGTTCTGGGTGGAGGTCGGGGGAGGTCGGTATCATTTGCGGGGTTATTTAATGCTTGATCTAGGAGTTGAGAGGCTTGTTAGTACGATGCACATGAAAGGAGAGAGGGGGGAGTGTTCCAGATAGATATCTGCTTCGAGAAAGCCGAGATCCAATTCCGACTCCAAGATAGAAACATATATATAACAGGGAAATACATACAAGGAAATGGCTTAGAACAAATTCCATGACTAACAGCCCAAGACTTCACACCAAGTCCCTCCACAACCTCCATATACCCCTTCGTTACTCCATCACCCAAAAGTGACGAACCCCCTGACATCAACCTCATAAAAGTCACCAATCCCACACCACCATTCTCATCCGTCAAATTCGGCCAGATGATATCGTTAAAAATATGATCTTTCAACGCCTCAATCGTACTAGCCAACCCCGCAATTCTCCTCGGCTTAGAACTAGGACTTGCGGTGCTGACCACCCCACCCGCGATATGATCAATGTGTGGATGGGTGATGAGATGGGCTCCGATTAAGTTACGTGCTATGTGAGCAGTATTTGCGCCGGCGGATTGATAAGGGAGTTCTAATCCTGCTAAAAGTCCATCTTGGAGTACGTGTGGTCTTTCGGGTGGTAATGGTTGATATTGTTGGAGAAGAGTTTGGATGGATGAAAGATGTACTCCGGCATCTACAGCGAGGACAGAACCTCTAGTCCATCCTTGTGCTATTGATCGTACCAAGAACGCGGTACAGTTGTCTTCCAAAGGTCCACCACCGGCTCCCTATCGAATCAGTTGTTAGAAATTTTTTCGCTGATGCTTCATATCAACAATATGAGTGAAACGACTTTAAAGTGCATTATTGATAGTGAATGCGATTTCCTCGACCAACACAAACAATATTTTGCATCAAATCGCCAGATTTCCCCAGTTCAAAAAATCAAAATAAACATTTATCCTCCTCGCATTCACGAAGACATCATTTCCATCCACACGTGACATTCCCCAGATTTCTCCAAGCGCAAAATACCCAGACATGAGCAAGCACAAGCATCCAAACAAAGCTATTTAACCGGCGTCATCCATTTCATAAATCAAACGCAAAGAGAACTCCACACGAAGCACCAACTGACTGTATATAATGACGTACGACCCCTCATACGCACTTGACAATCTCTCCGTGAACATTCCCACTTCACAGACACAAAACCAAAGAAATAAAGGCAGACGGCAAGCAGCAAAAGACTTGAATATCGCATGAAACATAATACATAATAATGAACATTCAAGAAAAGCAAAAGCAAAAGAAGCTCACTCACCAAAACAATAACCTGTAAAGAATTGCCCTTTCCCTTGCCATCCTCACTTTGTGTATCATCAACCATCTTTTCCACTATTCTGTATACCTTCTTTCTTTCCCTTGAAAACCTTAGAATTTATATAAAACCTTCGTTCAACACGAAAATCTAGAAAGAGCCACTTCTAGATGCACATTCAATTCCAATTCCAGTTCCCACTATCGATCCCTCGATAAAACAAATCAACACAAATCAGCACACCACAAAATAAATTGAAAACAAAACAAATACAAAATATATATAAATATAAAATTCCAGCAAATTTTCCACGTAAGATATATATATCGATCGAATCGTACCAAAATCTTGCCGCCGTGTCCTCAGCGTACAGTACAGCAAAAGAAACAAGCATATGCGTATGTTGTGTGCAGGAGTTCCAGTTTCCAATGGCATCTCACAGTCTCGCAGTCTCGTACGTCTTTATAACCCTCTTCTTTTCCTTTCTTTTTCCCCCTTCTCTTTCTCTTTCTCTCTCCCCTCCTCTCTTTCTTCCCACTGATCTGCTCTTTGTCCCCAATTGAACCTCTGACTCTCGCATGAAAATCCCTTCGCTGCATTGAAACATTCCAATGTTTTTGTTGTGCTTTGTCTTTGCTGTTGTGACTTTTGAAGCAAATTGTGTTTTCTTTTTTATTTTTTCCTGAAGGGATCCTTTGTTCTCGGTCTTGGGGTTTCTAGAAACGGATACTCGAGTTGCGGCCGGCAGGTTCCACGTGATGCCGTTTTTGGTATCGCGACGATTCTCGAGGAGCGGGGATTGATTACATTATATTTGGATCTTTAATTCTGCACCTTATATATTTTTGACCAGATCATATAATATGTGTAGAAAATGAGCGTTCTGTTCTATAATATTTGTTGGTGGGGTATCGAAAGCCAATTCCATTCAAAGATCATTCGGGAAACCCGAGAACCTGGGCCTCGGGATCACCGTAAATACACTACTGCAGCTATTCAGTACATAATATGCAAGATGTCATCACCGACTACTCTGACTTAAAATCATAATACTCTCGTCTCATCTCATCTACAAATCCTTGCGAAGTGCTGTA
>NW_001820827.1:1279957-1301671 GCF_000146945.2 Sclerotinia sclerotiorum 1980 UF-70
GCTCGATTATAGTGCATCAGAGTTTCCTTCCAATCGTCATCATCATCCATATTATGAACTCTCAGCCCTCCGCCGATCCTAGGTCCCTCTTGCTGTTGCTGCTGCTGACCCGATAAACTCCACTGATCACCTGCATCGACGTTGCCATGCCGAGGACCCATATCCATGTCCATTCCGGGTGTCGGCCCCGTCGTCGGGGTTTCACCTGGATTTGGACCAAATCCTGGGACTACAAAATCAGAATATGGATTATCGAAATTGATTTGTCCACCATAGAAATTGCTGCCTGGTTCGAAATGATCATGTTGTGAATTTGTAGGTGTGTCATCATTGTGTCTCATGCTGAAATTTGCTTCATTCAATGATCGCATTGAAGGTGCATCATAATTATCTGCTGGCATTTCAGATATGCCAGCCGGGATGGGTGTGAAACTATGTTGTGACACCGCACGCTGACGCTCGCGTTCCTGTTCCTCAACTATTTGAGGAGCAGGCTCAACATTGCGGAGGCTGCTCGCGATGACGCTACCATTACGAACACTAGGGATGCCACTGCGTGGCTCCATGGTCTCTGTGACGTCCGAGAGACCCCCTTCGGCGTCTCGGATACCAAATTGTGCCATTGTACGCATTTTGCGTGTGACCCAAGTAGCTAGAATTTTGCCCCGTTGCTTTTCCCCAAGTCGGGATCTGGGAAAATCACCCTTATTAACAAAAGCAACGATGTCAACGACGATTTGATGTTCGTTTAGAATGGCGTTCACTATAACTGGTACAATGGAAGCAAGGTATGATTTCCTTCCTACTTCCACCAATACAACGATAAGTCCGCCGGCTTGAAATACGGCACTAAATATTATTAGCTTCAATGGCTCCAAGAAATCAAAAGGGAAAAACCTACGATCCTCCAGGGACAATGTTACGATGACATTTCTCTATTGAACTTTCAATATCCATCGGGAAATGACTAAGGCCGTTTATTTCGAATGTCTCCCCAACACTTCCTAGAACAAACAGTACTTGCATCTCGACTAGCGCACCACCTGGCCCTATAGGTCGGCTGACGGTATGTAGAAAACCTAAGTCTCCTGTCCGGACGTATTGTACATTTGGATCACCATCAACAGTACGCCCATCAAATCTTTCGAAATCGAAAGCATCTTTCGATCCATAGAATGCTCTGACGCATGCCTCTGACTCGACCCAAATTTCACCATATTCACCTTCGTGGCAAAGACAACGGCTTTCTGGATTAACGATAGCTATTTGAGTTGACACAGGAACCATGCCAGAATCTTGAACCATGAGTGCTTTCGGGTTTGATTCTGGATCGACAGGATATACCATACCCCGACGTAAAGCTTGAGTATCTAGCCACAGCTCAATTGGTTCAATACACATATATGAGCGAGATGCGATCATTGGGTTCAAAACGTGCGAATATACCGTATTTATAGCAGTACGATCAAGACCAGTCGCAGCAAAATGAAGACGTACTTTTTGGAAAACATCAACTCTAGGTCTTCCTTCGGCTGAAATCATCAGGTTTTTCAACTCGTGAAGAGTGAAACCTTTGCCTGGCATGACGGCCATTGCATGATCAAGCATTTGAGGTGTGGCATAGGTATCCTTAATCTTGTACCTCGATAAAGTTAAGAAAAGTGATACTGGATTTTGTGCGAATTCAACGGGAGAAACCAGGTAAGTTGGGGCCCCAACGAATATACCCATAAGAACACTGTGGATGAAACCTAGACCAGTGGTACTTCTCACGCAACCTAGAACAGGCCTCGAGCTTGTCATTTGACAAGTCTCTTTCTGCACCTTGCACATACCCATGATGGTATCATGGCCTAGTTGCACAGCGATCCTACGTTGATCAGGGGTCCAATATGTCCAAACAAGAGCAGGGTATCCTGGCTGAACCCAGTTTGGTAGCATCGTAAGGCCAAGATCTCTGCAACCGTTGTTTTGCTTAGGTGGCTTCGAAGTATTATATATGCTCGGCACCTGTACCTTCAGAATCTGTGCCGATTGTTTAAGGTGTTGTGAGACTGTTTTTTGTTTCATTAGGTTGTCGACGTCCTGATTAACCAAAACAGCCTTCACATGGTAATCGGAAACCATATGTAGGAATGCGGGTGAATCTTCGTTCAGGCGATTTTGATCAAGAGGAGCCATGGGTATAGCTGTTGCTCCTAAGCAAAAACATGCGTGCGTTGCATATACAAAATCTTCGGAATGCGTATACATGAGAATCAGATGGTCGCCATGCCTTATCTTGACCTTATTCTTGAGATACATAGCCACAGCAGCAACCTTCGTGTCGAATTTCTTCCAGGTGATTCCCTTTCCTTCTTTACCTCGGCCGTCTATAGTGCAGTAGGATAGTTCGTCAGCCTGTCGTGCCACGCGCCATTGTAATAAGTCAACTATGCTTAGGAAGTTATTTAGAGGTGTGGAAGTTCGATCATCAATTACTACTTCGCGACGATCGATTCCGGAGTATTGCTTGTCGCCAGGGGATAATATATCTTCACGAGCTTGAGCGGCAAGCGGTGACCATATGCCACCGATAGGATCCACACCAATAGGCAAGTTAAGGACAGCTCGTTCGACACCGAATTTTACATGAACACAAGGAAGATTTCCAAGATCAAACTCGCGACGGCAAAGCATATTACCAATCTCTCTTCGGCCACATTTTAGGACTTTCGGGAGAGTATTTGGTGCTGTAATCATCACACAATAGACCCTTAGATGATGTTCTTGCATCAATACTTCCATACATCGCTCTGACAGGGAATCTAGAAGCGCAGTATCCAGTTGGCGTGGAGGTCCACCAGAGGCAGCAGGTGCTGTTGATGCGGAAGGTGATTCCAACAGAACGATCGGGAGATGCTCATCATTGACAAAGACATCAAATGCGGAGCAGTCGTAAATCTTGGGTACGTTCTTCATGATACTCACTATTATGTGTTGTACAAAGAAGTATCGATGTTCTGCGACTTCGTGGCCATGCTCAACCCATTCAACCTTTTGGCGGAGACGATCTTCATATAGGCCAAGGACGAAAATCTTGCCCTCGATCACTGTTCCGAGAAGACCTGTACGAAGGAACTCTGGCTCCACCATCATTGGAGTCGGGTCTCCTTGCTCAAATTTATATGGTCGAGCATGGAAAATTTGCTCTGTATGTTTCGGCAAGGCCCAGAAACCCCCTGATAGAGATGGGGAGTCTACCCAGATTTCACCTACAGAATGTGGGGACGCTAGAAGACCAGTTTCTGGATCCACTACCGCTAAAGTAGCGTCAGGTATTGGAAAACCAAAAGCACCACAACGCACCGTTCCTGGTTCGCTACTGGCTTTCTTACGCGCTTCCTCGCCGATAGCGACCACAACAACTTCATTAGTTTTGAGCGCTTCTCGATCCAGGAGAACTTCACTTAGTTCTGTTCTTCCTTTCTGTTCAGCTGGAGCTACTGTTCCGCCTCCTATGAGACTTCCAAACCCATTACCAGACGACTTCTCCTTTTCTTCGGACTTCTCCTCGATAGAATTGCCATCTGATCCAATGTCCAGTTTCAAGGGACATCCCATACGTTCCTCACCACCCAACCAATCTCGCATACTAATCACCATACCACCATGTTCTGGTAAACATAACATAGGGGCAACCAATTCCCGCGCACGAGGATTTCGCATGGGCCGTAACCATCGATCTGCTAGAACCTCGTGGAACTCGCTATCGACTGTCAGTGTATCTATCAGGCACAATCTAACATTTTGAAAGTTTGGCTCCATTCCCTTTTTGAAATTTCGCGTAGTCATTGGATCTTGCTGGTAGTTATAAGCTGCCCTTTTCAAGCCCGGGTAATCTGCCACCATGAGGGTGGCTCTGTACTTTGTGATAAGGTGAGCATAGAGACCAGGTGTTTCAACAGCCTTACTTTCAAGCCAGACAGTTGTGTGCCCACCATATACTGTCAATAGGACTCCCAGTATCATACCAATTCCTTGCCGTGGGTCTAAATAAGAGAGCAAGATCTCGCCACGACTGCTACCGCCAGTCATCAATCTTCCGCTTTTATCTCTTAGCTCGGGATTGAAAGTATCACCACGTCCACCAGACGGTACTGTAGATATGATAGCACTGAGACATGCCATTTGATGCATGATTGTTCGGTGACTCATTACTACACCACGGAGATCGCCTGTAGGAGCTCGTGAAAATTCAATATAAGCTAAATCTGGTACAGTCAAAGGTGGTACATCATCCTTTTTCTTTGGATGCCAACTACCAAACTCATTTGTCTTCCACCATTCTACTCCTCTTGGCCAATTTAGCTTCTGGCTTGTGATATCTCGCTGGAATGTTTTCAAATTGTTGTCGGTGGTAAGTGCAAGATGTGCTTGTGTAGAGGTCAAAATCGTATTAAGTTTTGCATAATCGTCGAGATCATTAATAGGAACTGCCACCACTCCAGCAATGAAACATCCAAGTAAAGCGATGGCAAATTCGATGACTTCGGATTCGCGATATATCAACGCCACTCGATCACCTCTATAGAGAGAACTTTTATCTCTAATTACTTGCGCAACCTTTTCAGCTCGACTAGTAAGTTTCTCCCAAGTAATAGAAGCAATTTCCTTTCCTTTATTGTCTAATACCCAGTATGCTGGCATCTTCGCTCTTGCACTACCCCGGTGTCTCAAAACAGCCGCAATATTATCAAATTTAGACATGGGGGTATTTTTATCATGTGGATCGTAGACGGCGAATGGGACATCTCGAGGCTCCAGGGGCATTTGGTACTCCAGGGCGGCGGGAGGAGGTAAGTCGCTGGTGGTCAGCATTGGCGGCGCCATTGCCGCTGTTGGAGAGAATGCGTCACTGGAAGAATATCGATGTGGCCCACCACCGTATGAATTTGGTCCATTATTCTCATACCCTTGTTGTCCGGCAAAGTCTGAAAAATATCCTTGCTGCGACTCCCCAAGCATGGTACCGTGGGAGTCCATCATCATTTCTGCATGGTTCTGATCGTAGACGTCCCCCTGATGTTCCATATAGCCACTTTGATGTGCCGGATTGAAAGCATAATTTGTGCTAGAAGCCATCGACCCCAGTCTCATACTTGGCTCATTTGGACGATCTTGCTGATAGTCTCCGGTTCCTGGGGAGCCAGGTTGATATGATGAAGCCTGACTATAAGAGCTATGACGCTGGGTGGTGGGATTATGTACCGCCAGCCTTAAATCCTGAGGTCTGCCGGCATATGAAAATGTTCGCCCGTCTTGTGCTCTGTTGGCTCCGAAACTTTCTGTATCACTAGCCATTGTAGCGGTTCGACCAGGAATTTGAGATGCGCCGTAGTTTTGCGATAGGTAACTCCCGCTTGCAGCCCTGGAGTTCGAATTGAGGGTTGCAAGAGATGCAGAGCGCGAACCATCATTCGAGGGGTGTATGCTGTCATCAGGAGCATGTATGCGCAACCCTGTCAGCTCTGCGGCAATCGGTGCGGCGCCCAGGTATTGTGAAAGTAAGAATGTGCGTCGCTTTTGATATCTGTGTTCGAGGAATCAGGACTGATATATCATATGAGATGTTGAATGCTTTTAGCATAGCATTGAGCAAACGTACCCCTTCTCCGTAATATCCCCTTCCTAAAGCAAAAGTTGTATCAGCAATCTGGCACTGGAAAGCATCTAATCTATCCCAGACAATGTCACCCTGCATGCATTTGGCACAAGAGCACACACGACGCAGCTAAAACAAATCCCCCGTCATTGGGAACGCCATAACTAACCTCCAGCTCATGTTCTAATTCCTGCAGCTTTGCCTGCAACTCCGGATTATTCTCCTCCATGTTCGGTGCGACTCGATATGAGGGAATATGAGCAAACGAGGGCACACTTTCTCAAGGAAGTGCAAATTAATGTTTTCAAGGGGCGATTAAAGTATGGTAAGTGGGTAAAAACATGAAGCCGGAAGCTGGAAGCTTGAGCAAAAGAAGGATGGAAAGTAGGTGGAATATGCAAAAGGCAAACGATGGTTGGTTACTCGAAATCGAAATCAGTATTACTTCTCCAGCAGAAGCATATTGAATGGGGGATTTATTAGATGTTCAACATTCGTCATGCCCTGTATTTCTATTCTAATTTGGGTAGATCGGCCTGCCGACGTTTGCATTCGTATGATGGGGTATCGGACGAAAATACGGAGTAACGAATAGCCGATCAGGTTGCCAGCCAAGTCAAGTTCAGCAGTTCATTAATATTCAACAGAAGAGTATTGTATGAAGTGAAGTTGGGAATATTTTTAGAAGAGAGTGTGGAGTGAGTGCATTTTTGATTTTGGTTTAGAAGCAACAAAACTACTATCGATAACCAATTAGATTTGATGTACGACGTACATGTGCTCTGTACATGTAGATGTACTCTGTAGATGTACTGTCGAAGAATGTGCCTAGTCGAGATGTTTCCAAAACAAAGAAATGCTAATAACACGGCATTCCCGAGGTCTCTTTTTTGCTGAAGCCAACCAGAGACATTTGTACCACCAAAATGTCCCACCAAAATGTCCCACCAAACTGATCCACCAAAATTTTACTTGTCAGAATGAACCAATCAAGTTTCGTTAGTTTTTATCATCATGTGATTGAAGGAGTTATCAAGCTAATGCTGCACGGACCATAAACGTTTGAGAGTTTTTTCTTCATATAAATTTTTTAACGGCTCGAAAACCTCAACCTCTCTTTCCACCTTCATCAACATCAACATCCATCTTCAACAATCTTCAATTTATACTGTTCAATATTTCAAATTATCTCAATCATTCAATCCATTCCATGTCTAGATAAATTATTTGATTCCTTGATTGTTACCATGTTCGAAATTAATTCACTCTATCCTATCAATGGGCAGGGAATTTCTGCATCACCTTTGCGTATAGCTGCTTCCTAATTTACCTACTGGTATACACAAGAAAGACCTTGCTCGATCTTGAATTGGAGCGCTTGTATACCTAACTTCGAATTGTGATGGTTCAATCTATTTTGCTACAGGGCTATTTTCATGACTTATTCTTTCATGCTCGCAGCTTCTTTATCATTGGTATGTCCTATTTTTATCAAACCTTTGTTTCTCTTTGTCTATTCCCTACTTGGGTGCAACAACATGATGTTACAAACAAGATACACAGACCTGTTCTGAACAGCTTCGTGCTGGTTGTTGATTATCTTGGAGACCTTCTGATATTGTTGTTCATGCCTCACTTTTAATTACTTCAAGCATTGCAAGAATTCCAGCTAATTCTTAAAAGTTCTCTCAATTAGAGAATTTCCCATAACAGTTCTGTACACCAGACAACCATAATTCTTCATCAAGGATTATCAAATGTTCCTTCTACTCCAGATAGTAAAAGTGTTATTTGGCGGGCACATGCTTCTGATTCCAGTGGAATGTTCAGCCGGTTTAGCCAACGTGGGCTGAATTCAAGATTATTGATTCTATCTCAGTGTTAAAAATCAGTTTTACTATGTTACACCAGATAGGTTGCGGGGCAAGGGGCATCATTGGGATACAGATCATCGTCTTTTGTCAATACTGCTGGAAATTGGAGGAGATCATCTATTGTTAGTGTCTTAAGGTACAAAGAGGACAACGACTACCTTTGTTGACTTCCTCAATTCAATTGTTATTTTTTGGTGAATAGGAGGAATAATGTGCACTGCTTGGTCGGGTAGTTGATCTGTTAAAAGGTCCTTTGTGCGTACACATACAAAGAAATAAACAATTAACTAGAAAACAAAGCATGAATTAAGGTATATAGATTTGCTAACAATCCCTATTATCTCTACCTTTCTTGTCTTACTCACAATCTTCCAATCTCAAGATTCAATCCACTAGCATTGCTATTACGATTACATAGACCGTCATTTTTCATTTTTCATTTACTACATTCAATCCAAGTAGTAAAACGTCCATCCAATTTAGTACAGCTGAGCTGCTAAATTAAACAACATGTCTGAATTCAACTTTGATCAATTCATGCTTGACCAATTTCAAACATTGGATCAAATTGACCTCCGCTCTCCTGTTTTCCCAGTCGAAGGCCTTGGAAATCTTCCTGATCCTTCAACCTTCGACTTTGGAGACTTCCTCAACGACACGGATGTGGAGATGATTGACACGCCAGCCCCTCAAGGGATGGCTGGCATTTCGCAAGGAAACAACACCCAAGTTGAGTTACCCGTTCCTCTCATTACTGATAACGCAACAGTCAACCCCAACTTCTTGAACAACGGTTTCACTGGCAACATCAACCCATTTCAGCCAGCCAGTTTTCCGGTTCCAAGCATGCAACAAGTCAAAAAATTCCCTGCTCATTTCGAGTTCGGCAACGGTTACCGGCACGCCATCTTGAATGCTTTCCCTAGCCCAGGCTATCCATTGCACATCATCGATTCCTTTGGAAACTTGCCCCGAAGCGTTATGGAGGCACTTCAACAAGGGTTGAAACGACACAGAGAGGTTGACGACGAGATCAATCAATTCGTCATCGATGGCATCGACAATGTTGGACCAGGCTGGGATCCAGAGGACTTGGCAATGTCGGACACAGAAGAAGAATTTGAGCGAACACAATCACCAGAACCAAAGGAACCAGAAGTCAATGTCAGGCCTACTAAGGTACCTGGAAAGAGTTGGATTAAACCTAATATGGCAACACAAGGTAAGAACAAGCGCAGCAAGAACATCCAGTCGCTTAATCCATCCTCGTACTACACTCCCCTTGCACAACAACCTCAAAACTGGGGAAATCCAAATCGTGCCGGTGTCGTTCCTTTCCGGTACACCACAGACGGAGAATTGAACCCGTACGCCAAGTATACCGTCAGCCAGATCAAAGAGTTCATCTTCAACCATCCAGGTCACAACATGGGAGGACAGAGACACACCAAAGCCTCTGGACTCACACTCTGGATTCAAAGCGTCCCATCCGACTCTGCCGCACGCTACGCACACCCAAACTCCGACAAATGCCGTTTTGAAGACTGCCCAGCCCGCAAGGGCACCATCCTCAAAGGCCAATACCGTGTCGCCTTCGATGAGCAATCGTCCGATCCGCTTATCACTGACCCTTTCCACAATGCCGGCCATGTTCATCTCTACTGTCTAGAGAAGTTTCTTGACTTTCGCTACATCTGCGCCAATTTCAATGTTCGGCCTGATGATCGTGTCCTCGCCGAGGGACGAAACAAGATGGCGATCACAAGAGATCACGTCGAGATGAAAAGGGTCGTCCGGAATTTCATCCGCAGCGCAGAGAAAGAGTACGCCAACCCAAATTACGTTAATCTTGCTAACGACTATTCTTACGAGAACACCCTTTGCTATAAGTTGACTGTCAAGCACTTGGAGCTCGAACCCGCTAACCGACAAAGTGTCCGCGACAAACGCCCCAATTCAAACTCCTTGGACAAACACATGAACAATCTTAACATGTACGTCGCTGGCAGAAGCATTCAAAAACAAGCACGTTTGAAAACTGGAAAAAAGGCATCGGATGCCAGAAGTCCGTCAAACGCAAAGAGCAACAAGAGAAAGGCAGCTGAGATGGATCAGGACGATCAAGTAGAGTTCAGCATTGATGAAAATATCTTGGATGTAGACGGTGACACCATCGTTGTTGACACCCGAGGACAAACACAATCATCGAGCACACAAAGCAACCCAGCCAAGAGAACTCGTGTTATGAGGAAGAGATCCAGGAAAGTCATTGAGAACGAAGGCAGCAACAGCGATGATGATTCTTCCGACGACAGCGACGTTTCGGAATGGGCACCAGCCAAGAGACCAGCAAAGAGACTCAGCCGATGAAGCAAATGAGTGAAGTAGTGAAGGGGCGAGGACCGAGAAAGATCGAGGTAAGTCATTCATTCACATTAAACTCACACAGAGGAGGTAAGTGGATATCATATCTCATTTCATAAGGAGAAGGATCGGTAAATGTTGTTTCTTTACATCACATCTGAAGATTATCAGAGCTGGACTCTGGTAATCACTTTTTCCTTGGTTATATTTCTTAATATATCATAATTATAGAAAATATTTCTCAATATGTCTTTCCTATATTATGAATCTATGAAATTGAAAAAAAAAAATAAGTTTAACATGTTTTTTCTTATTTTATAAATCCATGAATTAGAAATATACAAGAGGGTCACGTTTCTTAGGATGTTTTTCCTATTTTACAAATCTATCAATTTAAAATATAATCAAAAAAAAATTTCTCTATGTTTTTTTCCTATCTTATGAATCCATGAATTGGAAATAAACAAAAGGGTCATGTTTCTATGTTTTTCCTATCTTACAATAAAAATCCATTAATTAAAAAAAGAGTTCTTAATATGTTTTTTCCCATCTTATGAATTCGTAAAGTGAAAATATCTCTATGTCGTTGTCTAAGTCGCTATGTGAGATCTTATCAATAATCTCAAATCTGAATACTTAATATGCAAAAATGAAATCAAAATAAGAATAAATAGTTGGATAGATAGGTGAATACTTAGATATCTAATTGCTAATTAATTGGACCAGCAGTAGAGTTGGTGGCGATTAATTACAATGTAATTAAGATTTACCTAGGTAGGTACTTTTGGATATTAATTTCCTAGTGCTCCTCTCCTCTCTCTGATTGTTACTTTATTTGATCTGATCTAAATTCTAATTATAGTACTCTCTTTCATTTTATTCTATTGTTTTATTGAAATATTCTCTTCACAAGCTTGGAACTTGTAACGATACTGTACTAAAGGCAGCGGCTGCCTAAGGTTCGTCGGTTGGTAGTTATAGGTTAAGGCTTTATCACTGGTATTCACTTGAAAGTGAATTCGTTACTAGATCAAATAGAATGTAGATAAACTAATTGATAACTAAATTGAGCACGAAGCTCCTAAACTATGAAACTACTCTGATTATATAATGAACGAAGAAGGGAGCCCCCAGGAGCTTTCTGGCTCCTCAGGGCTCCTGGAGCTCTAGGAGCTTTGAGGGCTCCTTATCACGTGATTTCTAATGGTGCGTGCATACACGATCTTCAGGTGACCAAGATCACATACTAATTCGATGAAATCTGATCGTGTTTGCACAAGGCCTAAGCTCTCCTAATTAATCAGTTTGCTACCATCGTAACACCATCAATCCTAATGGTGAATCGTGACAGAACTCTATGAATCTATGACTTGCCTTGTAATATTAGTCTCTTTGGAGTAAAATCTCTTTGGAGTATGAATTCATGAAGAAAATCCACTAGACATCCAATCCGGTTATGTAATTACCTACCTACTATTATTAGCAAGAATAATTTCAATTCTTTTATTATTCTCAAATAAATTCAAACTCAAATATTTATTTATAATATAATAATATAATAAAGAAATAAAAGGCATAAAAGAGAAAAAGAAAATACTTGTTGTTATGTTACGACAGGCTACACAACTACCAAGACACGTGATCACAAATGATCAGTAGTGATCACTAAGGATAACGATATAGGTGATCACTAGTGATCATAGAAGCATGAAGGACTATATAATCAAGATGGATTTCTTTTGTATAGAGCTTCGTGCTCAAGATCAATCATTTAGTATACTCTACTATTAGTTACGAATTGCATTATTGTCATTACTTTAAGTCCCTGCTTGACGCCTAGTTATAAACCACCTCGAGAGCCTAGAGCACTTCCACGTGATCTAGACGGCAAACCTCGTAACATGTTATTAATAGACTAGATTTTTTGATTTTATTTAATAATTAACTTTTATATTTATCCTCTTGATGTTTACTCGTATATGAATCTATAAAGAATTTGTAGAAGGATGATAATAGAGAAAGAAAGATGTAAAGTGGTATTCTTAACTGGGAGGAGGAGACTGCTTGATGGATTGTAATTACAGGGTTGAAAGCTTGAAGTTGAAAGTTGGAAATTGAAAGGGGAGTGGTTTGTGTTTGAGTTTGATTGGGAATGTGGTGGGATTGGATTGGGGATTGAGATTGAATAGGAAGGGGATGAGAATAAGAATGAGGAGGAGGAGGAGGATAAGTTTGATGAATAATTATAAAGTGCTCTCTTTTGTCTTTGGATTGTTATGTTTCTGGTGTTTATTGGAGTAGGAACTGTTTGGATGGATGATTAATTGATTAAATAAAATATCAAGAGAAAAAAAAAATCCCCCGATAGTACACTATTAATTCCATCCATCCGGACTTAATCATAGGATGTATGATCTTATTATAATGCCCATTTTCGTAGTATAGCTTTGTATTTGTGAGAAAAGTATATTAACCGCAGTACAGCATAGATAGATAGACAGATGTATTCGATGTAGAATCACAGCTGTCTCTTAAGTTGAACCCCAAAAAACGGCAGGTGTTCATTCATTTGAATATGATATTCAGCTATACATGAAAACTATGAACCACAAAAATCTATATCGGGAAACCCGGTAGAAACTATTCAACTCGGATATGGTAATCTTGGTATATGATAGACAGACATGTTCTCGCAACAATATATATGGCATCAATCCCTTCCTTCCCCTCTCTATCTTCAATCCTTTGTATCGAATCCAATCGAATAACAAGCTTCCATCTCATCTCAACATATCTACCTACCTATCTATATAAACACAACACCACACAGCAAAAGGAGACACAACATCACAATATCAAAAAAAAAAAAAAAAAAAAAAGTAGAAAACATACAACAGTAGGGATTCGCTGGTGGTCACCCACCCAACTACTAATCCACCGATCTGAAGCTTGTGTATGGCAGAGCGGACGGGATGCCCAATTCTCTTCAGTCTATGGTCGTATGTGGTAGAATTGAGGTTGTTGGAATTTATATATTCTTGTTTGTGCTTTGCGGGTTGGGGTTGGGATTGGTTTGGCTTGCTGTTGGTGGGTGAGTGTTGTTGTTGTTGTTGTGAGGCAGGGGAGGGTTGGCGGTGATGGGATGGGATGGGCATTAGTTGAGTAGTAGAAATTTTGCTGCTGTGGATTAAGAATAGATTTGGTAGGTATAGAGATGGATTGGTATGGTATGAAATTTGTATGTGAATGGATATTTCGTCTTGATTTCGCGAGATATACTGAGTGTGTGTAACATGATTGATTTGAGTATGCGTAGGTCGGATCTGTTGGATTCTTAACAATTAGATGGATGGGATGAATGTACTGTACTGTCCGTTAAAATCATAGGTGGTAATGATTAACGAAAGATTAGCTGACGATTTTTAAATCCGTGTAGATAGATGCTTTGCATGTTAGTGTTTAAATAAATTGTATTGAGTGTGAATTGGTGTTGTAAATATTCAGTATACTCGAGTAGTAATATTGAGTAAGTTCCATCGATCAATATACAGAATTGTAGAATTGCAGAATTGTAACATTCTACATCTCTTGGAGATGAATGTGAATGGTTGGTTATATACAATGAGTATACGATGAGGAAATCCTAGAGATAAAAGAAATCAATATTGATAAATCGAAGATAATGAGGATGAACCTGCACAATTGCATGAACTCTTTCCATATTTTTGAGTTTTCAAAGTACGAAGTACGTATGACAAGACAAGTTCTTTACTTCTTTACTTCTTCAATTCTTCATCATGCCCCTTTTTCACGGATATTTACTAACGGCAAATCCTCGATATCTTGGCATTTATCGATAAGGTGGGCGCTATTGTGGAGGAAAATATCCGCACAGGAGACGCCGGTGTATCAAGTTAGTCGAGCCAGTGAAGGCCGTCGAGCCATTCGAGGCAGTCCAGCCAGTCAAAGCCAGAGATAGCATCCATACATGTCTTCGAAAATCGATAGTAAAATAAAACGGGCCTCCATTTTTGATGGTAGGAAATATGGAGTAAGATATGAATTCGGGAGAACCGTTTAATGAATAAAGTGAATACGGCAATGTGATTTTACTCCGTGGGTGAAATTGCCAACTTGACCACGATGAAAGCTCGTATTGTAAATTCAGCAATTTACAAGACAAATCTTAAAGATATCCTTACGAGTGACTGGTGTACCAAGCAGAGTAAATTTACGGAGTAAGGTAAGTAGGGTAAGTAGGTTAATCAAATGGCATCATTTTGCGGATTCAAACCAAAATAGAAACTTCCCAATAAAAAACGGTGACCAAATCTCAGGAAAAGTGCGTGAATCATGAATTGTTTTTGGCCGATTGGAAATTATGATCTACCAAATATTTGGAGTCCTTTTCATCCCGATGAGGATTAAGCATTGAATTTTGAATATATTTGGAAATTATTGAGACGACGGACGATTTTCTTCTAGGTTCAAAAAAGATGCTTAAATAAAAAACAGGCGAGGCACGGTTTACGGAGCATGATCAACTCTTTTTTTATTTTTTAATTGGGATTTGAATCATGACTGGCTCGAGTGGGAAGGAGGGATAGAATATTGAGCGTTTAATTCGATAGAGTGAAGAGAGTACGGAGAATTTCATGATTATTGGATTGATGGATTTGATTGATTGATGGATGGATTGATTGATTGATCGATTGATTGATCGATTGATTGATTGTAAGACTTACCAAATGTTCATTCATTACCTACCCTTTCTGAAACAATCAACCTACCTAGTACTCTGTAAACAGCATCAGCCATAATAGAACAGCCACTACTCCAGATAATGAAATGATCAATGGTCTAGAAATAGAAGCTTTGAGCCGTTAAATGTTCCTTTGAATACCTAGTAAGCATTAGGATGAAGATGTAGGAGAGTAGAATCCTAATATTCCTAAAATGAGAAAACAATAGAAAGCAAAGCTATAAGTCATTCACGGAATAGAAGAAGATGCTCCGCCTCAAGATCACACTTCTAAATTCTCACAAGGAGTTTTGGATGGATAATTGTTACTCCTAAGATTCTTACATAATATCTACCTAGGTAGTCAAACAAACCAATTCAGAATTATGCACCAGTCAATTATAGGGGTTCTCACTTGTTGAATACGTAGGTAATAAAATAATGAATTCATCAAACCATCAATTCATCATCAATTCAACAATTCATGGCCAATCCTGGTACATTAAACTTTCAAACAAGCATATCATCCATTCCTCACGCAGGTACAAAGCCTCCAAGACTTCAAAGTTCCCACCATGCATTCTCTATGGCCCGGCCTTCCTTCGGTGGACATGAAAACCCAAGTCGTGAAACATCCAATCCGCAAGGTACGGATGAACTATTCAGTCTCCTCTAGTGATACCAATTTTCATAGGTTAGGTGTATGAATTGAATCTAGAAACTCAACTTGAGAAATGGGAAAAGAAACACTTCTCCTGTTAATCAACGGCTCAAAGTGGATGGATGTCAATTGGATCTTTACCCTGTATCTACACTCTTGTCAGTCGGTGTACACTGGTCACCAAATGGCTACACCCTACTCGCTTTATTAGCCAAGGTTCGCATGCATGACTACCGGTTTGAAGGATGTTCCCCTGTCACAGTCCAAGGTCGAAATTGGGAGAGTATTATTGCTATTCTTCTCTCGGCCCCTTCCAATCAACGAACCCCTTTTAGTGGTGCGAAAAGCGAAAGTGAAAGTGAAAGTGTAAAAAAAGCCTTCTCCACATGGGACCGCTGAAAAAGAAGCTCTTCCCTGTCCTTCCCTGTCCATCACGCCCCATCTCCCATCTTGGTGTAATCTCCCAAGCTTATATGGGGTTGACTTGCCCCTCCCCTCCGACATTCACTCTTCTCTTCATCCAAACAAAAGTCAAATCTTCAGATTTCGTACATATCTTTCTTTTGACCTAGGTCGTCCATTCTTTACAGAACCAACTTTGCAGATTTAAAACCTCAGTAAATCCTTCTACTACCGCTCTTTCAGCACCTTTAACCCAAGCCCAAAAATTTCAAAATAATATTCAAAATGCGTTTCTCCGTTATCGCCGTTTCCATGTTCGCTGGTGCCGCTATGGCTGCCACCTCCACTGACTACGTAAGTTGGACCATACATGATTCCAAAGGTGTGAGTTCATGGGGCTAATGTGTACTAGGTCACTGAGGAAGTCACCATCACCTCCTGCGCTGCCACCGTCACCAACTGCCCAGCTCGTAGCACCCAGGTTTCCACCACTGTCTACCCAAAGCCATCTACCACTGATGCTTCCGGTTCCTCCGTCACCCCAGGTAGCCAGCCATCCAACAGTGCTCCAGCAGCCTCCAGTGTTCCAGGAGGAGGCTCTCCAGCTTCAAGTGCTCCAGGAGGAGGCTCCCCAGCTTCAAGCGCTCCAGGAGGAGGCTCCCCAGCCTCAAGTGCTCCAGGAGGAGGCTCCCCAGTTTCAAGCGCTCCAGGAGGATCCGTCCCATCCTCAAGTGCACCAGCGGGTTCCTCCCCATCCAGCGCTGAAGGAGTTTCCACCGTTCCAGGAGGCTCTGTTCCATCTTCAGGAGTTCCTTCCTCCCCAGCTGGCAGCGTCCCAACCAGCATTGCCGGTATTCCAGGTGGATGCAACCCAGCTCACGAAGGATCTTGCCCAAGTTCCTACTTCAGCACCTCCACCGTAACACCAGGTGCTCCTTCCTCCCCAGCTGGCAGCGTCCCAACCAGCATTGCCGGTATTCCAGGTGGATGCAACCCAGCTCACGAAGGATCTTGCCCAAGTTCCTACTTTAGTACTTCCACCGTAACACCAGTCAACACCTTCACCCCAATCTACGTCAGCCCATCCGCCTCCGTCAGCTCTGCCGTCGGTATTCCTTCCGTCCCAGCTGGTTCCGTCTCCGTCATTGCCATCACCACCTGTATCCCAACCGTCATCTACTCCACCGTCACTGGAGGAGTTGAGACCGCCACTGCAGGTGTCCCAGGTAGCCCAAGCTCCCCAAGCTCCCCAAGCTCTCCAGGTTCCCCAGGATCTCCAGGTTCCCCAGCCAAGCCATCTTCCACTGGATACATCACCGTCCCACACAACGTTTCTACCCCGACCACCTCCACCCCAGCTGTCTTCACCGGTGCTGCTAGCAACGTTCAAGTTGGAGGTGCTGCCGTCGCAGCCGTTTTCGGTTTCGCTGCCTTCTTCTTGTAAGCATCTGCGTAACCTCGAGTCGACAATTTTCACGCTATTACATTATAATGGAATTTCGGGGCTCCGATAACAAAGCTATCATGGCTCGGGTCTACGAAAAGGGGATAGATACCTTAGGGATGTTGATGTTTACTTTGTTAATTCTTTAGAGTCTGGTCTCGGCAACGACAGTTTGGATCAGAAGTTTTTTCTTCGCGCGCATTTTCTTCTCGTCATTGTTAATTTTTTTAATTCTGGATATATACGCATGGGCATGTATGGATCGTGGGATGGGATACATTTCTGGATAAATACAGGGTTTTTTCTACCTGGAATCTATGGATACAGAGTTGGATAGGCCATTCCTCCTGTTTGTCTTGAAGTATTTAAATATCAAATAGCCAGAATTTTAAAAATTCTTTGATCTAATACCTTTTCGTTTTTGCCCCTTTTTTAATTCTGCAAATAATTCTGCTTGATCGATTGATTACTTACTTACTTTCCTTATCTCCATTTTATGAATACACATAATTAAATTAAACACTCTCCCAAATAAATGAACAATTCAATAAATTAAAAATACGAGGAATTCCAACCAAACTTTCCCCGGATCGCCAAGACTACTAGGTACCTAGGTACACTACCTATGTTTCATCGTTTCAAGCATAAACCAGCCCAACCCCAGCCCTCGCGGGGCGCGCGGAAATTGTGTTGATCGCTGATCTAATCTTGACTTTGCCCCTGAAAACGGTGGGATTTGTATTATTCAATTATTCAATTGTTCGGGAATCATGATCAGGGGGGAAGGGAGGGGGGCGTGTTGATTGACTTGTTTTTGGGTGTGGATTTGGGAATTTTGGAATTTGTTTTCGTCTGATGGTATTATGCTTTTGGTTTGGTGGTAGAGTATAAAAAATAGAGTGGAGCTTCAATTGATATTTTTATATACTCCGAGGATGAAAACAATATCCCGCTTACCCACCTACGGAATACTCTGTATAGAAAGAAGGGTTTTCGGAAAAGGAGAACGGAAAGAAGAGAAGAGAAGAGAAACGCGCGGGAGGTTTTATTAGGTATTGTAAGGTGTTATTGTTTTTAAGCTCGGTATTTTCGGATACGGGATTAAAATTTAAAATGTGATTCCTGTTGTTGTAAATGGCTGCCGTTCGTTCGTTTGTTCTTGGGATGAAGTTTTGAAAATGATATTGTGGATGGAATGAAATGGATAGCCAAGATTTTATTTCATGTGTGTTATGCATATCATCTGTTTTTCGGTAGTACGGTAGGGAGTAAGGTTAATGAAGTGTGGTGAATGCTGTCTTATTATTGACAGATATCGTCACAACGGTACACAGCATTTTTAAGGGTTCACATGGGATTTTGTCTTTTCTCTTATTAATAATCTTATCTATCTCTTAACTTCTAGGTATACACTTATAAATCTTTTATCTTCTATGAAAGATGTGAATGAAATATTCATCGCTTTTACACAAAAGACATACACAGGTAGGTACTCCATATCAATTATTAATGAAAATTTTTATACTCGATATACGAATATATACGATATACGACATACGATATACGACATACGATATACGGCACATTCACTCCACCTTCCGTGATACACTGCCACTTGGATTACGTCAATTGCAAGGAATTAACTTTGCTGGCACAATGGACAACCGACTCGAGGCTACGGACTATGGATTATGGACTATGGAGGACCCTTATTGTTGTTTACGGCACATGAAAATACCTGGCAATACCGAAATCTCGACTTCAACAGTTACTATATGAGAAACTCATAAGCTCACGATACCGTCAACCTTCTTAAATGGGAAATTACTAACGAATCTATACCTTTGCTGTTTGTTATCGTGTTGGAATTTCATAAGGCTTATCGCATCCGGAAACAGCGGAATACGTCTTCATCCTTTTTCCTCTTTTCTTTCCTACCACATTTTATAAATACATCTCGAATGGAATGATAATGATGGATTAGAAAGAATTGATGTAAACGGCTTTAAGACATAATCGGGAACAAAGACGAAACCGGAAAATGGCTTCAAAAATCCCCCCTCAAATTGTTCACGATCCATTAAATGCTTCAACATCAAATACCATTGCGGCAGATCAAAATGAATTCAGCGATGACCTCTCGGACGAAGCGGAAACCATTATGATCCCTCATATATCAGATGAGGATGCACAATCCATCATCGGTGTATCTCTCAGTCATGCAGCTTCGCGTTTGAAGTCTTCAAAAACACCTGCTGCAGAGAAGGCTGCTGCCATGGATAATTTGGAAGGAGGTTATTTTGATAGCGACCCCGAGACTCCAACTTTGGAACCGACAATGAAACCACCATTCGATGAGGATTCGAGGAATACAAAAGGGGAGGACTCGACATTGGGAAAACTACCATCGCCGAAGCTTTCACCCAAACTCGATTCCGCTATGAAACCTCCACCTCCTCAATCGCGGCCAGAACCAAAGCCAACGGTGGTTATAGAACCACCGAATGAAGCTCGCACATCAGCCATGGCTAGTGTATTTCATCCTGGAAGGAAACGTCAGAGTTCATTATCTAGTGGTGCTGATGCACTCAAAAAACTTCTACCAAAAGGGTTACCTTCAATGTCTCAGGTGGGAAACTTATTTGGTACATCAACAAGCTCAAATCATAAGTCTCGGTCATCTTTTCACGCCCCAAGAAGCGCCACGTTCCACCCCTTTTCTACCTCACCTAGTCGTTCAAAAGATGAGGGTTCATCATCTACAAATAATCGTCAGGTAAAGGAGCACCTTCCAGCTCAATATCGACCATCACAACGTCATAGTAATTCACATCTTCAGAATGAAATTATAGCGGGTAATAATAGTTCAACGGAACGTCCAAGAACTATTCGCAGAGCAACATCTGATGATTCATTACTATATCATAGCTTATCTCGAACCTCATCACTAGGTGATGATTCACGGTTTGAAAATCACCGCGAACAAGTCAACTCTCGAGTTAAAGCTATCAGAGATTCCTTTCAAGATCGTTCAACCTTTCGAATGCCACAATTGCCCAGTATGCCAAGTATGCCCCGCGTACCCAGTTTTGGCTTTAGCATGAACTTTTTGAATTCCAGCACAACGTCACACAGATCAAAGTCAATTACTGATTCACATTCAGACATATTACCAGCTGTTACCAAAAAGAAACCACTTGAGCCGAGTCCCTCATTCTCGAAATACGATTCCTTCGGTAAAGATAATGCTCGCTCATCAACGAAACCTACCAATGCTTTAGATAAGGCCATGGAAAATTTAACCGGAGATGTTGTAATTATGGGTGGATATCGAGGTTCGATACTTCGATCCGCTAAAGCACCAAATCATCAACTTTGGGTACCTGTTAAGGTAGGACTCAATATTCGTAAAGTGGATTTAGAAGTTGGTTTGAATCTAGAGGATGAGGAGAGGATGGAAGAAAGTATTATCCCATCCGGGATGCTAAAGAATATTGGGCCAGTAGACATATCCAGGCGGTTATTCAAGCGACTTGAAAATTGCGAAAATGCCCAAAATGGTAAATTGAGAGTGTGGGATTATGGTTATGATTGGAGGTTAAGTCCACATCTGTTAAGTCGAAAGCTTAAAGCCTTCCTGGAGAAATTACCTTCTAATCGACCAGGTCCTAATGGAGAAAAACCCACTGGTGCTTTGGTGATTGCACATTCATTAGGAGGTTTAATTACGCGACATGTTGTGAATCAAAAACCTGAGTTGTTTAGTGGGGTTATATATGCTGGTGTTCCACAATCATGTGTGAATATCCTAGGTCCCTTCAGAAATGGAGATGCTGTCCTACTGAGCTCAAGAGTATTAACGGCTCAAGTAAATTTCACATTACGGACTAGTTTTGTGCTTCTTCCTGAAAATGGAGAATGCTTCTTCGATCTTCATACGAGAGAGAAATATCCTGTCGACTTCTTCAATTTAGATGATTGGATTAAGTATCGTTGGTCTCCTGTTACAGATCCACCATTACCTCCAATTTCTCAATCTGGCAGTGGAATTGGCAGTATTCTTAATCTTCAGTTACCAAACAGTTTATCAAGTCTAACGATAACTGGAAAGAAACCTTCATCGGGTTCAAATTCCGGCTCGGGCTCCGGTACAAATACTCCTCAGCCCTCTTCGCCATATCTTGGATCTAATTCTCGCACCGAAAACGACAATCGTAACCATTCAATCGATCAATCCAAAACTAGTCGAGCGGCAGAAGTACTTCGTGGAGTGGATGGTACTGACCGCACTCTAGCCCCTCAAATGAGTAACTCCCTAAACAAAAGCTACAATCCTTCTCCTTCAGTTTCTACCCTCGTCACTCTTCCCCGCGATAAAGCGATAGAATATCTCCGTCGCACTCTCGCCGAAACACTCCAATTCAAAAGAGAACTTCATTTCAAACCCGAAATCTCAGATGCAAATCGCTATCCTCCATTAGCAGTTATCTATGGTAAATCTATACCCACAGTTTATGGAGCAAAGGTAGCGGGCAGAGAAGGCATTCCTTGCGCGGATGTTTATGATAATTTGGCGTTTGCGAG
>NW_001820827.1:1301771-1379486 GCF_000146945.2 Sclerotinia sclerotiorum 1980 UF-70
GGCTTTGGGGAGATTGAATGGGGAGCCGAGTGGCGGTGGAAGGGGGAGAGAGATAGAGATAAATCGGTAGACTGAGCTTTAGGGGATTGGGATTATAAAAGGAAGGATAGTGGATAGTGGATGCTGGATAGGAAACTTGAGATGTGCTGGCTAGGAAGAGTTGGGATAGATGGATTGTGGATGGAATGAATATTAGGTGGTCCATCAGTTCAAAGTGAAGGAGGAGGAATCGAAGTTGGAGTTGGAGTGAGATACTACAGTACTAGACTACTTCTACTTGACGGTCAAGACACCTATCTTAAATATCGCCAGAACCTATCATCTCAGTCCTAAAATGCCATTCCTCAACAGAGGCTTAATAGTACGATATCAAATAAGCCGAAGACATGAGCTAATAAAGATAAAGACAGCAAAGTGAATGAATAACAAAAGCAAAGCGAATGGTAAAACTTATAATTTTAGAAATTTCCTACTCACTTACTTACCAACCCTCCTCGAACGGAAAATTAGACACTTCATACAATCATATCAACATCCGCACCACCATCCGCACCACCATGTATATACAAAACTCCCCTTCACTTCCACTTCCACTTCCTTCTCGTCTCCACCAAAATATTCTTCCGCTGAACATCCGAATGCGTAAAAACGGGTTTACGATCCTCAGCCGCAAGAACATCTAATAACTGATCCTCGAAAAAATCCGCAAGATAAGAGTATTTTCCATTTCTTTCGGCTTCCCATCTCGATCGCGCGATCACTCCTCGAACAAAAGCGCGTTCTGTCCTGAAAGGCCCGGATACTTGAGCATTGTTCACAGACGAGTAGAAGAGATGATGAGGAACTGCTTCCCCATTAACTGCACCAAAAAAAATCCTCATGTGGTAATTTCCTAATTTCGACAAAAGATATCTCCAAGTTTCGAGAGAATGATTGTTTTTCTGAGGCTCTAAGAGCGGGCCAAATAGACTCGAGCGTTTCCCCACGTAGTATCTCCATCACGAGAAATAAGTGGCCATCGTCATCTTTCCACATGACATATATATGACGCACATAACCTCTGATACTATTATTCTCGAGAAAGAGTAGATTGTCCCCTCAACTTGCCGATTATATTGACTATATTTCACAATGAAATGTTCACCAACTCCAACAACTCTTGAATGCCCATGCATCAGCTCCTTTTAGAATTTCTTTTGAGGAAAGAATTTCCTCGGTGCTTGGAAGTGGTGCGGGTCATTCGTTCGTGTTGCGATAGTAGGGGATCTGCAAAGACGTCATGATGTTAGGTAGGGTGTTCTATCTCAGTTGAGGTTCAAATTTCAGGTTAAGAAGAGCTGTTTGTGCTTGTTATAGTAGGGTTGCGTGGTGATTATATATATGCTGAATGCTGGCTAATTATTCCCTAGAGATATCGATGCTATAACCTAGATGGCATGGCACAATGGCATTTTCGTGGAAGTGATTTCGTACTGGTGACCATATCACAGGGAACATCACAGGATGGAATATGTGAGTAAAAACCGTACAAATCGTAGAACTTCCAACGGCTTTATTTCACACCAAGAAACTCATGGAACTACTAGGTACCTATCAAAAAGTCCGACTACGTACCCTACCCTCATACGCATAGAGGGGTTGAGATTTAGAATTCTTATCCACCACCACCATCAAAGCAGAAAGCTTTCAATATCAAGACTATAAAGACAGAATAATACAGGAGGGATGGACTTTCTACGAACCCTGGGTATCTCGTCCTCTCATGATTAAATGTACAGAGTGGACTGTGAACCAGACCACATATTCCAGCTTTGTACTGTAAGCCTCAGGTGTTTTGCAGAAGTGAGTTTAGGGACCTTGGTGTGTTTCAGGGATATGATTATATGGATGTGTCTATCAACTGTTTAGATGTGCTTTGGTGGATATTTAGGAGGACAGTGATTGTTGGTATCGATTTGGTTGTATTGAAGAGTAAAGTAGTCCGATTTATTGTGTTGATGGTTGGGCTTGATTGAGCCTATTCTGTGTTAGAAGTAAGATCTTTGTGTATGGGAAGGGTTTAGTGTCTACAGTGACTGGAACTGTCCCGGTACTGACTTGATTACTTTGATGAGTGCTGGATGCGGGAAGAGTGATGGCGACAGTTAAGGGGGGAGTGGAGAGGAAGAGTGTGAAGGGAGAGTAGGGTAGAGTAGGGGGAAGAGTGAGGCGGAAGAATGAGAAGGGGGAGTAGGGAGGAATAGGGAGACGAGCGAGGAGGAAGAGTAAAGGGCAGGTGGTCATTTTCGCGAAAAACAGTCTACATGAAACTGGGGCATACAATGTAAAATATGAATGATGATTGTATAAGTAGATGATTGATTGTGAGAATAACAATCATGAAAGGTTAGGCATGTTTCCAAAATGAGTCGGTTACCGTCGTTTAGGCGACGAGAAAGAGGAAATAGATACTTTGTAGCAAGTACATTACCTTCCTTTCTCGTAGACATGTTTTGTGTTTATATCACTGGGAGGGAAAGGTACACAAGTATAGGGCTGGCTATGAAGTGGATTGGATAAATTTTACGGAGTAGACAGAGATTACAAGAGGAGAAAACTAAATACACCGAGAGGTAGATTTTAAAATTGAAATGTAGTGGATAAAGCTGTGTATGATGGGATGAAGGATACTCAAGGGCATATGATATGAATAATCATCCTCGGACTACATAAAGTTCCATTTGCGAGCTTTTGAGCTTACAACAGATGTTTGTTAAGTCTGGTCTGCTAGACCAGAATGTCAAAAGGAAGGAGCAAACACGAATGTGGGGTATTTCTCTAGAACACAATTTCCAACACCTTCACTGGTCATTGAATTTATTTACCTACTTGATGAGCATCAACATGCGACCCTCATCATGTACGAAAAATCATGTCATATTCAGAAACACTAAACACTAAACATCGACCAAAGGTATGATCGCTCTCACAATACAAACACAGTACAACAATCACCACTCGGTGTCCCGTTGCGGTGACCGGCCCCGCCTATAAAGTGCCGACAACTTCGACACATCCTACAAGGCAGAGTACAGAATGAGTAAAAGCTTGCGAAAGTCATCATACTAGAAGCCTTGATGGCGAAAAGGGAGTTCATTCGCTTTGATGAATTGATGGATGGATATACCCTTCTTGCCACGCTCCATCGAAATCCTTCTCGCACCTGTACATCCCCTCCCCTTTTCCAACTAAAAAAGGAAACAACAAAACAAAACAAATCTATGCGATAATTGCCACCCAGTAACATCGAATAGTATCAATCTCTCCTGTCTTCACGGATCCTTTTCTTCTCGAAGTTTCAATTCTTTCTTTTTCGTAACCCCCCAAAAAAACACTACAATCTCACTCCCCTACCTCTCTTCCCTGTTCGGATTTGCATCACACCAATGCATCAACATAAGAAAGACCTTGCAATATTCTGTTGATCTATGGATTGAACAGGCCATAAAAACAAAAACGACCGGCAATGCGACCAGATTTCCTAGATTCAAGCCATAAGATTGAATTCTGCAGGGGAAAATTGCTTCTTACAATGAAAGGAAGGAATCGTTGATATGAATCTCATCAATGTGTTCAAGACTCAAACATCGAAACAATTCTGATCATTTCATGCTGGTAGGAGTGCTAGAAATGCTGGAGCCTAGAGTTGAAGACTGTTGAAGTTGCACGAAAGAGAGCCACAATACAGTATGTTGCCATTTATAGTTACAGATGACCTGCCGTTGCATATTCGATTTCGATTCGCGACTAAAGAAAGGAAAGCCTCAAGCCGCAACACACCACAAATTTCTGGCCATGTCCAGACTCCTACCACAACGATGTATACACACACAGATATCGCCAAGTTGGAATCTTTCAACCCACCATCACTCCCAGGAATTCTACTCTCTGTAACCCTAGTCATACGACTTTCGAGACAATTAACCTCCTTCCATGGTACAAAATTGCAACTCTATGGCGCTTTTAAAGTGTACCAAACTTCGCTGCCTTTTGAAAATTGGCCAATGGGTAACTATGAACTCTCTTGTTGGTGAGCAAGCATGCCACGTTTTCGAAGTAGATCCAACAACGGAATGGCGCCCCGGGCGTGAAATTATATACACCAAACACAATCAAGACGACTTTAGCGAATAATTTCCCGATTGAGAATTACAGAGGTATTTGGGTGGATATTGAGTATTTGATTAGAGACTTTTTGGATTAACCTAAGAGGCTAGGAAACTGCCCCGGCTCGTCTAGTTTTATTGCTAAAAGATGCTAAGATGATAATTAGTATATCCATGGGGTGCCGTTGAAAGTTGACCAAATCCAAGCCCAAGTCCCACGGACTCCGGAGTTATCAGTGGAGGAATTGAACCTGGAACATAAAAGTCTTGAACTGTGAGTGTCCGAAACCTCGACCATATATGTACTTTCAACCATTATGATATTGCTTAGGTACTGGTAGCAGACTTAATTGGACACGGAATCGGATTAATGATAGTTCCTGATTTACACTTGATCTCTAAGTCGGCGACTTGGCGGAACTTCCCAAGATTGAATGCAGCAAGATGCATCGGGGGTCACAAGAAAGAAGATGGTACTGCTGTATACTTTTCACGTGGCTCCTGCGGATAACAAATTAATTCACCCAGGAGGTTGTAGCTTTGAACCATGGGTTTGGTTTTTAAGAAACCTTCAATGCGAGACGGATAACGACATTGAAGGCCAATCTAATTCTGGATCTCCCCGCTCCGCTTCTAGCTGCAAATCAAACTGTCTATCAAATCTACTTTTCTGAGCCCGAGGAAGTGGGTAGCACAGATCATTAAACTGGGGTTATTTTGAAATCCCGCTTGGACTGAATGCTTGTAAAGTTATGAATAAATGGTAGTGCACAGGGGAGGCGATTTTACGAGGATGTTATTGGACACCATTACGACCAGAAGCCTGTTTGATTTGCAAGCAGAGCCTCATGATCACACTTGGATATCCAAAAATACCAACCCCTGAGGAATTTTGGGGTTATATGACACGATGTATAGCAAGGAACATGTAGCTTAAAGATCTTCAAATCTGACAAGGTTGAAAAGCCCAACCGGGGCAGAACCCACGCGAGGTAATCACTTTAACAGTTCACTTGGTAACAAGACGGCCTAAAAGAGTATCTGAGTGCACGTTGATATCTTGGAGGAACGAGATCCCAACCGAACTACTTTGTTCTGGACCCAACTCATGGAAACAAGGACGCGGCACTGTGTGCGGAAGCCAATTTTGAAGCTTAAGCATCTGCCTGCAGTAGGGTTACTGTCTAGTCAACTAGTCTTATCACTTCCAATTTATCCTATTGGACAGGGATATCCGTGTACGAACCAGGACATTTTCACATTGGTGCTACCGCACCTCCTTTACGCTTGGCAATCTCTTCACAAAAGCAAATTGTTGTCGTAAGTTTAGATCAATATACATACTATTTGGGCGTGGTACATAAACCCCTCATTCGAAAGGTTTATTGATCAGGACAATCTTGCGGGAGATTTGGAACTTAGCAAATAGATGTGGCTGGAATCCGTCCCCCGCTGTCGAACTCGAAAGCCTTTCGATACTTTTCGGTATCGTAAAGTTTCGGACGAACCCTTGGATGGTCCGCACTTCTCTTTTGTCTCATCTCACCCAAACAAACACCCACATGATTTGGACCATTTTTCCAAGCAGTCATTATCGCGATGGAAATATTCCGCTTGCACAAAGCTGCTGCTCGTGCTCGCTGGCAGCATAATTCAATATTGTTTGCATAATATAATTAATATCCATAGGATACACCGCTCGAGAACATATCGATTTTCACTATACCATTTATCCCGAGGTCCATCCATCTCCAATGATCGAGATCTTTTGGGAGGCAAAACATGTCATCGTCGTTGCAGTGATAGACACAATGGATGGACAACTAAGGTAAACGACGACAAAGTGGGCGACGCCAACCATCATATGGAAGCTGAAGAACTCTTTTTGATTGAAACGTTGCTCCTCAATGGCAGCTCACTGCAGATTGAAGTTACATTCACAAGTTCAATTGCGTAGAACCGTTGGTTATAATTTTTCTGATCAACCACACCCATATCGGTGGTAATTTCTGCACTGTTTCTGCACTGAAATCTGCACCGACTATCGCTTCCAAAATGTCAAGCGTCACTGTGACGACAGTAGGAGCGCGATTGGCTACAGTACGAAACCTCTAGCTAGTGGTGGAGAAAGCGAAAGTACCAATGGCGGTGATGACCGAAAGCATGCAGGACGATCAATTGGTCAATTACTCAGCCCTATACCAAAGATGCAGTTTTCAGGGCTAAAAGTTAGGTAGAGGCATTATGAATTATGAAATTATGGCTAGCTACAATGCACCAGGCTGTGAGGCTATGCAACAAGAATATATTAGGAATTTTTTTGGTCGATTTCTAACTTGCATGTTTTCTTTTTGCTGACGAGATTAGTTCTTGTTGGAAGTGGATACTTTCTGCATACGTATATTTTAGGTCTGAGTAAGGCATCATAAAATGCCACACCATGGAACTTCTGCGTTCTCAAGTGCCGGAGGAACGATTTGGAGCCGGGAAGTAACATCAACCACCTCCGGATCACGCTTGTCTTTGATTGCATTACTGTGTGCAGTAATATTTTACTAAATAAGCCATCGCATATCTTCACGATGTAGCTATTATTAACATTTGAAATTTACACGCCTTTATCGTGCTAACATGTGCCATATGGCGATAATTCGCAAGATATTCCTGATAATAGCAACTTCAACGGGTCTGTGTTTGAGGACTAAATTTATCAACCAATTCCGTTATTAGGATCCGACTATAATTTCGTAAGTTAAGTGCCAAGACGGCGAGGATTACAATTATCAAGAGATATAGCCAATCATGAGCGATAAAAGTCGAGGAAAAGGGGTTCATAGGGCTGACTTCCGAAGAGTTGCAGATAAAGTGAAACCAGGGGAATATGTTCTCCTTGGGAAATTGAAGCTTCTGGGGGTTCAAGATGAACTTTTTATCCGTGGGGAGAAAGTGTTCGGGTGACTTGAAGGGCTTCTAGAAGGATTCGATCCTTCGATGACGACGAGTATGCTTTCACGAAATTAAGGCTACACATATACACACAGAAGGGCATTATATTAAAGACAGGTCGACCAATATTATGTCCACACAGGTTGGTCAGATGGTTCAAAATCCTTCTGTGACACGACCCAAACAAAAAGATATTGTGGAGATCTCTCATGCATGATTTGAAATCAGGGGCGGACGTTGTGCGTTGTGTAGATAGAGGTGGTTTTGTTTCTTACGAGACGAGACGAGCAAGTAAAGTAAAGTAAAGAAAACAAAACAAAACAAAAGAAAAGAAAAGAAACTTTAAGGGATTCTGCCTCGTGAGATGGGTCCTGCCGTTCCCGTTCGCTTCCGTCATGTATGTACTGGTTGGAACTTGGGTACGTACCTAGTACTGTACGGACGAACTTTTGGTCTGTTGACTGTCTGTTGGACAGGACCATGTGGCTCGTGCCTACCTACCTAGGTATCTATCTATCTACAATGACCCGGTATGACAATACAATAATAATGATGCTATCTATGATGGACGAAACAAACGATCGCTTTACGAAAGCCGCCCTGATAATGAATGAGCAATAGCATTCGTCATAATGCAGAGCATATCTTATAGACTCACTCATACACGTTTCCAAAAAAAATAAAAAATGCACGGCTTCTATTTAGGTAGGTAGGTAGGTAGATTCATTACCACAAGGAGAAATCATGACGAAGTGAAGCAAGCTTAATAAGAGATGGCTGTGCTTTCTACACCGAGAGAGGCTGTGCAATTTTTTGCAATGGAAAAAAGCAACACTTTGGGTACCCACGTAGGGTATTTTTCGGTGGGGAATTTTAGGGCACATGAGATGAGAATTGATGGTGGTGTATCACTGGTGTGGCCGAGTATGGGTGCAGTAGCCACTCCTAGGTGTGAGTTCTGCGGTAATCCTTTCGTACTCGGGCCAATCATTTGTTGTGGGCCCCTGATTAACTAACAACCTAGCCACAGTGCATTTTGTACTCATCTAGAGAGTAGAGAGCACCGGGGAGAGAGAGGCCTTGTTACTTTTTGTCCTGACAACAGTTGGAAGCATTTGCGGATAATACTAGGTAGATATACATTTGTAGTTGGTGGCGGTCCCGAATGTTTGTATTGGTATATAATTTCATGTACCTAGATGATAATTGATCCTCCTCGAGCAGGTATAACTCCTCAACCCCCTAACCCAGGTAGCTGTATTTACTTTGTGAATTCTCATCCTCGATTTCAACCGATGTAATTCCAGATCTATTTCCTGTCACCATGTGTTCATTTAATTGACGAATCGATCATTCTCGGTACTATCGCATCCAGGCAACAATAAAATGTACCTTTCGTCGATCATCCGAGAAATGCATGGTTAAATAGATTAAAGCATGTTTTGTACAGATATTGAGGTGTGTTTTATTGTTTCGTCGATGGGTAACGAACGATGTAACTCAAGATTTCAACTCCTTCAAAATGAAAGTGTTCTAAAACGAAATGTCTCTTTTGGGAACCAGTGCTAGGGAGCCTGCCAATGATTGAAGATCTAGCCAGAGATTCACAAGCATTGCACCCCACCCATTTCGCCTTATTTGTCTAAGAGTAGCGAAAGCAAGCGAATGAGACAAGGTTTAGTTAACTCTAATGGGATTTCCCCACCCGGATCGGGGAGAAAACTGGGAAGGGGATGAAAGATCTACATGAAGGGGGGTTGCTCGTCGCACATCACTTGGTATGAATCAATGATGAAGAGTGACGGGGGCAAACGAACATCATCTTGTTGCGACTTGTAGACCATGTTCGCTCGCAACATTGTCCGCTTTTATACTTTTATCCACACTTGACTTTGACACCATGATCTCAATTCTCGAGTCTTTTAATTGTTGCGTGGGAGTTACACGGCTGTAGAAGCCCATGTTTGGTTGTACGGACATCCCACATCGTAAATCATCCTAAGATGTTCCCCTGCCCCCCGTAGCCTTTTTCGATGGTAATCAATCTTTAGTCTCGGGAGGGACCAGCGACAGGGGAGCCATGATTCCTAGCACGTTTGTCTAGGGATTTCCCGGTTTCCATGATTTGGTTGGCGCTTCTACGATATCTCATCTCTTTCCTCTGGCCTAAGCACCCTTTCGTAATCTTACCCCAAATTAATCACTTGTGCAAATGAACAATTCTGTCCTTGTATATTAGGGTGCGTGATATGATGTGTGTGTGCGTGTGCGTGTGTGTGTGTGTTCACAAATGGTTTGGCAATAGATAGTGGGAAGTGGAGCGAGCCTTGACCGACTAGACGGAGATGGGCGATGGTGGGACAGAGATTCCAGGCGGCCTCTAATAATGCACGCAGCGCCAGTTCTGCAAGTTACCCCTAAGGGTTACTGAGATCCTGTGTGCGAGGTGCGAGGTGCAAGGTTGTAAAGATGGGTATGCCCAGAAAAATAAAAAGTCAGCCATACATTTTGCCAGATGCATTCGGGTAAGGCTGTGTATGATTCTTTTTGGTGCCTGTTGTGTTGTATGGAATAGTGGTGTGCGAATGGATTTTGTGGATTTTCGCATGCATTGCTTGGTTTTTGGTGCACTAATCATTATGCATACGCTGCGGTGCAGTGCAATAGCGACCAGACCGAGGCCATGGAAAAGAAGCCACAATGTGCTGTGCTGTTTTTGATTTTGGGAAAGGCTTTGAGTCGACTGGGTAGGTCGGTAGTAGGTACAGACAGGTACGTGAATGAACGAACTGGTCTGTTCTGTCAATCTGTCACTCGGGTGGTCTGTGATGATTTTCGTCTAAAGGAAGGAAACATTTTAGACTTTTAGCTAGTCCCATCAATCGGGGACTAATTTCATCAAGATTTACTGCTACTCTGGATATGGGAATTTCCAGCGGCTTTTTCTCTTATTCTGGCCTTTAGACTTGTTGCCATTGTACTTGTACCTTACCAGTGGTATCTATCGTACGTACTGTACCTACTTTAGATACTTTCGGATATGTATCTAGGCGTCGACAGGTCTCTGCTAACAATTGATTAGGTATAGCTACTTTGCGTAGGGCCTCTCTGGGGTATTGTAGTCAAATCGGGACTTGCCATAATTATTGGACAATAATAGTTTAGGGCCAAAAGAAGGGAAAGACATTTGTACCAAGAAAAAATCCCTGGAAATGATTTGCTCAAAGCCCATGTCCCAATCTCAAGGTTCAAACACTATTACCCCCATGTCGGCTATCCATGTCCCCATGTCCATGCTTCATCGCCGGGCTTAGCATCTTGCATTTTTTTTTGGGTCGGCCATTTTTTGAAGCCCTCTTATCCTCTCTCGTCCAGAACTGCTAGTATTTTTGAGTTTTTGATCTCACTAGACAAGTCCCATTACATCTCCATACCACCAATATTACAATATAATATTAATCCTCAAGCTGCCCCCAACTTCCTGGAAAAGGAACATGTTCATGCTCATCCTTCATCATACACATCACACTCTCTCCACCCCATATCTACTCCATATCATACCACTAGGATTCAAAAATACCTAATCAGACTTTACCAAACTACTACAAACACTGATATATGTCCCGTTCTCCTGCTTGGCAATAAACACATCAACCTTGGAAAAAGCATCGATCATCCTCCCCGAACTACTGCATCATACCTAATCTTACACCTTCTACCTAAACTAAACCTTGCATTACTTTTTGTCTCTCGTCAACCATATCTCACTCATCATACCTTATATATATATATATTCTCCGCGCCTCGCCCTCTTACGTCGGCTTCTTTCATCGGCTTCCTGTCTCAGATCATACCTCTAAACCCAAAACACTACCTTGGTTCAACTATTCCCAAGTATCTGCAACAGCTTGCACAACATCTTCACAAAGCATATATACATTACCGATCTTCTCCAGCGCACAACTTCATAAGAAACTATACTCAACTACACTCTCGTACTGGGCCTCCAAAGGAATCAAAGGTAGTTCGCATACAGCCTTGGGAAGATGGTCCGTGAAGCAGTTTACTGATTGACATATCTAGTCGGCGATAAGTGTGGCTATCACCCCAAGACAAAATAGCCAGACATCACCGTCTTCAAAACAAAACTAGCACAATAAAACATGGTCTCTGTATCCGATCACTCCTTCCATATGCTTTCGCGACACATGGGCAACCAAAACGAAAACGACTTTCCTCTGTTCCCCGAATCAAACATGTATTCCCCTCAATTCCCATACATGGCATGCCAAACTTCCACATTGAACACGACGCTTCGTATGCATACCCGAGAACACAAGATGTTTATCCTACCAGCACTGGATTCGACTCCACAACAATGTATAGCGAGGTTCCCCAAAATTTCATGGAGTCGCCGGAGCTTAGAGGCGCTGCGCCCTCAAATTACTCCACAGCGAGTGGACCTTCTGCGACATCCTCAACCATTGGTTCCCCAAATTCAAACAACGGGCATATGGTGTCAGTATCAGAGTGGGGATCTGGACTCGGCATTAATCCAAGTATCGTTAATTACGATAACTTTGGTCAAGGAACCGACTACAACTTCTCTGCAGGTATGGAAGACTTTACTGTAGATTTCAATTCGGCCAAACCAGGCTTTGTTGGTGAGTGTGAAAATGTCTTTAGATCTACACCTCGTCAAAATAGTTCTTTCTCTTCATCCCACTTGGGATCTTTTTCTTCTTCATCTCCTATTCATACTATTTATACTCCAACGGATTCTTCGCGATCAATTGCTTCGCCAATTACACCTGTTAGTGCGATTCGGGAGGATTCTAGGGAAGAGAGTTTGAAATCTTCTCATATTTCTGCGCTTTCATTCTCTCCTGTATCTTGTGGATCATCTTCAAGTTTTAATGCGCCTTTTTTGCAATCTCCAACCAGTGCTAGTTGTAGTCAGGGGACAAGATTATCTCCCGCTACTACTTCACTAGCGCAAACGTCTAGTTCGGAACCGACATTATCTTATTCTTCATACCAACAATCTCCTTTCTTTTCTCAATCTAGCGGCAATTTGGTTGCTCCTCTCCAATCTTCTTGTGTGTTTTCTCTTTGTCAATTCTGGCACTGGCTTTATCTTTCTTTCGCCAAGCACACTAAAAAGAGTTTCATGCTAACAGTTGGTTTCTAGACCCATCTATCCTACACGCTCCATTCTCTGCCACTCGCCCAACATCCGCTGTTGGACAAGCTGAATTATCTCCTTATCAAGCACCCATGTACCCTACATCTCCATCACCATCTCAACTCTCTTCAAGAAGTCCTGGACCTGCCAAGGCCGATAGCGCCAGCCCTTATCTAGGCTCTCAATATTATCCATATCCACCACCAATGGTTAGACGACCATCTTTGACGATTTCCCATCAATCATACGGTTCTCAAGACGGTAACTTCAGTGGTGAAGATTCAAAAGAAAAGGGCCGTTGCACTTGGCCAGAGTGTGGGAAGGTCTTCAAAGATCTTAAAGCCCACATGTTAACACATCAAAATGAGCGCCCGGAAAAATGTCCCATACAGACATGTGATTACCACGTTAAAGGTTTCGCTCGCAAATACGATAAAAATCGTCACACCTTGACCCATTACAAAGGGACAATGGTATGTGGTTTCTGCCCAGGTTCTGGATCTGCAGCAGAAAAATCCTTTAATCGCGCTGATGTCTTCAAGAGACATCTTACTTCAGTACATGCTGTGGAGCAAACTCCACCAAATAGCCGCAAGAAGACTTCCGGAAACATCAACAGTGGAAAGAAACTCTCTGGATATGCACCAGATGCTACCGGAAAGTGTTCTACCTGTTCCGCTACCTTTAGCAATGCTCAAGACTTCTATGAGCATCTTGATGACTGTGTTCTTCGCATTGTTCAACAAGAGGAACCATCCGAGGCGATAAATGCTCGTCGCCTTGCAGAGGTCGAACAAGATCACGATGTTCACGAAACCCTCCGCAACAACGCCCTCCCAGTCACCACCAACATTTACCCAACAGCCGAGGACGAGGACGATGAAGAAGTCGACGATGAAAACGATGATGATTACACCATTCGCACTCGTACATCAAGGAAAGGTCGCCAAAACCGCAATCCTGTCAACGGTGTCCAAAAGTCTAGAGGAATGACACACTCCAAAGGTGGAGTCACTCTAAATACCAAGGGCCGCAAGAAGCGCAAGGACTATCCTTCATCGTGGGGATGTCCTACATCTCAAATGAAGATGAAGAAGCGCGTTCTTACCGTCTTTGATGGACCCCGTCGTCTCTGGAAAGATGACATGATGCTTGATACCGACTATGAGGTTCGCATCAAGCTTGGCGATGAAAAAGCCTACGTTACCGATCTGGATGTGCAAACTTTGAGGAGAGCAGAGGCTTTTCACAATGCTACGGATGAGGAGAAGGGTCCCTGGATCGCGGATGATTTGACGGGCATGGATTTGGAGAAGTTGATGGAGGTTAAGAGGGAGATGTAAATTTCTTCTCTCCTCTTTGCGTGTTGACCTTCCGCGCTCAACTTTTTGTTATGAGGTTATGAGAAGGATATTTTACTTATTGTTATGATTTTGCTCGTATGCATTGGAGCATTTTGCATATGCTTTATATCGGCGCTTTGGATACCATTTACATATATATCTTGCAGGGAGATATACTATTTACTACTTTTAACGGGACAGGATGGGACGATACCAATTTTTTTTTCAATTTTTTTTTCATTATTTTTCAATTTTTCAAAACTCTTCTACAATATCATACATATCAAATGTATTGGGAATATGGACGGTGTAGTGGGAATAAGATAAAAGTCGCCAATGTGCTCTTTTCTTTCTCTTTTCTACCTACAGTATCTACTCGCATTATCTATTGCATATGCATCAAACAGAGTTGTGTCATGGGAGTTTTTTTTACTTTTTTATCAGCTGGGATTCCTAGGGGGATGAATGGAAATGGAAGTATGAGATCGCTATTTTGGCTGGCCCATTTTTGGTGATGTATTTTGAAGGGGGAGGGGAAGATTACTTTGGAGGGCGTGGATGACTAGGTAGCAGGGCATCGTCACTGCGTTACTTTATTACTGTATGTAAAATGATTGGAAGTAAAGTAATTGTTAGTCTAGTCTAGTCTAGGATACCTAGGGATCTAGGAATGAATGGATAAAGAGCATTGGTCTCTCTCAACTCAAAATTTCATACTTACTTACTGCATTATCTCAGATGTGTGTCTTGGGCCTTTTTTCTTTTTTATTATATTATTTTTGTTATTTTTATTATTTTTGCGTGAAAATGTGTCAGCTGTATGTATGTATGTATGGTTCGCAACCCTCCACTTGGCTGAACAGATTTATAATCCGATTGCTGCTCCTGTACGCCATGTCGATCATGATCGACATTGATGTGTGATGTGATGGATGTGATGGATGTGATGAGTAGATTGAGAAATTGACGTAAAAGCCTCCTTCCCTGCACGTACGAATTATGAGTAAGCTTTTCTTGATCACACTTCATTTATCCTATGTATCTTTCTTTCTATTTATTTATCTAGGCTAGCTAGATAGATAGTTAGCTGGGCAGGTAGCTAGGTAGGATTCCAGGGATTGCAAGCGAGATCTCTTCCCCCTCGCTCACATCCATGGTGATGAGGCGATCTAGGGCGAGCGCGGATTCGGGTCGTGCTGTATGGAGTATGCATGTCGTGTGTGTGTGTGTGTGCTTTATGTATGTATGTTTTTGTGCGGATTTCATGCGGCTTTTCATGCAGATTATATGTGGATAGAATGGATTGGGGGATGGATGGGCGTTTTCGTGGGTATGCTGGATTAACGATGGCGATCGGGGGTTTTCAGTTATTAGTGTCTGTTGGTTGGAGATGCTGAGAATGGAGTTCTTGGTTAGAGGGGTGATGGGAGCTGCGTAGTAGGAAGATGGATTTATTGGTTCGTTGTGGTGATGTGATGTGATGTTGTGTATACTTTATTAGGTGGTATTGGGTAGAGAGAGAGAAGCGGGGAGGATGGTGATGGTGATGTGAGGGTAAGGCATAAGATCCTAGGTAGGTAGGGTTGAGTGTGGATGTTTGGGTATGTTGTTTTGTGATGTGATATGATACGGTATGGTGTGCATAGACGAGAGTTGTGGAGTATAGTATAATGACTTTTCTTTGTCCTGGCTGGTCGATAGATCCTGTATAGATGAACGGGCATAAGAAATAATAGTGTTGAGATGTGAAATACGTACTAGATCGAAGCTAAGGATGGTATAAGCCATGCAGCTATCGATTGCTCTAAAATATCCAAGATTTGAGGGTCTAGCATGCAGTGTTCTTAATCTGATGTGATAAGAAAGACCGCTACTTTAGAACTGGTATTAAATGATAATAGTATGAACTTATGTATCTGGATGAGATAGTATGGAGGGGAATAGAATATGATAACCTCAGGAGTTGCAGCTAGTAGCGGGGTAGATGTGATGAATATCTCCATATATTCTCAAAGTCCATGCGTATTGCTGTATTCCCATATATCCATGATATAGTCGGAATAATTCGATTCACCTTCTTCATTTAAAGATAGGTATTAAGATAATAATCCATATACAGATATACAAATACTTGCTAGGTAGTCATGGCTCATCATCGTTCACCACTCATTTGCCCGTTAATCTGCCGAGATAAAGAAAGCACGAGCCACACTTTCTAACAGTTTCTAACGCCACAGCTCTTATCCACAACCGCAGAACGTGGCCAGTTCTATTCATCATCAGATAATCAATATAACAACTCCTGGTAGAACATCCCGATTTCCTTTACTAGAAAATGCTAGGTATGATAATGGGTACTTAATTCACATACAAAATTATTGGTAAAGAGGATACGGTCACTTTTGAACTCATTTCAGTATCACCTTTCCGACTGAGCATTGAGCACGCCACATATACACACATCTTGAAGCTTGGAGCTAGAGCTCCCATATCTCAACTCCACTGGTTCGCAGGTTGATTGTTGAGCTGAGGCACAATGGGTTCAAGACTTGCTTGGTATGCTGGTATCTCCACTGCTTTGGCGGGTGGAGTGATTCTTTCCGCTTTTCATCAGCGCGCAAACTTCTATTCAGCATGTGTTTACCTAGCGCAAAGTAATTTGTGTCTTATGGTGTGTAGATTCTGAGCTTCAAACTCTTGATTCGATGGGCATTACTGACTTTCTATAGATTCTGATCAATTTGGTATGCTTTAATCTAAATTTCCTATCGTCACTTTCTGCGACATCACCCCGCCGAAGCTTCCGTTTGCTGACACATCTTAGATCCTATTTGTCTTTTCTAGTTTCATGTACGGACTTCAACGACTCTGCTACGGCCCTCTTCGTCCCATCGAAATCGAACAATTATACGAGAAAGCTTGGTTCGCCATCACAGAAACATGTCTCGCCATGACCATATTCAGGGAGGAAGTTGGGGCTTGGTTCCTTGTAATGTTTGTCGCTCTTCTTACCGGCAAAGTCTGGGGATGGATAGGTGATGGACGAGTTGAGATCTTAGAACAGCAACCACCTGCCAATCCGAAACTCTTTCATATTCGATTATCCATATCTTTGGCGATTTCGGTCTTGTATGATGCATGGTTGATGAGTTATACAATTAATACGGTGATTCAACAGGCGAGGCCGAATATGATGGTCATGTTCCTATTTGAGTTTGCGGTTTTAACTGTCTCAAGTTCTTCCACGGCTTGTAGATATATCATCTCGGTGATGGAATCGAGGGTAGTTAAGAAGCAGACACAGGAGAGACTAATTGAGAGAAAGAGAGAGGTTAGGGAAGAGAGGGCAGAAATCATCAGGCAGAGAGAGATCGCGCGCGCGGCAGCTGGTGAGAATTATCAAGAACCTACTACACCTTTACCCTCCGAGGACGATATTGAAGAAATGGACATTGAAGTTCCGGGATGGGAAGCAAAGGGTCAATGGGTTTTGACCCTTGATTTGATAACCGGTGAGCTCATAAACGTATTTTACTTTTTTGCTTTTGCTAATTTTGAAATAGACTTCATGAAGTTATCCATCTACTCATCATTCTTCTTCATCCTTTTCACATTCTACGGTCTACCTATACATATTATGCGAGATCTATTTGTTACGGCAAGATCATTCATCAAACGGCTTACCGCATTCTTAAGATACCGCAGAGCAACTCACGATATGAATTCAAGATACGAGGATGCAACAGTTGAGGATATTCAGAGGGAAGATACATGCATTATATGTCGAGAAGAGATGCGACCTTGGTCTGTAACAAATCCACCGGTACCTGCTGGAGCACAACCCAGACCAGGTAGTGTCAATGAACGTACAAGACCCAAGAAGTTACCTTGTGGGCATATTCTTCATCTAGGATGTTTGAAGAGTTGGCTTGAAAGGCAACAAGTATGCCCAACATGTCGAAGTCCTGTTGTAGAAACTCCTCAAGATGCACAAGCCAATGCCAATCGAAATGCAAGAGCTAATCAGCCTGCTCCGGGTCAACAAGATGGACCTGCAGGTGCACAACCACCAGCAGCTCCTGGTCGTGGCCGTGGAATGCGTATGCTTAATCTTGGACCAATCAGAGTAGGTTTTGGACAAGCGAATCTTAATGATTTTGCTGGCCTTCAAAATCCTCCAGGAGGTCAAGCAAACGGCGCAGGTGCAGGACCTAGAGTTTATGGCTTGGAATTGGGTATCCCCCGTAGAGCTCAGCCTCAAGCCCAACAACCTCCTGTGAACACTGGAGAGCACATCGCAGTACCACCTGACCAACTACAACAACATTTAGAAGAACTCGAACAACAAGTCGCCCAGGAAATTCGAAACTTGCAGTTGGCTCATCAGCAGCTGTTGGTTGTCCAATTGTTACAAGGCGAATTAGCAAGACTGAGAAATTTACAAAATAACGTCTTGGATCCTTTGGCCCCACACTTCCCCTTGCCGCAATTACCCCAGATTCCCAACTTTCAGAATCCGCCACAAATCCCCCCTTCATTCAGTAGCCGAACAACAAATCTGCCACAAATTTACAGACATGGTGTACGGCCCAATACCTCAGCAATACCGTCAGGTAGTGCTGACCTTCCACCTGGAGTTGTCATACCAGAAGGCTGGTCACTTCTCCCGTTGGAAAGACTACACAATGCCCATTCACCTGGCCAAGCAGGAACATCAGAGACATGGACAGGACCTGCAGCAACATCAACATCCGATGACCAGACCATCGCCTCCACATCTACACAAAATGTAGTCAGCCCTATAAATGTGGAAGGTGAAACTTCTAACAATAGCGCCACACCAATTAATACTGAACATGCTCACTCGCAAGCTGATTCGGTTGATTCTTCTGAAACAGACGCCAATGATACTCCACCGTCTATTTCGGCTGACCAATCGACGTCTACAACTACTGCATCTACAAATCCAAATCCATTTGTTAATCCTCCTAACTTACCTAATTGGGGTAATTCACAACTATTTTCGGGATCAACATTGGCAGGTAATCAAAACCTTGATGGAGCTCGTTCACTGTCAACCTCAGCTCCACATCAAGGAAGAGAAAATTTAAATCCTCATGTTTCTCTTGATGAGATGGCAGGTACTGGTGAATCAACTAGTAGTTCAGCGGAACCGAATGAGCCAAGATTAGACGAAGATGGTGAGATGAGGAGACGGGAGAAAGGAAAAGCCAAGGCGGCAACAGTGGAGGATACAGTAGATGGGGAGGAATAAGGGGAAATTCATGCTTTGAGATGAAATGTGGATTGAATATTCTTGGTTTCCTTCTAATATTCACGTGTTAATTGTTTAACGTGCATGATGCATGATGCATAAAGCCAGAGATGGAGTAAGATGGAGATGCATTATTGGCGTTCTTGGTGAGGGATTCTCATGGGATCGAGAAATGGATTGGCGTATTTTTCTACGTAGTAGGTAGGGGTTATGGATAGGTTTAAACATAAAAGTAGCAACATAAGCATAACTTTCACAGGTGCGCTGCGGCATTACTTTGTCTTAATTTTACATACATCACCTCTCATAAGGTTATCTTTGTATTTGGTGGCTTGGCTATGCTGTGTTGTGGCAGGGCGAGGAGATGCAATGCGATAGGATGGATGGATGGGGAGTATGAGATTACTTACTTAGGTATCTCTTTTGGAGTGTTGTTTGGTGCTGGTAGGAAGGTAGGGAGATAGCTGGATAGCTGGATGGGTAGTGGAGGTATTTATAGTATTTATGGTATTTTTGAAAAATGTTGAAGAAAGAAATAGGAAATAGGAAATAGGAAATAGAGAAGTTGTAATATAGAGTTGTAGAGATAGATAGGTAGATGAATTGATAATGATTTTTAAATAGTTAGTGAGTTGGTGAGTTATTGGGGTTGAGTTGTATGGAGTCGAATACTTTATTCGAGTATAAGGTTAGGAATAGTATTTTCTTATCTGATCGGTCTAGATGTTTATTGGGATATTGGGATATATTGGGATGTTAATTGGTTATATATCGATACTGGATAGTAGATATTTTATTTGCGGGGAGAGGGAGAGGGGAAGGAGGAAGGGTATGGATTGCTGGAGTTTCTTTAATGCCACGACTTTTGACTTTGGATGTCGATTTGAGTGTCGGTGTGGTAGTATCGGTGAAGAAGTGAGAAAGATGTGAACAGGTTGTTGTAGATTGTTGTAGATATGGATGTATTGGATAGGGATAGTTTGAGAGTAGGTACCGGTACTTTGTTTGTGGATGAGGTGTATGTGAGATGCAGATGTGTGGATTTGGATTTGGATGTATGGAATCCTTGTAAATGGCTTGCTTTGCTTGGGTTTGAAACAATGTTTATGTATGGAAGGGAAGGGAGGCGAGGGAGGGATAGGGATAGTATGTTAGATGTTGATGTTGACGTTGGATGTTAAGGATAATATTGCTATATTTGGGGGCGATATTTAGAAATCGTGAGGTCATTGATTTACATTGATTTAGGATTGGTTTGGTTTGGTTTGTGGTGTGGATGTGTTTATAGATTATGGATGGATGGATTTAGATTCCCGGGCAGATTTAGATTGAGAGGCAGGGAGGTAAGGGGACATGGTGGTTGGCTTCTTGGTCTGGTGGATGGATGTTAGAAGGGTTGAGTTAGGGATGAGGTGAGATTTAGATTCTTGGAATTCTTGGGCTCTGGGATCTTGGAATCTTTGGATACGATTTGAGACGGGATAAGATAGATCTGCAAGCGAGACAGACACGGGATGTGATTGCGAGATGTGATTGTTTACTATATGGGGTATAAGAGTTGAATTCGGAGTCAATTATAGATTAGAATTTTATGTAATTGGGTTGGACAAGGGGATTAGGTATAAGATATTTGTATCTATAAGGCTTTTCTTTTCTTTACGAGGACTTCCTGTGGCTCTTTCATGCCTAGAAAGTCACTCACCAATAAATTCAATTTTAAATTTAAATCTCCAAACTTATATTTAAGTCCTTTGACTTAATTTTACAATGCGGGTTCATGGCATATACATCCGGTATACGAGTTGTCTATGATTACCTACTACTACTAGGCAGCTAGCTACCTAGCTCGACGTAAGACCAACTACCCACCAACTTTTTCTCAAAGTTGAAGAACGTTCTACGTATAGATCCGGGGTACGAAAATATACCTAGGATGTATATGATTCATTACTTTTTAATTTACCATTTACCATAGTATCAGGTTTTCTGATCATACTCTATGGTTACTTACTAACTTACTTGCGGACTCCGGGGATGATGCGGTTTGTTTATTTCTGTTTGCTTATTGATAAGATAGAGAAGGGGGAGGAAAGGCTTGGGTTTATTTAGATAAGGGATATATATATAACGTGGTTTATCAGTATGTGCACCATATCAGCATATGCACCACTTTGTTACGAGGTTTGCCGTCTAGATCACGTGGAAGTGCTCCAGGCTCTCGAGGTGGTTTATAACTAGGCGTCAAGCAGGGACTTAAGTAATGACAATAATGATATGCAATTCGTAACTAATAGTAGAGTATACTAAATGATTGATCTTGAGCACGAAGCTCTATACAAAGGAAATCCATCTTGATTATATAGACCTTCGTGTTCTAGCTGATCAGTAGGATCAGTATGGCTCAGTACTGAGCTTGCTGATCCTCACTGAGTCAGTCACATGATATTGGTAACACGTGAGCGTCTTCTTGTTACCCGGCGTAACACACTTTTACCTCAATTATTATCTTTCAATTAAAATAAAATTACAACAACATTATAAAATAGAATTAAATCATATACAATTTAAAAATCAATTAATGCTGGATCTAATTGATAAGTTTGTATATTATATGAAGTACTATTTGTGACGCCTCACACCTCCGGGTCACGTGGCATGCCCCGTTTGTATTTAATCATAGGAAAACTCTCTACTCTTGTTTTCCTTCTTCTTTTCTCCTTAGCTTAGTATTTTCTAATACAAGATACTTTACCCAGTATTCTTGAGTGTGACACTATTGTATTTGCTACATCGTTGTATAATAATTTATCTTTTTGTTGAAGAATTATTATTTGTATATTCGTTGTAGTATATCTGATCATTTATATTCTCTTACTTTAATATATTATATTTATTCTTTATTGAAAGTATTTTTATTTTTTGTATTAAAGTTTTTTTAACTCTTTAATATTTACTAAGTATTTCATTTATTTTATAGAGATTATGAATCTTAATAATTAAAAGTATATTTGTATAAATTAAGAGCTTTGTATCCTTAGTTAAAATTGCAACTATTTTAAATATTGTGTTACGATAGTAACAATTGACTAATTAGGAGAGCTTGGGCCTTGTGCAAAAGCGATCAGATTTCATCGAATTAATATGTGATCTGGGCCACCTTAAGATCGTATGTGCACGCACTGTCAGAAAGCACGTGACTTGGAGCTTTTGGAGCTTGAGGATCCAAAAGGATCCAATGGAGCCTTTGGAGCTTAGGATCCAAAAGGATCCAAGGGAGCATGAATATCTATATAACCAAGATGGATTCCCTTTGTATAGAGCTTCGTGCTCAAGATCAATCATTTAGTATACTCTACTATTAGTTACGAATTGCATATCATTATTGTCATTACTTTAAGTCCCTGCTTGACGCCTAGTTATAAACCTACTTCGAGAGCCTAGAGCACTTCCACGTGATCTAGACGGCTACCCTCGTAACACTAATCTTCTTTATACTTTATATTTTAAATATATAATTTATTATATTTTCTATATTATTTATTCGAGAACTAAATCCTTTTTTATCTATATTAATTATATATTGAAAAAGCGATTTCTTCTTTAATTCTGTCATTTTATAATATATTAATCGAGATCTAGTTTTCAGTATTCGATCAGCTATTTTGTAGATAAGGGTAATATGCGGTATATTATAGATTTTAGCAGCTCTTCGTACACTTAGTTTTTTGGATGAAGCAATAGCTTGAATGGCTAGATTAATTTGCGACTCTTGCATATTGATTTGAAAGGTTGAATATGGATTTATCGCGTGTTAAAGTTGAGAGGTGGTAATTGAGGTAAAAGTGTTCCGGTTACTGATAAACCACGTTATAATAACAAGAAACGACAAACTAACGGCCCCCAAAATATACTCTAGCCACACACACAAAGACACCAACAATCACATCGTACCTACTTCATAGTAGCAAATTAGGCGCAGAAGTGAATGCCGCGTTGGTTTAGTTGGACTTGAGCTTGTGGTGACTCAATCCATTTTGTTTCGTGTAAATATAGGTTATGTATAGGCCTTCCAAAAAAGCATGCTCGCCAATCAAGTAGAGAAATGTCATTGTGATTGTGGTGAGCCTGAGTATACACATCAGGGGGTTTTAACGTATCTAGTATATGTACCTGAATATAATTTCAAGTGTGAGTATAAGGTTTCGAGGTGTATAGCTTTTATGTGGGTTAAGGATGTTACCGTTCAGGGAGGAAATCGGAGGTTGGAGTCGGTTGAAGTTGGATGATGTTCTGACTTCATATATATATATGTCAATTTTTATCAAGGATGTGTTTAAGGAGCAGTGAGTTGGATATACAGTTTACTGTTGAATTTTCTTCGAATTTAAAATTGGGGTGGATTTTAATTTTGGTTTTTTTAATATTTGTGAAGTGTGCTAAGTTAACGTTCCTGAGTCTCCCAACATGGATGTGTACACAGACGGTTCTAATTTTTATTACAATTCTTCTATTATACTGTTTCTTTAGCTGCAGATTATATACGTATGTTATTGACAGTAAAAGTTACAACTTTTAAAATGTACCATCTCTGAGCCAATCCTATCAGCATTTCCACTACGAGTACTGCTCTAGCAGTTCTGAGCAAATACGTAGCACCTTAACACCTCCTGCACATCACCTGAGTATGGATTCAGTACGTTGCATACACTGTGTTGTTCATGACTTAAAGGGAAAGTTGCAGAGATTTGCAGGAGGATATATACAAGGTGGACATTGAAAAGATTACCCTGGCCCTGAACTAGCATATACATTAATCTTCAAATTTTGGTATTTTTCCTCACAGATAAATACAAAAATCCAAAGATATATCTAAGACATGTAATTAAAGAGTATAGAATACACCGAACAAAGAAAAAGGGAAGCTACCTAACGAATAAAATATCAAAAATATATATAAGAAAGCTCCAAGCAGTTTCATCTCCATCTCCGCATCATAAGAAAGTTGAGTATATGATTATATTATCAGAGGAATCCTATAATTACACATATCAAAACAAAAAAGAGGTACTTATCCCGTTTATAACCTGATATCTGGGAAACAATCCGTATACTCGATGTGATAGCTATCATCGAATTATTGGTATGAAGTCGACAATTTATAAATTACTTTCAACAATCTACAGAACACCTATTTGTGATTAAGGATTTTTTAGATATTAGTATATCAATACATTATTAATTAGAAAAAACATATACAATGAAACATTTCCTCAGTCGCCATTCCTCATCCTTCTTAACTGCTCATGTCAAGCTCCCATAATCATCAAACTCAAACCCTCATAAAACCTTATATTAATGAAATGAAAGAAACACACTAAAGCCTTATTTATACAAATAATCACAATCACAATCACAATCCAACCGCACCCCTCATCTCTCCATCCTGTCAGACCTCACAACCCCCTCTGTAAGATTATGACTCTGCCCACCAATTCTGGCACCACATTCCGGACATCTAGCCAATTGCATAGGCATTCCACATTCACCAATTGCAAACTACAATAAATATCAGTCTCTCATCTTCTTAACTTTCCTTCACACCCAAGATCAACTTACCGGATGTCCATTCTCACATTCATACCAATGACCACTATGAGTAGCGATTCCACCGCGACCTGAAACCATCGCTTTTTTAATAGCATCTAATTCCTCTTTCGTGACTTCCTCATACCATTCTCGACGTAAAAATTTGATTGATTCCTCGACTGCAGTCAGTAGCGAATCTGCATTTTGGAATCCTTGCGAACACAAGTTTCTTGCTTCCTCTAATAAGTCTTTAGCTTTCTGTATCTCGGAAGTTTTCTTGGTTGTTTGGGAAGAAATAGAACGTGTATATGAATCGTAAAGGCGAGCGATCTTCGCATAATAGAGGATTCCCTCAACAGCGAGTTTTGGAAGACTGTCTTCTTGACAAGATGATATGTAAGAAAGACAGGAGCGGAAAAATGCTATGGAGGGTTGGTCTGGGGCGCCGCCGGGTAATTTGATTGTTATTTTTGGGTTAGCCTGTAGTTTTTGAGATAAGGGGAATTTGTCGGTAAGTACGATATACCTGAGGATTGTGTTAGCTGTAAAATCCTTTCATGATCTAATATATTCAAGTACGTGTGAATATCGAAATTTGGAACACTTACTGAAGCTTTAATTGCACACCATGTGCCCCACGGGTTATACGGCGATCTCGAGGTGAGCTACGAGTATTTGAAAGAGACAAGCTGGTTATGGCATCTTCAATTGATCGTTGTCGGATGGCATTGACAGTTGCATCATGAAGTTTCGTCGCGGGTTGGTGCTTCTCCATTACTTTCTTACAGAATGCATCCACTCTTTTCCCAAGTTTTCTAGACTTATCTTGTCGCTCTTTGAGCTGTCTTTCAGCATTGCTCTGCGTTCTAGAAGTTATTCCGTTCACATTGTTCATGATCAGAAGAGACTGTCTAGTATCATCAAGTTCTTGCTCCAATTTATTGATCTCGGATTCCAACTCTCGAAGTTCTGTTTGGCCAGTGACGAGGAATCGTTTGGACATTTCATCAATCACAGCTCTGTTAATAACTCGATTGTACCGAGGTGTTGCGAATTGACGAAGGGGACATTTGCAATCCGGACATCGAGGGATAGAAGATGCTAGGGTGGCAGTTGCGTCTTTGATTGCTGTGTAGTTTCCAAGTATATCTTGCTCGTATACCTCTGACATCCCAACCATCCCATCGAGAGTCTCGGCTGTGAAAAAGTGCTTGCATCCGAGTGCGACAATTGGTGTTTCGTCAAGGTCAATGTCGCCATAAAGTTTCATTTCTAGTAAATCAACTCGAGCATCTTGTTTCGTGGAGCATATCTGACAGTAGTCTTCTGGACATGGCTCGCCACAAAGACCTGGACATTGGTGACCACAAGAAAGCTTTGACGAACAACGCTTATTACAAGGCAATTTATCGCAAGGTCCCGCACATCTATAAAATTATATGATTAGCATTTTTTGTGTAATTATCACTGACGAGAACTAGCCGCAAAGCTTCTCGAGCGAGGTTGAAGATACTTACGGCATGTTGCACCTCTCTTGATGCTCACAAGACCAGGTGCACCTTTCTATGCAAGGCGCGCAAGCTTGATGGCATTTCAGTGTGCATTTCGAGTGAGAACATTGAACCTATTTTCATATTAGAGCTTGGTCTTATTCCCAGATTCGCATAAAATACATACCTCACATGGCGCAGAGCAAAGACCACATTCTTTACCTTCATGACATGGTAGCTTACAGCTATGGTTGCAGGTGCTAAGGGGGCGATTGCATGTTTTGGTGCATGAAGGATGTTTCGTGACTTGTTTTCCTCCTTCCTGGTGAGTGCACTTACCGCATGTAGATGTACAGGCATGTGCACACGGTAATTTGGCTCCACAAATGGCTGGGCAATGAAACCCTGGCAAAGTAATGTCCTGAGAGCAGGGCACTTCAATAATGTGATCGCAGCCAGACATCTTCTTTTGCACCATGACCATACAACGAACTTTAGCAAGGTCCCCAGTCAAATAACACTCAACCCCATCCTTTATGTGCTTGCAAGGAAGTTGTATATTGTCAAATTTAACACGACATGGTCCGCAGTCTTCACCGCAAGTGGGCTTCTGACAAGAATGACCACATGGCTGGTGAAGGCGTTCGCAGCGCTGTGGGCACTTAAAGATAGCATGCATACTCTCAGAATGGCAACGAGCCAAGCATCGATGTCCACAATCAGATAGACGCCTATTACAGGCTCGAGAGCATCCCCCTTCTGGGCTCAATCTGAGGAAGTCATCTGGTTGAGAAGCTTGCAAGTCATCATCGGGATGTCGTGGACAACAGAGTCCAAATGACTGCCCAACAGATCCTGCCTCTCGCAGTATACCAATGACATCAGCCCACATTTGTACGCTTGAATAAGTCTGTGTATTACCAATCAGGTAAAGTCCATGCTGAGCTCGGCTGAGCAATACATTGATGCGGTTGGTTGTTTTGAGAAATCCGACTTTCTTATCCTTGTTACTTCTCACAAGGGAGACGATCACGACTTTAGCCTCTTCACCCTGAAAGTTGTCAACGGTTGCTATTCTGAAATGAAGTTAGCATTGCTATGTGTAAAAGTTATGTGTAGAGATTAGGACTTGCCGAAGTAATTCGCTCAACTTCTTCTTTTGAAGGGCTTTCCTGTCAGAAGTTTGGTCAAGTTTCTCTTCATGATCCGAGTCCGGAGCTATGAAGCCGTCTTTCACGAGCGTGTCCTGATCGCGATCAGATAGAACGATCTCAAAATCCTTGCGCATATGGTTACGTAGCTTTTGTAGTTGACCACTGTAGGGGGTTAAAACAGCAATATCGCTACTACTATATTCTCCTTGGCGAACAATATGCCTTACAAGTGCGGCGGTCATTTCGACTTCCCATTGATTGCTGTGAGACATGGTCTTATGCTCTTGATTTAGACCATCGTCCTGAAACTTCTCATGATCGAGCCAAAAAACCTATAGATATGTTTAGCTAACTCGATTGACGGGTGAGCAATAAATAGACAAAGGACTGAACAGTGCGATCCCGGAACACTGCCGCCACCGGTAAAAATTCAGGTAGAACTTACATTTTGGCGCATTCCAACAACATCAGGATAAACTTTAGTGCTGCCGTGATCGATAAGCTCGGGATATATGCGATTGATAAGTTTGGATATCTCGGGGCGCATTCGGCGCTGAATGTTTAATTGAGCAACGGGTAATCTGCTTCTACCATTTTGACCCACAGAGAGTCTCTCAAATTGGCTTCGATCAAGCTGATAAAGGGTTCCAGCTCTGCTTTCAAGAGATAGATCTTTGAAGTTGTTGATCTGAGGTCGGAGCTGTTCGTGGTCTCCAATCGATACTACATGTTCCACAGATGCTTTTGAGTATGTCAGTATTAAATCAGACCGATCATCAATATATAACATTGATGCTTAGACACACTTGTGATTGATATGGACAGAGAAAAAATGAGATGAGATGGCATACGTAAAAGTGTTGATAGTAGATGTGCTTCGAGAACTTCTCCAGCTTCTTCGCAGATTATGACCTTGGAATTAACATGTCGTAAAGTAGAAATTTTCCTAGCCAAGCCAGTAGTTGTGACACCAATTATCTGAGCAGTTTGCAAAACTCGTCGATCAACATCATCGTGGATGTTATGAATATTCTGACGCACAAGCTCGGAGCTTCTCACTGCTTCATGGAGATCATCCACAATGGTCTCGCGTATAGCATTTTTCCAATGATCTACCAAACGGAATCGGCTCGCAATACTGAGTGCATGAATATTGAGAGACGCTGTAGCCAATAGCTGATCGACGGTATATGTAGCCTGAGAATCTGTGGTTTGTTTTCCTTTCTTCTTCAACCACAAATCGAAGGGTTCGCCGCCAACCTAATATCAAAATTAGCATGGCCTCTGACCTGAGAGCCCCATGTAGTCAAACATGTCAAGCAATGAACAAGCAAAAGCCTGGCTATGTGCATAACAAAAAATCAGTACAACGAAGTGAAAAACAACTTACCTGCTCAAAACCTTCGTCATCAAAGCGACTGAACTGCCTATGAATATGAGGATAATGCCTAGCAATATATCCTTCCATCGATTTATAATCCGGCTGATCTTTGGTCTTCGACAACTTGGCTAACGATGAATTTATAAATTTTGCTTTGATCTCTAAACTTTCGTAGGCCTTTGCAAGCAGATAACGTTCGGACTTGGTTTGACTCTCGCCCTTGGAAACAACACGAAGATTTTTACCTTCGAGAATTGAGGATTTACTCTGACCTCCTATGCGGATAAGTTTCTCGATACCGGATTCCAGCAAGTGCTCCAAAAATTGATCTAAGGCATGATTTGTGTAGCATCTTTAGAGAAACATATGTTAGCATGAAGATGAAATCCAAGTTATGGAGATATGAGGCATGAGGCATGAAGAGATGAATGTTCAAAATAAAGAAGGGAAATAACAGTTTCGCCTGGACTGAATTGAGGAAAGGAACTGGGGAGGGGTATGCTACTAACACAATGATGATGGGTCCAGGTTGTTTCTTCATACAGTGTAATAAAACCTTGACCAGTTTCACACCCAGGAAAGATTTTCCTGTGCCTGGCGGACCTTGAATTTGGCAAAATTCGCGAACTAGTGCGGCTAGCAAAGCCTCACACTGTCCACGGTCGAGTTCGGTCAGCAGCTCAATCTTGTCGACGAGATTTGTATCATTTACAGAGCACGTCGAAGGGTCAATTCGTAGGTCTCCTGATGATTCATCCTTCAAAATAGGGCTAAGTGAAAATGCGAAGCCAGGTTTGCGAGCATACAGAGGCGGTGGGACATCAAGGATTGATCGGGAATTCCTAGTGCGATCTGGTAATATCCATTGGCGGAAAGGTAAGCGACCTAGCTTATGCATGTTTTGAAGGTTCTCAAGAATTGGAGAAACAGTTGCGAGAAGGACCCCGGGTATTTCGATAAGAACAGCCTCGGTCTTTTCCGTACTCAATCGTATTAAAGTATCCAAATCCTTTTGCCTCTGCGTGGCAAGCTTGGCAATAATTGTTGCTTGGTGATCATGAGAGACTAGATTATACTTGCTCTTGGGATCTGTCCGTTTTTCAGTGACAAAAAGAAATAGAGGGGTACACTTCGAGTGGCTGTAAGATAGCATGCACAACAAAATTCCTTCATCAAGTCTTTTGGACTCATCCCACCACTTGGATCTATCCTTTACAGATTTCTTTCTCAACCCTGCTGGCGGAGTAAAAGATATTTCGGCTTGCAAATCTCTTCTATCATCAAAGGTAATATATTGGACCCAAGCATTGTGGTAAAGATTGGCTCGCACGTTACCCAAATCGGGCTTGTGACGTCCCAAAATCGAAGGATCATCCTCAACCGCCACAATCAAACTTCCTAGAGCAGCCTTTAATTCACCAAATACATCGTGTCGGAGGAGACGGAAATGGGTATCTAGTAGTCTCGCAGCTTGGTCTGAAATGTAATGTGGCTGATCGGGGTCTGTCGAAGGAAGAAATTCAGGACTATCGCTACGAATCTCATCCTCAGTTGGCACTATCTCTATTTCAGTGATATCCAACTTATCATTGTCATGCCTATTCGACGGCATAATGATATCGCGTGGATAAGTTGACACCACCACGGACGTCGAAACGCCATTTATAGGTGTCTCCTCCCCTTCATCCAGTAGTCCCTTGGCTCGGGCGATCATTCCACGTATCTCTTGCATTCGAGTTCCTATAACAGTAGCAGTTACCGTTTTTTTATCAATGCCAATAACTTCGACACAGTTTTCAATCGAATTGACAGTGTCTACGACGCTGTCGTTGAATAATGCACGATGCTCTCGTCGAAGAAGCTCACGGAGGCAAGTGACCATCGCAACTAATACTCGCTCGATATTCTGCGTCGATGTACTGACAAAGAAGTCATGCGCCTCTAGTAAGTTTGAAAGTAAGGATTGGAAAAACTGTATTGCTCGAGACCCATTACTGCCACTGATGAGATTGTATAGTCGTCCAACAAAAGTATCAATAGACAGGCAGTCTAGAATTGCTTGGTGAACCATCACTTCTAGAAACGGCTGAGCTAGAACGATGAACATTCTCGCCCCACCTGCGCCTGATTTCATTTGCAGGAGCGCAAGAATATGTTTGGCTCCATGAAGCTCATCGCTATCAAGATCTCTCGGCAGCATTTGTTTCCATTCTCGATCATCATCATTCAAAATTCCTAGAGCGTCGGTCCACAACAATTTCATCGTGTGAGTATCGTTGACAACAGGCTCGCGTTTAATGATCCTCTTCCATTTATTGTAGTTGACTCTGGCGTGTTCTTGGATTGCACTTTCTTCTCGCCTTTGACGCGGTTGCTGATTATTGGAAGATGAGGGTTCTCCGTGCGAGAAGGAGCATTGCGCACGACGACACTCTCCTGTTCTCTGATAATCGAAGCAAATATCGGATGCTTCATTGCCTCTCCCTGAGTTCCCTTTACCTCTGCCTCCCCGGCTGTTTCCTCTGCTGCTACCTCCTCTGCTGCTACTTCCTCTGCCAGTATTTCCCCTGCTATTACCCCTCCGCGAGTTTCCGCTTGGCCACTCCACCATAATGAGTAATTTAGCAGCGGGTTTGCAGTAAAATTCAAGAAAGATTTTTTTTTTTTTTTCCAATCAAGTGTGCAATAATATAAGATGAGAAAACAATGAGATTTCTCACTGGAAAATACAAGAATATTCACTCAAAGATGCAGCATTGTGATTTTAAGACGGCTGAAATATCGATGTCCTGAAAATCATTGTAGGCCTCCAATCTGCGTTTGTCCAATAAAAGCAGCTGAAGGGTCGCATGCGAGGCTGGCGATTTCGTTGCGAATCAACAACAGACAGGCTTCTCGGGATGGTGCATAATCTGACAGACAAGCCCCGCATTAAATGTGCTTTTTCATCCTATGAGCAAGTGTTTCAAGCGAGTTGCCCGAGGCTGAGCACATTTGGGTAGTATTGATGGGATGCAAACAGCATTTCTTCAGCCAACGGTTGAACGGCCCATGTGCAGCATTATTCTGCCTTACAGAAAACAAACGGCAACACCAAGGTAGTTTTTTGGTGGCGGGGTTATTTGTTTTTCATGTGTAAGACATCGTTACCAATAAATTTGTCCACATTAAAAATTCGTAGACGCTGATGCTAACAACGCACGATTCTCCCGAACGGGATATTATTTTATCATGTAAACGTCGTTGCCCTCATTCAAACGAATCGCAAAAACAAGGAAAAACGGATGACGCTGTCCCCTTCCCGCAATTAAGGGGTCGAAATATTACAAGCCACGTCATGCGGCACAGAAATGAAGAATCTCTTTCAAGCTGTGGTACAATCCATATATTCGCCCATTTGCACCGCCGCCATAGATGGGCTGAAAAACCTGAACGTACTCTGCGTTTTCTACTATGATGGTATTGGAATGTATAGATGAGAGCGCTCGAGAGAAGTGGGTACGCAACCCATGAAACTCGCCGCTGCTGCACAGCTGATACTTAATCAATCAGAATCCCAGTTAAATCCTAAGGGATGTGAAATCCTAGCATATTGCGGTGCCAGACCGAGTCTGCCGAAATAAAAGTTGAGAAAAAGCAAGTGACTGTGCATTTGATGAAGAAAAATTGAAGGAAAGTAGGAAGGATGATAAAATGAGAACTTTGTGATGAGGTACAAACCTTTGGCATGAGACTTCTTCTATTTTCAAGGTTTGTCCTCTCCCTCTTAGACAACCTAGCACGTGAGTACCTGAAGGCTAACAACTTCCAAAACTTATGAGGAACCCCTACCATTTAAAATTTCCCTCACTTACTGTGAAAAAAGAAATTTCTACAACCGTGAGCGAAAGCTCACGTATATGCCATTCTCGGATTTGATATTACACACAGTTCCTTCAATTGAAAGAATCAATTGGGCGCCCGACAGCAGCTCTGCTGGTACCATGGTGGTAGGGTATCCTTTCTGGAGACGCTTGCCACAGGGGTTTGGACGCCTCATCAACGAGTTTTCCTAGATGAATAAGTGAACAACCTCATAGGAAGCTCCTTAATCATCAAGAGTTGTGGCGAGAAGCAACGGTTCGTGAATCTGATCTCGGATTTGTTACACACAAATTCTCAAATGCGCCATCGCAGATCGATGAGGAGATATGAACCGATACGGCGATGATTTGGCAAGATATTCTGTCTCCGGGATTCGAGGGAGCGCATCTAACTTCCTGATGGAGACGTGATCGTCCCAGAAAGACGGCATACTATCGTGAATCCCCCGAGGGACTTGATGTGTCGATGATCAGAAATTATCTCGGAGTTCAAAGGCGTGTCGAATCTCGACAGACATATCACGATGGCGAAGCTGCGAGAGAGACGAACAGATAACACGATTTCTACTAAAAGGGAAATACCCAAAAGGTCCTCGGAGATGTTGATTTTGACGATGGCCCATGCAGCCATATAACGGGGCGAACAAGTATGAAATGGGTATCTCAGCCCCATAGTCCGCGTTTTCCGCGAAGACCCTTAATTTAGGGCAAAAATATGGATGGCTCTAAAGGTCTCTCAGAAAACTTTTCCCCTTCCCGGGGACGGCCATTGCTCTTTCGACGTGCATGAAACCGTTACTCCACTTCCTAAGATCCGGGGCTGCTTACCTTTAGAAGGAAGGTCTTGTATAGTTGCATGTCACCCCTTCTTGAAGACTTACCCCCAAGGGGCAGCAGCAATCAATAATTTTAAAAACCTCAACCCTCCGCATGACTAGAAATGAATCCTTCTAAACGCCTTGAGGCTTTCACGATCGAAATTTGTCAATGCATTGTATGCATACCCTAGCTTACACTCTACGCCAATACCCGGTAGTGGACCTAGAGTGAAAGGGGTCCGCTACTGCAAACAACACCCATTAGAGGCGTGAAGCGGAAATTTCCAGCATATTTGGGAGGGGTTGAGAAGTTGATATCCACACCAAGGCCCAATATAAATTTCCACCATCATCTCAGTGCCAGAATTAATGCGGTTGAGATCCGAAGAAATCAAGGGACATTTCGCCGAAGAAAGCAAGTCATGGGAAACAGAGTAACAAATAAGTTGATAACAGATCTTCAAAACTTCATGGCTGTTGGGACACCAGGATAATTATTTTGCCACCAAAGATTTGAGTTGTCAACAATCCACCAAGGAGTCAGTGATCGAATGGTCCATTTGATTCTGTACATATTCTTTTGGGTCTTTTTGAAGGCGTCGCATACTCCGTACTACCTAGAACCTTCCCCAATACCCCACAGTGACACGACCGTTCTGCATCTCTTGCAGTCACATCCCATGAATCAGCAGGAGATTCGCTACCACGATTTTGTTGACTTTGCGAGATGATCTCTCTGTGGTTGAAACTCAAAAAAGAAATTCGGGATCAACATGAAGGGCCATCAATTGGCCCCTGGACGCTGCATATAGGTGTCAAGTATTCATCTCCATTTCAAAACCTTGAATTTGCACATCGCCATTAGACAGCTAAGTGAACCGCATTGGTGAAGATCATGAGGAATCGCACCGATTAGCATGCTGTCGGTCATTGAATAGCTCTCGGTAAGTAATTAGTAACGTGCGTGAGAGAGTTTACCAAGCCCAGCTATCTTGGTGGCCAGTATTTTTGGATACCATAATGGCGGCAAAGCAAAAGGTTCACACTAGTGATCAATTAAGCTTAGAGCATTCTTACACTGCAACGGTTTAATGGATCTTTCCGGAAGTGGATTGTATTTTGGAATAATATCGGCTATGGAAACGGACCAGTTATATCATGAGAGTTCTGAGAGATGGATCCTGGAGGGGTGAATTCAGCTGGATTTGTTTGGATGTGAACCTCAACCAAACTGCTGCTTAATACCTCCGTAGATTAGCGATCGCAATTCAAAGTCCGATAGTCGCCGCGATATCCGCGAGTCACGAAGTTTTCGGAGTATGACCATGTGTAACAAATATCATTCAATCGTTGATTTCATCGAGGGACAAGAGTTTTGGATTCGCGTCAAGGGTTACGGAGAGAGATAGGGAGGTATCAACTGAGAAGTGTCAAGATGTTTACTTTTCGCACGGAACATTTAATGAAGGTCGATACTTCTAAAACAGGTTCGATAGACGAAGCATTCGAGCAAAGTTAGGCATTTCAGGATTATGTTATAGGCCAAGATGCTAGAGTCGTAAGTGAGAAACCCTATCCGCTTTTACGATGTCGATACTACCGCTACCGAGCCTACTACATTATCGTATGTACCTAGGTAGTAGGTCGGTCCTAAGGAGCTCATAATTTTAGGTGTGTAACTGTACAGAAAGAACACTGAGCAATGAGAACAGATGTGTTCAGATGCTTTACTCCGTAGACAGACGTTCGGACATTCCCTTCTATTATTTTGATGAAACGGAGTTCCCGATCAAAAAGTGTGTGTCCCCATTCGCAAAGACCGACAGCGATACAGTACAGTATTGTTGTACAGCCCTCCTTCCTATATGCGATCCTCTCATAAGCCTCTATTTCCCCTCGAGACAAGGACAACTGTATCAAGCATTCCAAGAAGTCCCTCAATATCCGCCAGCCGATGAGTTACCGTAATAATACGTCAGCGTGCCTTTACTAACACCCAATTAGAATGCTCTGATAAGAAAAGGCTTGGCGACCAATTAAACGTCGATTTGGACCCCTGATATTTTATTTAGGCTCATGCACACGCGACAGTGATGATTAGTGTGGAACCTGGATCCTAGACCCCAGTCGATCACTTCCAAAAAAGTTTAATGAGTCTTTTCGCTGCCCGTTTGATGGTTGATACGTTACAACTTACTCCGTCCGTACGTTGCGATACAAGTCAAAGATTGATTTAAGATTGGTAGATCAAGAGGAGGTGAGAGAGCGATAACCAAGATTTCTTGAGGCTGACTGCGCATGATTTTTCTTATGTGGTGAGAGTTACACATACTAGATAGGTAGGTAGGTAGTCGTAGCACAAGATATAAGATTTTCCTGGATTTGGTTGACCGCTCAATCGTCCAATATCTTGTCTATCTGTGTGTCTGTCTGTCTCTCTTGTCCTCTGTTCTCTGTCCTCTTCTCGATATCTGTTCTCAACTTCTCTCGACTTCTCTGCATTATCTCTCACTAGGTACCTACTACCTTCCTACCACTACCGACACAACCTTCCGTGCATGCGTCAGTTGTGGCTGGAAGGGAAATTTTTCAGATTGACCAGTGTGCATGCAGCTTCGTATCCTTGAGGGCTTGAACAATTTGGGCTCACATCTCGGCACGAACTCCTTAAATCCTAGCACCTCCCGATGCTAATGGATCCCGTCTAATACCATTACGACCTTGTCAAGTCTTAGCTTTTCTCACTCCACTCATCTTGGTATCAGACTACTGGCCTGCCGTCCAATCAAACCCTAGTCATTGATAAGTTTTGATGCTTAGCTGAGCATCCTTTTCATCCATTTCATGTCGGAGAGTGGATTCGTTCAACGATGATACTGATTTCTGGTACATGGACCGAATTGGCGAGACTCGGAGTTAGCCCTTTGCATTTTTTGGCACATGGTTGTCGATGAAGAGATGCTCAATGGGGTAGGTATGTACGGTATAATTAATTACTATCAAAGATTGAATGAAAAAGACCCTCTTTTTTTCCCATTTTAACTTTCTCGCGCCTCTTTCGCGCCTCACAAAATGTCATGGTCAATCAATTGTATACGTTCGACGTCCCATACCATCCTTGAATCCGATTAGCCTTTTCAATTTACTAAACCACCAACGGCTACTTATCCATCTGTCTCCATATCTAACATTAGCCTTCGGAATATGTATTGGAACTATTATGTATACATGGCCATAATTAGTTTAAACTACTGGGTCTGTCTTGTGCGATGCACGCGTTTACAGGAAAGTCGTTGGGGCAGTTTTAAGAGGGTAGAGAAATAATGAGAGAGATGGATAACCTCGAAATTACCGTACGCGACTAGAGTGATCACTATACCAGCATCCCATCCCATATCCATATCTTAGCTTGATCCATTCTCCACCCCCTCCAATCTATACATATCAAATTGTTCCCCTCAATCCTCAATCTGAATCTCCATCTCCATCTCCATCCCAATTCAACAATCGACCACCGACAAACGTCAAACCTTCAAACTCTCTTCATTCCATCTTAACTCTATCATCAGATTAAAGTTAAAGTTCAACATCTTCATCTTCATCTACATCTGCTTCTTCCATATCTACCTAGTACCTACTTTTAATCGACAACCTACCCAATCTTACTTACCCTTTTTAACTTCTATCCTCGATCTTCAATCTTCGGTATTACAAAGTACGACATATACATTTACGACTATCTATCCAATCCTATCCTTCTTATTATCTTATTTCCAAGACACCGGATTCGAGAAAGGCTCATTTCCAATCATTGTATTGTGTGTTGCAAAATAAATCGGTACATTCACTGCATTGTTATCTGGACAAAGTTCCGGAGAATCAATTGGTGGACCGAGCAGCTTGCCAATCATCCAATAACCCGCCACAACATACAAAAGATCAAATAGAATCCGAATCCCGCCATTACTCATTATATCTTTCTGACTTTTTCCCTCTACGACACCCGAAGTCATACAGCTAAAACAAATACATCATAATAATAATCCTCCGACTCACCATTTATATTCCATTGATAATTTATCAATTGAATATAACGTGGTCAAAGTCAAACGTAAGATCATTTCTCATCAAACGGAAATTGATCTTTTTGTCCTACCAGTCCTACCCAAACTTCCCATTTCCGAGGCTTTGATTGTAAGGCCTACGATAACCGCATCATCAACCTACCTTTTTCTAGAAGGCGTACAACAAATCGCCGCCATTCGGTTGCTTTTATCTTGATTCGGACATCACCGATAAGAGTTAGAAATAACATTTCGCAAACTTCCCATCCTTCTCCTTCAACTTAACCTTCAAACTTGAAAGTGAAATTCATGTTCTTCGAAACAAATCAACAGACTCTCTACCCTCCTCCTACCACTTACGACTTGACAACGGAGAAATCAAAAGTCATGGCAACCGATTTCGCAATGCCTGTACAACAGTTCAACACATCTCCTTCCCAATATACTCTTTACAACGGTCACCAAATATCTCCAACGAATACCACACCTTCAACTCCCAATAATGCTTCACCCACCTCTCCAAGAAGTGGACTTCCAAATTATTTACCAACACATACAAGACAGTTGAGACCACCCAAGTCTCCATTGTATGTGCCAGCAGTTTTGCGACCCACCGATCCACCCAAGAGAATGATGAGACAATCACCACTTACTCCACCACAAAGTATGCATAGCAGCTTCGATGATTTGGAGAACGCGACAACATTGACAAGAAGATCGACTGGAGAGAGTGGAAAGTTTGGATTGGGCGCAATAACTGAATGTGAATGGAACGTCGAAGGGCTTGGAAAGGTGACAGCATTGCCGACGAGAAATCACTGGAAGGTATGTTAACAAAGTTCCCATTTATTTTTCTATGTCATTTTGAAGCAAATGGCAAAACTGCAGAACTGCAAGAATTCTCAAAAGGTTTGGGGGCATTGGAGGTATTTGTAACTTGTGCAAACAAATGTTGCAATTCCTTGATGAATATTACGTGCTTGGATTCCGCAATGGACAAATCATCCATGTCCAATAAATGCAAACAATTCCTCATCGCTTGGCGGGTCGCGTGCTTCAAAATTATCCACCTTGCATCCCAACATCTTCAATTTTTATTTTATAAAATCTATAAAATGGGATGCTAACTTTATCTTTTCTTCAGCCTGATTCCAAATCCTCCATTTGCGATGAAACAACCTGTACAAAATACTTCACCTACTTTACAAGGCGGCATCATTGTCGGCGTTGCGGAAATATCTTTTGCGATCAACATTCTGGTTACTCAGTTCCCCTCGATCAAGATGCCAATTATCATCCAAAGGGTACACCAAGCCGCTCTTGCGAACACTGCTACAATGGTTATAGAAGCTGGTCCATTGCACGATCCAGTCGATCCAATAGCGAAAGTTCTCAAGAAGAACCTACTACTCCAGTTGTCAACTGTATCAGAGGCAGAGTAGTTGATAACCTTCTCGGTGAACAATTGAAAGGTCCAGCTGAGAGTCTTCCTGCAAGTGTCCCAAGAGATTGGCACTGGAGTACCTTTTGAACGAATTATCGAAATTTACATATACATCTGGACGTTACGAATTCGACGAATTCCCTTTTTTTGATACCATATTAACGACAAGAAACGGCCCTATTTAATTGAGATGTAAGAACATACAACAAGAGTCTTCAAGCAATAACGACAACAACCTTTTCAACAATCCAAAGTTTACTTGCTCGTTTGATTTAGCTTTGCTAGTCTACTGCTTCATCACGTTTGATTACCCAAGATTCACTTTACATCTCGATATTTTTTTGCCTTAGCCTTTGTGCTTGAGAAATTTTTTACTTGCTTTATTCGTCTTCGATTTTTTGCAAGTTCTTGAGCAAAGATCTTTCTATACATCTTAGATTAATGATTTTTTTTTTTTTTTTTTTTTTTGTTTTTATGTTTGCTGTTGTTTTAGCGTGGGGTTTTGATACAATCATTCGCTTTTTATATCATCTAGACTTTTGATATTGGTGAATGAAAGGGAAGATATAGGAGTTTTTATCTGAGGGAGTGATTCTAATGAATGGCGTTTTCGGCAGGAATGAATGGAATGGAATGATCATTATGGGTATGGATATGGGTGAATGAAGATAGGATGGATGGATGTTGGTTGGGTGGGTGGATATACCGCGGGAATGATATGATATGGAATGGGATTGATGGTTGGGTTTTGGGTGATGGGCAGTTCATGAGATGAGCAGAGGAGTGGAGTTGAAGAAAGGGTGCTAGGCATTTTGCTAGCTAGCTGGCTTTGAACCTCGTCTTTTTTTTTTGGTGTGTGGTGGTTAGTTAAATTAGATACCAGATAGATAGCTTTGCTATAATGATATTTGAAGATTTCATGATAAATATGTTTGGTATCTTTATGGTTTTGTTTTTGATTAGTGATGGATGTATAGAGCGTGATGGATTTGTAATATATTAATAGTATACTACGCAAGCAGATCTTGAGATATTCAATATGAACCCTGGAATAGATATTTGCAGGAGGGGACAAGGGAGAAGAGGAAGAGGAGAAGGGGATAGGATACATCATATTTGTATTTGTATTTATATTTATATTTATTCTTGAAAGGAAAAGTGAAAAAGTGAAAAAGAAGAGATGAAGAATTATATTTATATTTATATAAAATTAAGCATTTAAATATATAAAAGTAACCAAATATTTTTTTTTTATAAAAAATATAACAAGTATAATGTTACGACGGCTATCTTCTACGCCGCGTCACATGACTAAACCAAGGTAACGTGATTAAGTCACGTTATGGACCGCTGAGGAACGCTGGCTGTCCAGGACCGCGCAGCGGTCCTGGACAGCCATAGGCATGAAGGTCTATATAATCAAGATGGATTTCCTTTGTATAGAGCTTCGTGCTCAAGATCAATCATTTAGTATACTCTACTATTAGTTACAAATTGCATATCATTATTGCCCTTACTTAAGTCCCTGCTTGACGCCTAGTTATAAACCACCTCGAGAGCCTAGAGCACTTCCACGTGATCTAGACGGCAAACCTTGTAACATATAAATTACAATTGTTTAATCAAAAAAAAAAAAAAAATTTATAACCTTGTAGATAGAGATTATATTTATACATCCAGTGTCCAATTTCAATATTCTAAATCCTTTCATTTCATTTCATTCTTGGTATATTATATAATATTATATAATATAATATACCTCATGCTTTCTTTCTCTCTTTCATGTTCCAACTTCCTATTCTTATAACCATGTATATAAATTCAAATAGATAGACGCCTTTAAACTCCATGCTTATCCATCCATACCTAATATCATATCATATCATATCAAATCAGAACGAAACAGAAAAGGACTCCTTATCTCTCCAAACCCGGAAATCTGTCTGACTTGTTGACCACTCGAAAGAGTTTATTGATTCTGGCGATGAGTTTCTTGGCTGTTGTGAGTAAGAGTCTTCGGACTGGCAATTTGAGGTTCTACCCTGTCTGCCTGTGTGTTGTGAGGGGAAATGTATCGAATCTCCAATAGCTGAGATACTGGAGTTGTAGATGGGGAACGCGGTAAAGGGAACCAAACGGGAGAAACGAAAAGTAAAGGCCTCCCCTTTCCTCAAACTTTTCCTGCCTATTCTCCTCAACTCCGCATCATACTCCCCCCTCTTCTATTCTGCATCTTCAAATGGTTGGAATATTCGTGTCTTCCTCATCCAACTTCACAACACCCCTATCGCATAACAGGTGGTCTTCCTTCCCTATTCCAAACAACTCTACTTCTTACCCACTCAACCGCTTCCCTCACACCTGTTCCTCCTAACGCACTAATTGGTAAAACCCTACTATCCCTAATCCCACCACCTCCTTCTCCCTCAAAAACCCTTTTCACCAATCCTTCCTTAATCCTCACTACTTCTACACAATCCTCTCTATCCTGTTTATTCGCCAATACCAACACAGGTACCCCTTCCGTTTCCACACTTTTTAACACATCTTCCAATACCAATTTACATTCCTCTAATCTCCCTACATCTTTATTCTCAGAATCAGAATCAAGATCGGCAAGATCACCAGAACCAATATCCGTACTATCGATTATGAAAACAATGGCATGACAACTGGTGTAGTATGATTGCCATAATTTGCGCAAAGAGTGTTGACCACCTATATCCCAGATCTTTAAATACATATCTGGAAGAACGATAGTGGAGACATTTTGACCAACGGTGGGGACAGTCTTTAGTTGTGACGGATCTGCGGGGGAGGGGTCATGCGGGGAATAAAGGGATTTGATTTGAGTATGGAGGGTAGTTTTGCCTGCATTGTCGAGACCAAGGAGGAGGACGGAGTATTCTAAGGGAGAGGTTAACTCTTGAATGGAAGAGTAGAATTGAAGAATCATGTTTGTAGAGCGACCTGCGATTGAGAAAGCTATAAAGATTGTGCAATTCATATCTGCCAACTGAGATCTGACTTTCACTGAATCATAACCTCACATCCTAAGAGCTCGCACTGACGCAAAACTATTGTGTGGCAGAAACCCAAAGAGTATATAAACAAATGAAAAGCTGAACTAACCCTCTTTACTAGTAGCGTATCGATATAATCCCTTTGCTAAATGATACATCTCGACTTTGATGATTGTGCAATCTGCACATGCCAATTTTACCACCTTAGGACTCTCAAAGTAACGCTCCACGTCTAGAGAAAGTATATCACTTTTCGCGGGTTGGAAGCAGGAACTCTCCAGGACCTCCAAAGAACTGTCTCCGGAGCTTCAGAGACACTATTGAGTTAGGGAAGCCGGTCGTTTTGAACAGGTTAAGTGACGTATGCACAAAAAAATGCAGCCAGAAATCGAATTAGGTGCTAGGGAAGTGCTTCACCTCAACGTCGATCTCATATAAGAAAATACGAAGATTCGCAGATAGAATTGAGTCCTGCAAAACTGTTAGTGAGACATCAAGTCTCTAGAAGAAATGTGTCGCGACGACCCTCACCTAAGCCTTGACACAAGGCTGAATGACGCTAACCTTAAGCCTGCATGACGCGGAAGCTAGTGGACCGTAGCATTAGCGCCCTCACGTGTCAAACCGGCCAACAACATCAACATCTTAAGAAATTGTGTCTTAAATTTTGTGATTATGCTTTATAATTTATGAAACTATTTTCTTCCGTTTTGCATGAATCGTTTTTCAGTGACTTGACAAAACGTGGGTGTGAAAATGGCTCCCGTCGAAATTGATCAGGATCCAAGGTATTATATTCACATTCATATTCCCATGATTCGTTGTCTAAAATAGTATTTGATAATATACAAACGGGAATACTGACATATATATAGTTTTCTTCCGACTTTGCAAATAGGAGGACATATACTCTTAATAATATGTCTGACAGCTCTCGTTTCTCGTACCATGTATCGTTCATATCTTGCACTTCCACCTTCATCAGCCACAAGACATCGTCAACATTTGAGACGTGACCATGTTAAGATATTCATTAGTTTGGCTTTATTGGGTTTAATAACTGCTGGGTGGTTTGGTGTGAGCGGGGCAAGTTTGAGCTATAGGGTTTGGGCTGCTGAAAGAGGTGTTGAATTACCTGATAGGTTTGTTTTTAAACATGTTCATGAAGTTGGCTGTTTGTCATGAAATATACTGACTATGAGTACAGTTTCTTTGGTGATAAGGGAGCATTTCGTCTAGGCCAACATCCAGGCCGGTTTGATATCATCAGATGGCTCAATGATACGCCTTTCTACCGTGATAACCTTGAAATAGTCGCGGAAAATGCGAAATATTTCTGGTGGGGTCAACAAGCTAGTTTTGCTATGAATTCTTTTAGTACCTATGTTGCAATTGAAGGACGTCGAAGAAATATCTCAAATTTATGGGCATTCATTCTCCTGGGACAACTCGTTAATGTCTCATTTGCTCAAAATTTGTGGTTTGTGGCTATCTTGCTTACTCCAGTGCCATTACCAGAGAACGTGGATATCTTGACAGATACAAGGAGAGCTTTTGGAAGCGTGCATAAGTGAGTAACCATTTTTGAGATATTAAGGAAGATATGTTGACAGTCATCATCTAGATTATGGTTTGAGAAGATTGTCCCACAGCGAGCAAATAATTGGCTTCCGAGTTCTGGATTCTACATTGCCTTACTTCTCTTTGGCCATGGTGCCATGTTTTTAACACCCTTCGCGGCAAATACATCCTCATTCGGGAAAATAGCACTGTTATCTGTATCACTTCCATTCGCACCATTATTACTTCCATACGTTATCCCTGAGCATTGGGGAACTACGTACGATCATCCACATAAAGCTCACTCCTCATACATGGGAGTCTTCCGTAGTATCTCAGTCATATCTTCGATCCTTCATTTTAGAACCACAGGTTTGGCTCTACTTCACAATACACCGGAGAATCATTATTACCGCCACAGTATCCTTCATCCACTCGAAAAAATTCATCGGTCAAACACAAATCGCATATTCAAAGCACTTGAAAGAGTCTTAGGTTCAATTGCAGATCATCCTGCTGTAGGGTCAGTGGGATATGATGTTCTTCTCTCGGGTTTAAGTCTTGGAACTTGGTCTGCTATCAGAGCATTGGATGGTAATGAGATTTTGCGAGTGGTCATCCCTTGGATGAATAAGTCCAGTACAGGAGTGAAAGTCAAGGAGGAAGTGGAGAGTACCGCTAAATCGTAAGAACTTCTGTTTTGTATTACGAAGATATGATAGCTAATAACCTCAAAGAACTGATATATCTCCACTTCGTCGTCGAGGCCGTCCTAGAAAATCTACCAAATCCCAACAAGATACTACATATGTCCCAACACCTAGTACTTATGCAGGTGCAACTGAAGGTGATCAGGATGGAGATGAGGATTGGGAAATTTCTGCGCTTACCTGGGGTATAGTATCTGCTGCAGGTCTAGGTGTTGGTAGTGCTGCGGTTTATGGTGCGGAAATGACTGCTAGGTAATGGATTTTCTGCAAGGGGAACAGGATTACAAATGATGAATTATGATGGAACGTTAATGGACGAGATGACGATGGTGATGGAGTATACAAAAATGGAGTTTATTGGTAGGATTTTGTGATTACATTGTTTGGTTGTGGGTTGTCGGTAGCGCAACACCGCTCCAAAGAAAAGAGGTCATTAGTGAACACCATTATTAGCCCAGTCCTAAATCGATATTTACCCATCAACCTTGGGCTTATGCCATCCATAAGTCTTAGAATAAATAGGTAGGATCTTAGTATATTCTCATCTTTAGTTATTATATTTATTATATTGCTTTGATGTATTAGGTATATGTAATATAATAATTACCTATCTAGTAGCTGTGGAAAGATTCAGATTCAGGTTCAGAGATGGATCATTCCTTTTATGAGGAAATTTGTCCTGAGGTGTAGAGAACAGGAGATGTAAATTACCCATTTCTTAGGATTTGCTGATGTATGAAATAGTTATGTAGTGAAGTGAATGAAGAGATGCTGGATGAGATTACTTGGTACAAAAACTCGCTACATACCTAGTACCTAATTACACGTAACCTTCTATCCAAGTCCTTTTTGTATTGATAGATAACCCTGATGATATTCGTAAATAAGAAGTCTTAAATCGGACAGTATAACAATAAAATTATATAAGTAAATATTATATTTAGCAAGCTAGAACTCATAAAGTCTGCAAGACTACTTGAGGTTGGTATCACAATACCTATCCATTACTTCCGTAAAATGAAAGGGGGAGCTCACTTTTGAATTTACAGATGTGTGGTTTTGTGGTGGAAATTGATGGTTTGGGTTTCGGAGGGGATGGAGGTAAGGTTGGGTTCTTGCTTGCAGCGTTCTATTGAATCGTTACATGATATCTAGGAGGGAGGTACTGTTCATTTTGACAGTTGTCCGTCCCTCCATTTAAATACTAGAAGTTTCATGATATATCCTCAGTTCACTTCCAACCACCCTCCCGCACACCCACCATATTCACTTCTCTTCACTTCCTCCGTTACTTCACAACCACAAAAGAAAAATACCTCCTACATCATCCTTCAACAACCCTCAAAACTCCAGAGAAAACAAAAACAAAAAAAATAACACCGGCCGCCATAATCCGCGAAAGGTCTCTCGCTATTTGGGATCATCTTGAACCTATTAATACGCAGTAAATGTGCGAACTTGAACCGCTACCGCTGTGCTAGAAGCAAATGCTGGGCCGAGGGATATTGGGTAGTTTCGGTTTATGTAGATGGAAGGGAAGGAGGAGGGATTCACTGGATGGTAGTGCTGGGGAGCTGTGGAAAGAAATAGTTTATGAAATAAATTTGTTTGATGTCTGAGTATAATGTTATGGATGAAGGAAATGTCCTTCTCCTGGTAAGAGAGTGATATTCCTTTCACAAAGCTTTTTTAATTCGAGTTGTGATTGGCGATTGGGAAGACGCTTCGAAGGAAGAATACTATACCCTACATGAACATGAAGTCTTCCAACATCCGAGCTGATCTAGAAAACTGAAGAGTAATCCAATATACTACATTTTAAGTAAAAAAAAAGCTCTTCACTAATTCTCTCGTTTCCGTAACCAAAAAAGAGTATATAATTATAACTTTTATAACCTTCAAAGAAGACACATTCACATAAGATGTATCTGAAAAGTGTCTGGAGACTCACTAGATATGCGGCCAAGTACCTTTCATCTTCATAGCTGACTCTTCCCATTATTTCAAAGCTATAGAAGGGTACATAAGCTGAAGCGCGAGAGTTAACGTTGCTGCGAGCGGGTCATTAATGATTGATTACTTCCCATCTATCACTAGCATCACCTGAAGATCTGAGGAACAGATCCTTTCAACGGTACAATCAAAATATTTCCGACCCAAGTTTGGAAAAACTCCGCCTCTACTACCATGACCTCTAGGTGCTGTATAAATCCATGAGCACGAGATCAATTTATTCGTAAGTACTGTTCCGCCATTGACTGTCTACTATCATTGATGGGATTTATCCTTAACATAGATTTCAATGCTCAACTGTACAGTTGAAGAATTTAAGTTTCTTGTTAGATATAGCATATTATTGATTCTTCGCCTATATCAACTCCTAAATCTTCTCTATGATATACTGGTTTGCCTTATAATAGGCCCAAAACACGTCTTTAGAATGTTGATTTTTGAAAGTGGAATCTTGATTATTGAAGATATATAGTTAAGTAATGGGAGATTGGTCTTGTTAAAGAGTTGTTGATGAAGGATAAATTAGATTTGAGGTAAGAAATATAGAAGATTCCTGAATGTGTTCTGATATGCGACTGTTTCCCCCTTTGTTAAGGTTCACTTGAAATCGATTTCGAGGAGGGGTGGAGGGATTAATATAACAACTTCATTAGCGACAACACCCTGACCACAGACATGATTTCTACTGAGGATAACGTCCATATCACCAACATCATACCTACCATCTCGACCAATATCTTCGTTATCCCTCTCTTCCCCCTTCTCAACCTTCTCTCAAATTCCTCCAGCATCTGCCTCCTCCCCTCACTGAAACCAGCATAAAGATAGATGGATTATCATCATGATAGAATGAAACGTCTTCGCTCATAGAATCACTCCCTGCTCCTCCTTCTTTTCCCACCCCTCATCATCCGAACCACAAACTACCATATCTTGAATGGAAGAGATATCCTTCTTCCTTTATGATCAAGAATCCCTTATGCCATGGTTCTGCCCAATGTTAGAATTTTCCCCTCTCTTTACAAAATGTGATCAAGGAGATGACGTCCTCTTAATCTTTGCGATTAGATGTAAAGGTGTCTTCGTTCTCACTTGTGCGATATTATCGATCTCTTCATACAAGCCGAATATACATCTTCTTGATTATTTCATCGATCCTTGTTATGCTATCCCTACCATTTAAGAACACGACACCATCATGGAAAACTCATCCGAATACGTAAAAATCTCGATTCGAATATGATAGAAGAGTTGCTGCTATTACCAGCATTCGTTTGCGGTCCATCATGACTTTTACCAGATTGAGAACGTAGGATTTAAATTGACCTAATGTAAGGTACCGTCTACAACTATCTCAATCGCGAGAGATGGGTCACATAAGATATAGAAATGAGCTCAGTGACATTACGAAAGTGCCGTAGGTTATTTTCATGACGGATCATCCATATAACCACACGTGACTCGGAGCTTTTCCGCGAAGGAACATTAAGAATAAAAAGAAACTGGGGAAACAGAACGCCTTATGATTACCTAATCGAAGGTCCGTGTAACGATACTGTACTGGAGGCAGCGGCTGCCTGAGGTTCGTCGGTTGGTAGTTATGGGTTAAGGCTTTATCACTGGTATTCACTTGGAAGTGAAGTCGTTACTAGATCAAGTAGAATGTAGGTAAACTAATTGATAACTAAGTTGAGCACGAAGCTCCTATACTATGAAACTACTCTGACTACATACTCTGAATAACTATTGAATAGCCTGAATAGATTGGTCTACCCGGGGCTATCCCTTAGACTGGATAGACCAGTCTATCCAGTCTATTTATCACGTGATCATTATTTGCCTCAGGACACTAATCCTAGGATGATTCGTTTCCTAGGATAATTTAACTCCTAGGATGATTGTGCTGGGACAATTATCATCCTAGGACGTTTTATCCTAGGACACATACTATTCTAGCTCACCCGGATCTCCCAGAACACTTGTCCTATACCATTGTGGTTGCCTAATCGTTTGTCCTAGGACATTTATCCTAGGACACCTTATCCTAGGACACCTTATCCTAGGACACCTTATCCTAGGACACTTATCCTGGACACTTATCCTAGGATTCCTAGGATCCTTATCGGAGCCGATAAGGAACCCCCCGTAAACCGCGGTTAGATCACATTCCCCCTGTTTTCGGCAGCTAAATCACCGACACTCATAATACTACCGTAACCTAAATGTTACGACAGGTAACAATTAGGTCACAGGATTAGTAATAACACGTGATGCAAGGACTCGAAGAGCTCGAAGGCTTGGCCTCTCGAGCCCTTCGAGCCACGAAGCATGAAGGTCTATATAATCAAGATGGATTTCCTTTGTATAGAGCTTCGTGCTCAAGATCAATCATTTAGTATACCCTACTATTAGTTACGAATTGCATCATTGTCATTACTTAAGTCCCTGCTTGACGCCTAGTTATAAACCACCTCGAGAGCCTAGAGCACTTCCACGTGATCTAGACGGCAAACCTCGTAACATATAGTTTAAAAATTACATATTAAAAAGGCTTTTTGTAGAGTTTTTTAGATTAATAATTGTATATTAAGGATATAAAGATAGATCTATTATTTGTAGTTATAGATACCCTTTTAATCTTTATCCCTGGAGCAATTGTGACAATCATTTTACCATTAAAAAATCTCACGGGGACACTTGCTTCCCGGGGCACTTGCTTTCCCCGACTAGGAGCTGGTCGGTCGTTTAAGAGCACCGACTATTACTTCTTAGTGTATACTCCAGCCGCACGAGCATATCCTCTTTACTTCAGAATCTATAGAGTAGGGTAATTGAGGTGCGGGGGAGGGAAGAAGGGGTAACCAAAAAAAGAGGCACGGACGTCGCCCCTGCATATGCAGCCTCGGCAGAAAAGTAAATGTTATGGAATCACAGCTGAATTGGAGCTCAGCTGCTCCATCATCGTTCCTTTTTTCATCCAATATAAATTCATATCGTTCACGTTCAATTGAAGACCAAAGAAAGATCCTATCACGATGACTTCGAATACGATTGATATTATCGCACCAATCGTGACTCCATTACCTGATCCTCCGGAAGGTCAATACTTCACGGATTTACAATGGAGTACATTAATGGCCATAATGGATACTGTGATTCCTTCAATTCACAAGGCCTCAATCACAAATGATCCATCCAGTCAGCTTTCTGTTCCCGACGAACAATACAATGACGCTGTAACTTATGTGCGAACAACCATTTCATCGCCACCTTCAGATGAAGCATTAGAAGCATATCTCAACGAAAAACCTTCCGATATTCCAGCCTTTCAAGATATACTCCTTCGTACTTTAACTACATATGCCCGAGAAGATGCTCGTAAAGCCCTGAGCTTTATTCTCACCACACTCAATACTCGCCTCGGTTCATTAATGCTCACAGGATACGCCTCACCCTTACAGTCTCATCCAGTCAATATACGCCAGTCTATTCTTACCAATTGGCGCAATTCATATTTCTTTCCCCTTCGAGCTATCGCCAAAACAATGTCACTATTAGGTAAACACATTTGGTTGAAAACATCCCCAAATTTCGATAAAGTCACGGGATTTGCAAAAATTCCTGATCATTATAAACCAGGACCTCATTATGAGTATGAGTTTTTACAATTCACGGCGAGTGATGAACCACAAATTATTGAAACGGATGTCGTAATTGTAGGAAGTGGATGTGGAGGAGCAGTCTGTGCGAAGAATTTGGCGGAAGATGGACATAAGGTTTTGGTGGTGGAGAAATCTTATTATTTTTCTCCTTCACATTTACCAATGTCCGAAGCAACTTCAGGAATTCATCTTTTTGAAAATGGAGGAGTGATAATGAATGATGATTCCAGTATGTCCATTACGGCAGGAAGTAGTTGGGGAGGTGGGGGGACTGTCAACTGGAGCGCGAGTTTGCAAACTCAAGGTTTTGTGAGAAAAGAATGGGCGGAGGATAGAGGGTTGAAGTTTTTTGGTTCGACGGATTTCCAAGAATGTTTGGATAGGGTTTGTGAGAGAATGGGTGTTAGTGCAGAACATATAAGGCACAGTCATGGAAATCAGGTGTTATTGGAGGGTTCAAGAAAGTTGGGATTCAATGCGAAATCTGTTCCACAGAATACTGGAGGGCATGAACATTATTGTGGACATTGCTCGAATGGATGTGGATCTTCACAAAAGCAGGGACCAACTGTTTCTTGGCTACCTGATGCTGCGAAGGCTGGTGCAGAGTTTATTGAAGGGTTCAAGGTTGATCATGTTATTTTTGATGAAGAGGATGAAAAGAAGGCAGTTGGAGTAAAGGGAGTTTGGACTTCTAGGAATAGTCGAGGTGGTGTTGATGGTCCTTTGTCCGACAAAATAGTTCGAGAAGTTATTGTCAAGGCGAAGAAAGTTATTATATCAACTGGTACTCTTTGGACTCCTGTTATATTGAAGAATAGTGGTCTTACAGTGAGTTTCGATTACTTTTTTATCTTGAGGCTCCACTAACATGCTTTATAGAATTCACAAATTGGAAGAAACTTATATCTTCACCCTGTCAGTATGGTCGGTGCCGTATTCCCTGAAGATGTAAGACCATGGGAAGGTATGACACTCCAATCTCCAAGAATCATTTCTCAAATTTATCACTAACAACCGTATCACCAGGTGGAATTCTTACCAGCGTCTGCACCTCCTTTGAGAACCTTGACTCTCACGGCCATGGCGCCAAACTCGAAGCAACATGCATGATGCCATCCCTTTGCATATCCACCCTCAACTACCCAACTGGCTTCGAATCTAAATTCAAATCTCTTCTTTACCGTCACATGAACGTCTTTATCTCAATCGCTCGAGATCGTGACACCGGAATTGTATACCCTGATGCTAAGACGGGTCTTCCACGAATTTCATATACACCAAGCGAGTTTGATAGAGGCCATATTAGGCAAGGTGTACTCGCCTTGACAAAAATATGCTACGTAAGTGGTGCGAAGGAAATTCACGTCACAGCTTCAGGCATCAATCCATATACTCGATCTCCCTCTTCCCTTTCAACCGATTCAAATGATCCCTCCTCAGACCCTGCATTCCAAACTTGGCTCACAACCCTCTCTAACACCTCTACCAAACCTCCATTATCTCAATTTGCATCGGCGCATCAAATGGGTACTTCTCGTATGAGTACTCGTCCGGAAAATGGAGTCGTAGATCCTAAAGGAAAGGTTTGGGATACGGAAAATTTGTATGTTAGTGATGCGAGTGTTTTCCCTAGTGCAAGTGGTGTTAATCCTATGATTACGATTATGGCGATTAGTGATTGGATTAGTAGGGGTATTAGTCAAGAGTTGAAGGGGAATGGTGGTGAAGAGAAGGTTGAGGAAAGAGCGAGGTTGTAGATTATGGGGTTTAAATTGCTGGAGGATTTGCCGAATTGGACTGGGAATTGAGAGTCGGATATTTGGTCGAGGAAATTGAATTAAGAACTTGTTTGGTATGATCAGGTGTTGGGGGTAATTTCTTTATGGATTATGGCTATGCATGAACTTTCAATCGATAACGAAAGTGTTAATACAGATATTTCTCATTACTCAATTTTCAAGACCTAAAACTATGGCTTCATGATTTACATATACTCCATTCATTCCCCCAATGTTACCATATATCTATCTACCTCCTCTCCACAACAAAAAATAACAAAAATTACAAACCATAAGATAATATACTCAACAATCAAACCCCCGCTGTCTGTAAATCCCTCATCACTTGATCATCCGTTCAATCAATTCATTCAACTCCCCACAAAGCTAAAAGCTAAAAGCTAAAGACAATACGAAGCCTTCAGAACAATATTAAGGAGAACCCGCTAATTTAGCGAGGGGATTATTTCCCTTGATTAATTATTTTTTCCTTTCTTTCTTTGAATATTTGGGTTAGCTAACTTCCTTTTAATACTAGATACTTGGTGAGGAAGACTGGGAGGTATATATTGAGGTCTCTCCTCTTTCTTTTGAGGGGGTGAGGATATTTCGTCTTCTTCTTCTTCTTCTTCTTCTTCTTCTGCTTTTTATCCTCACTCTTATATAGTTTTAAGATTATATTATATTACATTACATTACAATAACCAAGTCTTTCGTTCTAAACTCATTCTTTTCAGAATTAAAACTTTATTATTCTTCTCAAATACTTCCACTTTCGCTCCAGGTTTACTTTTATTTTCAACTACCTCCCAAATTTACCTTCAATCTCAAATCTCCAACTCCAAAACTTCCAAATATCAAACCCTATAACCCCTAAGGTTACTCCTCTCAACAAAATGTTCGCTCTACCAATCGTAACGACTTTTCCCTATTATCCACGTCCTCCTCATATTCCTCCTTAGGATCTTTTTGGTGCGGGAGATGGATGCGTTATGTGTGGGGTGGAGTGTTTCTTTTATAAATCTTACAAATCTAAAGTTCAAATTTTAGAAAATCATATTTCAATCGCAATCTTACAAACCGGAATGAGACGTTTGAAGGAAGGTATTCTATATCGTTTCAACTTATATCATCTCCGCTCTATAATCTTGAAAATCCAGCGAGGAAGATATAAGAAACAACGGATAGTCGAGTATCTCGATGTCATTCATTCATTCATTCATTTACAAAACACATATCATTCATACACTCAGTCACCTCAATAAAAAAATCACTCACCTCGTGGCCTCGTACCCTCAAAGTCTCAAAATCCCTCACCAGCTCGAAATGTTACAGTGTCATTCTTTTTGCACTGGGATTCTCTGTCAGATTGCGATACAACGATTATATACCTATGACCTTAGAACCTCAAAACCTCACACTTTCAAGATCCCAAAATCTAGAATTATCCTCATTATCTTTCACACGAGAACACAATTATACGATTACACGATCAGCTATCTAACAAACCACAACTCGATCTTATCCTCTCCCAAAATCTCATAACCTAGCTATTCAACATCACAAATTCAACCGCGCTCATAACCCTCCTCACAACCACAATAAAACAAATATACAATAAATAAAAAAATCCATTCAATTATATTCCTACTCAGAATAAAACTCTAAACTCTATACAAATATTACATTACATTTTAACATATCAAGTCTCTTTCTCTACATCAATCTATCAATCTATCAATCTATCAATCTCTACCTTTCTCTACCGATTAACACAGCACTTCAACCTCACACCTCATCACACCACACCACAACATACTATAACCTCATCTCTCCTCCCCTACAAGACACTAGGAAACTAGATGTATCACATATAAATACATATATACTCCATCTCAATCTACCCAGCACACAAATCACAACACATAAATTCCATAATCCATCTCAATTCACACACCACAAAAATCTAGACCCCCTTCCCCCTTCCCCATTTTAACACCTCTACAACCTGTCCTTCAAGCTCCACCTCCCCAAAACAATAAAAGGAAAAGAACACGACAAATCCCCACCAATCTCTAATCTCCAATCTATCCATCTCCCAATCCATCATTCATCAACCACTCAATTCCTCCAAACCCATACCTCCCTCCTTTCCCTTCCCTTTCCCATCGCAGATCATCGCAGATCCAAAGGACACCACACTACTTCTAGAACGTACAATGTAGTTTTACAGGGAAAATCATCTGCTTCCAGCTGCCACTTTCAACCAAGCTACGCGTCTTTGAGCCGAACAGCTCATCTACCTAGGTACTCACTATCATCATACGATCGGTGGGTCAACGCGAAGATGAGGATTTGGGAAGGCATCAATTGTAATTTGTTAGAGTACGGCGATGGGTGGCTGGATGGATGAATATAAGAAATTTAAGAGAAATCACAATTTACACTTCACATTCACAATCTCACAAATCATATATCAAATGAAAAATCCATCGCATATTCATTTAAAATTCATTTGATTCTAAGCTGATGGTTTCCCATTCCAATGAAATGCAATCAATTTCCCTATTCCCAGCAAAATTAGATCAGGTTATGTATGTATCACCACCACTTTCATTATCCACTTCACCACTCCATCCCCTCATATCACTACCCACAATACCATATCCCTGCCAATATCTACTAGTCCATGCATACATCCATAACTCCATGCCAGCAGCCATGATTTTCCTATGTCCATATCCTCGTAGCAGCAATAAAGAAAACTCGTCAAAGGATACCACGCCACTAGCAACTCCATCTACAAGCCATTGATATCAAATCAATGCCCATTTTAATGCCTGCCGATACCCTTCCTTCAATATCGCAAAAATAAAAATGTGGTATCATAATAACGAAAAGAAAGTTGCCTCCTCCGGTAAACTTCAGAACTGCCACTTCCCCCAACTCCACATTCCTAAAGATAGTATGCGCCCCTTCATGTGGATTAAATGTTTGATTCCATTAATTTCTGAAAAGATATTTGTGATAGCGTTGTGATTTTGAATTGCGTATCGAAAAGAAAATGAAAGAAAAACGAAAGTGGTTGATGTTGGTATGTATTATTTTTGAGGCCGTGAAAATGATGTTGACGTACTTTGTGAGGATCTATTAAAAGATGGTCTGGACAAAGTATGTAAAGGTTGTCCCCGAGCTAGCCGCCGTTGTTCAACACGTCGCATTACCTCGGAATCTTCAGCATGCATACTGCCTCGATTATTCTTCCTCTTGGAAGAGGATACCACAGGAATCCTCAGTGATTGTGGCTGACGATTCATGGCTTGAAACATTCTGGTCTATATCAAGTATGTTAGTGTTTGGCACAACCTATGATCCAAATATCCTTTGAAGGAGTCCCTTCTTGGGAGATGAAGTCAGTGGCACTTCATCGCTTGATGATGAGGTGGTCGAGGGAGAACTGTCAGATTTGTCCACTTTGACATTGCCATTGGCTGTAGACTTATCAAGGTTGTTCAATGCCGCCGCCCCAATAGATTGACTAACTGCGGATTGTTCTACCCTGCTTTTATCCGGTGGGTGCGCAATCAAAACAGAAGGTGCACCAGGGTGCTCTATTACCTCAGAAAGTGAGCCGTTTGGTATATGGTTCGGGATATCTCCTGTGGAGTCTTGTGATAAGACGTTTTGCTCTTCGGATTCAGTTGCCTGCTTCGACTGGCGGTCGATAATATTAGAATCTTCCGAAGATTTCACGCTCTCTGGATTCCGTGTGCTTGGCCCGTCAAATGACTTACTAGCTCCGGCAGCTAAAAAGGCGCATTGCGGAGAAATTACAGACTCAACCGTGACATGACCATCCACGGCTTCACTGTTGCCGTTCTTGGTCAATGGAACAGCAGCTCCGAGCTCCTGGTGGTTGACTGATAGGGCAGAATTCTGAACTTGTTTGCCACTAACAGGCTTTGGGGTTGGGCGCTCTTTCCACCAAGATGAAACTCGAGTTATAAATTCCTCAGTTCCCAATTCCAGGGTCAAGAGTTTTTGAGCCTTATCTTCCTTTTCGAGAACGAATGCGTACGCCCTTTGATAGACTACTCTTTGACGTTCATCATCCCATTTTAACTTATTCTCATAAAACTTTTGGATGTTCTTGCTAATCTCAATTGCTCTTTGCCTTATTTTATACTCGTCGTCCGCGAATTGATGCATAGTCCTGGCGATTGTTTTAAGTACTCTAACGAAAGTTTCCTTGGCCTATGATTTTTTAGCTTTTTGAGAATCTTGGGAGAAAGTGTGGCCCATCTTACATTTCGTCCTGCAGTTATTTCTTTAAATCGTCCTGCGGATATCTCTTCTATATCTGAGTTTGGGTTTTTAGTTTGGAAGTTATTTCGAGGCTTGTTACCATTGACTATTTCATTCTTGACAATGGAGGGCATTAGTGGTTGATGTCTCAATGGAATCTGTTGTCCTGCAGCAGTTTCAGCTAGTTTTCTTGTCCGCACAGCCTTCTGATAAGCCTCGGGATCAGAGCGCTTTAGTTTTTCTTCTTTAACCGTTGTGTGGAATTCCTCTTTCTCCTTAGGGGTCATATGATAATCGTCATCCTTCTCAAAATCATCAGACTGGATAATCTTTAAAATCGCCCCCTTATTCTCTTTGAGACTAAGGATATTGTCTAAAACAGCATTGTCCATTCCTTCAAACTCTGTAAGGTTTTCTTGTGGTATTTGTCTTGGTTCAAAGAGAATTTCTCCCAAACCCTTCTGAGCCCATGATAATGGGTTCTTCTTATCGACGACCCTCGAGGCAAGTTGCGTTTTGAATACTGCTTTATTTTGGATACTATTCTCGAATGTGCCAGCAGCCATCAAGCGATAAACAAACACGTGTTTCTTCTGGCCAATGCGATATGCTCTACCGATTGCTTGCTCTTCGTTGATAGGGTTGTACCTGAAGTCAAATATGACCACCCTATTAGCACCGTATAAATTTAAGCCCAAGCCACCAGCATTAGTCGAAATTAGATAGAGCTCTAAATTGTTGGAGTTGAAATCCTTGACAATTGCTTGCCGTTTACCCATAGCAGTTTTACCATCGAGCCTTGCATATTTTCTACCTTGTTCCTTACACATATCTTCGAGGAAGTCAAGGGTCACAAGCGTTTGTGAGAATACCAAAACTTTATCACCAACAGCTTTGGAAGCGTCGAGTATTTGACAAAGAATTCTGACTTTGTTTGACAATTCTGGGTTTCTAATGCTCTCTACAGACTCAAAGACCTTTGCTTCTGCAGAGATTAAGTCTTCAGAGACCCCAATTTTCCAGGCTTCTGGATCATTCTCAAGATCTTCATCTATAACGTCTGTTCGTTTACCCTTCCGACAGTGAGATGTGGTAGCGATACGTGTATCAGATTGAGAATTTCCGTGAACCTCACTGCTTCGCTCATCTAACTTTGCCTTGAAACAGTAGGGGTGGTTGCAAAGTAAAGTCAAAATGTTGATATATGACCATACAGTCGTTTGCTTCAGCTCTCCGGACTTTGTTCGAGCCGGTTTTTGTGATGACATTGAACGTACGTAGGTGATATATGCTTGCTTCTGGAGTTCAGTAAGAGAGACGTTGATGACGAATTCCTTTTTGGGCGGTAGATCATCTCTAAGGACTGATGTATCTGCACGATGAACCTTCGGGGACAAATCACCCTTCAAAACCTCAAGCATTTTCTTGCTATTAAACCTCTCCTGCCGGCTGCTATCGATAAAAAGCCCCTGTTCGATTGGTTCTTTGTATTTCTTTCGAAACTCATCTATAGGGCCAAGGTAATTAGGTGCAACCCATTCAACCATCGTGTGATACTCCTCTACGTTGTTTGCAAGTGGTGATCCGGTTAATGCAATGCGAGTTTTAGATTTGAATTGGGAGGCAGCCCAATTCAAAGCAGAATTGTAGTTCTTCATCTTATGCGCTTCATCGGCCACGATAATATTTGGACCTTCAAGAAGTTGAGCCTTTGCGCGCTCCATCTTGCTGATATAAGAATGTGTTAAAGGTTTATCTGGTTTTGGCTTCGGTGTGGTAATGAATTTGCGGAACATATCATATCCTATGAGCAAAATTCCCCCCTCGTGGAACCAATCGTTAATGGTACGGAACCTGCTGTCAAGGCTGGAGGCTGACTCGACAGGTCTCAAATCTCCAAGAATATCATCCGGAGACCAGGTAAGAAGTTCGTCCACCCAATTAGCAATCAATCCTGGAGGACAAAGGACGATCGTTTTTGACACACGAAGACTTTCGGGAACTTGTGATGATATAGACTCATCCTTAGAGGAGGCTGCTTGAGCCAGCGCAACGAGTATGGTGATTCTAAGTGATTATCAGAAACAGGTGATGAAAGAGGATTGGTTATACTAACGTTTGCATAGTTTTTCCTAGTCCCATAGTATGAGCCAGAAGGCATCCTTGCGTTGCTTTTCCATCGGCAGTGATTTGATTCCAAATGAATCTTACGCCATCTAGTTGATGAGGTTTTATGCGTTTGCCGATCTCTTTATCAATATAGATGTAACCTTGATCATCAAATTTTCCCTCATTGATGATGTGACGGTCTAATGCCACATCTCCAACATTGTCAGATTCCATGAGTCTAGCTCGGAGTTGTTTTTTGCGTTCTTCTTGTGCAGTTACTCGTGCTCTATCTTGCTCTCGCAAGTTCCGAGCATTTGCATCCTCAAAAAATTTTCTTGGCTTCTTGCTTGGTGACTCCTGTTCTTCAAAAAACTCCTCACTATCACTTGTACTATTCTCGTCTATTAGCCTCGAAAAGGATGTGATCCAAGCAGAGTGTAGTAGCTTACCTAACCGGTTTACGTTTTCTCTTGACCGAACCTTGAGGCTCACTATCCTCGTCGTCGTTAGACACCATTCCAGATTCTAATGGGATGTCTGCTTTAAAAAAATTAAGACGAATCTTTGGATTGAAATAACCCTGTAATGATTTGCAAAGTGTATAAAAATAGTGAAGGGAGCTGAAGTCATCACTACGAATTGCACTAGCTGCAATACGCATCCATCCGTCATTTGCGAGGTGGAACTTGCAATCAATAAAAATCCAGAATAGCCTGACAAGATTCAGTAATGCCATGGATAACTGCTCATCCAAGCCCTTAGTCTCGTGGCCGAGGTCTATGGATTCCTCCACACGGGCTCGCAACTTTGTTTCATCATCCATTGTCGCAATAAGCTCAAACAGAGACTTCTGTACGTGGCTTGGAAGCTTGTCGACAGCTGTAACTATGAGTCGATCTCGGTCTTTAGAGTCCTCCCAAGTCTTATAGCCAAAGCGAGACACAGTGGCTGGTGTCGTGAGCGACGGGGGATTATTTGGACCCGATACTGGTCGTAAGAGATGCTGCCCTTTATCAGATTCGGATGAAAGAATGATTGGATTGATATGACTTGTAGCTTTGAGGTCTGACTTCAATCTGGATACTCGATTGCTATCCGGCGTTACCAAGTCGATGAAAGCGGGACTAGTCTTCTTAGGTGTGGATGTTGATAATGGAACTGCCCATTCGGACTTGAATTTATCGTAAGAGGAGTGCGTCATTGGCTCGGGAGATCCGAGTTCTTCGTCGTCAGATAATGGAGCCACATTGTGGTCCCCTTCACTGGTATGATCATGGAGTATAGAGGACTTGGATCTTGAAACTGGTTTAGCTACCCCTCGAGCTGGAGTCATGGGAGCTTCTGAGAGACTGTCATCAGACATGGTCACATCTTCCTCATCATCCGCAAGGTCCAGTTCCTCAACAACAAAATCGCCAATATCGCGGACACTCTCGACCCCGGAAGACTCGCTATGTATGGATTCTCCAGAGTTACTGTCATATGCAGATGGGACGGCTTTTTTAGGTTTCACAGGAATATCTGTGGTCAGTTTCGGAGGTGGAGACTTCTTCTGGAGAAGAGAAATTGTGTAGACCAGATCCTCTCGATCAAAAATAGTTACTTCCATGATGCGAGTTTGGTGGCGTACTTGATGCTCGTTTGACCATTGACCGAGTATTATGTTCTCTCGGAGTTTGGGGATGCGTCTATCAACAAGATGTTTTAAATCTTGCTGTGCTTTTAGGATATCTGCATGCTTTGATCCTGTCCGACGTGACTTTTTCCAAAGTCGAAATGCTTTTTGGCGACGTTTGGGGAGCTTTGTTTCTTGCCATTGGGAAACCAGATCTGCGATACCTGCATCAACAGCCATTTCTACCTCTTGTGGGGTAAGAAATTTGTTCTTTTGCTTCTCCTTTTCAATGTATGCAGCCATCTCCCTAGCCTCCTCATCTATGGCTTCCCATGTTTCTGTGTCAAAACCATTCTCTGAGCCAGATTCACCATACAATGGTAACTCTTCATCACCCCCCCTGAGCATGTTGTATTTGTTCAGAGCATCGGGATGATCATAAGCATTCGCCAGAAGATCACCTTTCGCATTTGAATCGAAACTGAAGGTTGACTTTCCAGCTTTTGAAGAATTGACGAGGGATGCTTCCGGGTTAATTTCGGGCCATGACGATAATTGTTGCCGGGTGACTTCGATTGTATCGTCCGAGCTGGAGCGATATAGCGTAAATGAAGGTTTTTGGGTGAGTCGTAAGCGATATGTGTGAACTGACATCAAGGTCTTCTGATTTCGCTCAAAATTTCCCGGGCTGACGCTAAGGAAAATTCTCATGAGGCTATGGATATAAAGACGACGGCCAGGAACGATTGGGAGAAAGTGAGGGTGTAAGGAGGAGCGCTTCAGAAACATCATTCTCCAATGGTTGGTCCAGATTTTGACGAAGAGGTTCATCATCCATTCTCCGTCGCTTGTTGCCTTCAGATACATCAGACACATCTTTACCGGCTTGATTCGAATTGGAATTTAACCCTTCAGCTTCTGTTCTCGCTATTAGTTTTAGAGGCTGCAGACCGGCGATGTTTTGAATACCAGAAATACCAGCTGGAAAATTAATTGGTATAGTCGAATTGATGGTGAAGTTGAACTCGGGTTGGGACGACACACTCGGCAGGCTGTTACCATGTTTCTCTGGAATCAGAGCAGAATTGGCCAAACGACGTTCTTTGGTATACCAATCCTGGTATTTTGCGCTTCTTTCGCGGAGTTGCTCGATTCCATATCGAATGAAAGACCGCCAGCCAAGTTTGGATATTTGAAGATCCTCTCGCAGCGTCTTATCATCAATCTCGAGTAGAAGGATATCTCCCGTGATTTCATTCTCCCGAAAAACCTTCTCTAAATACGCCGGGTCTGGTAAACAGCTGGAGGCTGCCCGAAGTCCCCACGATCTTTTGTCGGTGCAAAACTCTTGAACTATCCTGTCAACCGACCAACCCCAAGGATCATCGTCCTCCATTTTGGTATTGGTATGATCAGAAGTCGCTATCTGACATGAAGAATGATTTGTCAGTGAAAGTTCTAGCTGCGATAGCCAACGAAGAACGTAGGAATTGCGAACTGCAGGGAAACTGTTAGTTGTAGTCATAAATAACGCCAAAGAATAACACCTATATTTTCAAAGGCTAGATTCAATAAAAAGGGCTGACTACTTTGATAAACAGAGCAAGTGTAGGAGGTAAAGTGTGGTAGCAATAGTGGTCGCTCACTTGGGAGAAGGGTGTCTGGTGTAAAAATGGAAGGCTGAAGTCCAAGACTTCAATCGTTATTCTCTCTGAGAATAAGTATAAATCGAACTCGTAAGTGAATTGAAAAATAATGGGCCGAGTTGTTGAAGTTATTAAAGTTGAAGTAAAGACATGGAGTATTGACTGACAATCGAAAATAGTTGCGATTTTGCACTTCTAGGAAAAGGGCTGGTTGTTGTCAAAAAGAAGCAAAAATAACATAAGAGAATCTCTCTTCGCATTAAAAGGATATGATGATGAAATGTATCGAGTTATTATTCTAAGATCGCGGAAGGTCAACCTGGAGGATTTTGCGACGGCGAGCTTGGTTAGAGATGCAGAGATTGAAGAGATTGGAGGGGTTAAAGGAGAAGGGAGGGGGAATGAGGGGAATCATCGAAGCTTAGAAGTTAGAACAACAGTTGGAAGTTGAGGTTTAAACAGTAGATTGACACGAGCTTTCGCACCCATCAATCACGAAAATGCGTGCTTGCTGCTCTAAGATCTCGGCCTTGCGAAATTGTCAGGTAAGCTTAAGATGTTGATGTTAAGATGTTACTATAACGTTCCTTATACTCGTTGTTCTCTTTGACAAGCACACATTATCTTCGAACATGACATTTGAGGAGTCAAAACTTTATTACATGACATTTTAAACCTAGAGACTTGTTCAACTTCACCTTAACACCTTGGTGCTTATCCATTTCTTATCTTTTTGATAGCTCTCCACAGAGCTTTCGCGTTGGTGTGTTTCTTATCGTTATCGAGAATCTCGTTTCAATGTTCAGCCTTGTGAAGCTCCTGCCAAGATTTCATTCAGTAGGGTCACCAGATGGGTGAACAAGCACAACACAGAAGCTCATACCCAAATTCAACCATCTTTAGAATCCATCAAAATTTCTATCTCCATTTATTTGGAGTTAATCCGTAATATAAAGCAAAATCTCCACATCGTCAAAACATATCTTGCATCTCTTGCATTTAATTGCGTGGTTTTGTCTTCAGATTTCAAACTTACAAAGCAGCTTTTGAATAACCAGGGGCGGAGTTTTTGCGGAAACATTTTCAGGTGTGGTGACAGATGTGATGACAAATTATTCACAGAACTGTTTCTATCATTATCAATCTGCTGTTCTCAACCTTATTACTATAGATAGATCCCATATACAGAACGAGGATTATCTTAGAATCTATCATCATAGGATTTTAAGAGGGATAGATCTATCAAGAAACTCGTTCGCTGCCGTCTTTTATTACACTTCGAAATTCCACACCATCGTTCGTCCTGAATCGCTCGTTCATCATGACATCTTCATACCCTCCTGAGATTTCAGCCGAAGAGTCCCAACAACTTCTAGTGACCATCAAAGATTGGTCCATAGCTCATGGATTGGCCGTGAGGCCTCCACCAGCATTGGTCTCTAACCAAGCAGACCCTCATGGTGTTTTGGCAACCACTGCACCGGTTACTCTATTCCCAAGTCCCTTTCCTCGAATATGCTTTGAGCAAGCCAAATCAGTGCAGAAGGCTTATAACATCTTATATGCATCTATTGCTCAAGATGAGTCTTTTCTTGGAGATATCGTGCAAGAGTAGGAGCTCATGAAATTCCAAGTTCCATTTTGGTTTCAAATGTTCACTGGAGAATGATTCTGACTTTTTACTTAGAATCATTGAAGTTGATGAATTCATTGCCGAACTTTGGCGTGTTCACTTGAAGGTCAAGAATGAGGGTTATGTTCAGGTGAATATTTCTAACATCAATTTAATTTAAAGTGGTTGAAAATACTGATCGTGAAGAATCTTTCTCTTGGTCTCTTTCGATCCGATTACATGGTCCATCAGGAAACACCGGAAACCACACCTACTATCAAGCAGGTCGAATTCAATACCATCGCTGCTTCATTTGGAGGATTATCTTTTCAAACTTCTCAATTGCATAAGTTTGTGTTTATTAATGCTGTAATATATTCCAAGTCGCTGACCGTTTGTTAGATACTTGTCATTAAGTGATTACAGCTTTTCCAATAAAGATGTAACCAAATCATTAGATCTTCCAGAGAACACAAGCACTGCATCATTAGCTTCAGGGTTGTCACATGCCTTTGATTCCTACAAAAATTATGCCTCTAAATCTCATCACGATCGCTGCATAGTTTTCCTGGTTCAGACGCCTGAACGAAATATCTTTGATCAGAGACATCTTGAATATGAGCTGCAAAAGCAGGGTACACCAGTTTTTCGACTAGCATTCTCCGATGTTCTTGCCCATACAACTGTAGCCCAAACCCCAGAAAGAGAACTTTTATATTCACCACCAAGCAACCCTTCAAAGAAGTTTGAGGTTGCCGTTGTCTATCTCCGTGCCGGATATGGCCCTCAAGATTACGCTGACGAATCGGCTTGGGAAGGTCGTTTCCAAATAGAACGATCAAACGCTATCAAATGTCCTTCAATCTTGACCCAATTAGCTGGAGCCAAGAAAGTCCAACAAGTACTTGCTACACCAAGAGCTCCCTCTACCCCTTCAATCCTGAACCGCTTCGTTAAAACAAGCGATGCAGATCTTGAGAAATTAGAAGATACATTTACAAACATCTTTCCACTAGATGAATCTCCAGCAGGACTCGAAGCGCGCAAAATCGCTCTAGATCCAGAACTTTGCAACGGATATGTCCTAAAGCCCCAACGAGAAGGCGGAGGTAACAATATCTACCGCACCGCAATCCCCGCATTCCTCAAATCCCTCCCTGAATCCCACTGGAAATCCTACATCCTCATGGAAATCATCACTCCACCACCCGTCCACAACATGATTCTCCGCCACGGAGCCATCGAAAAAGGTGGTGTGATCTGTGAGCTCGGTATCTACGGAACATGTCTATGGGATCAAAACACCTCGCGAATTCTCCACAATGAGGAGGCGGGATACCTTCTACGAACAAAGGGTGATAAAAGTGAAGAGGGTGGTGTAGCTGCTGGTTTTGGTTCCATGGATAGTGTGGCTCTTATTTAAATCTATCTTCAGTAGAGGAAACATCTAGTATTAGAGGATTTTCTCCAATGTGCCTTATGAAGCATATAGCTAGCTAGATATTAAATCAGAACCTCACATGGCTTTGTCGTATTTACGGAGCTGTTTTTGTTGAAATGAAATTTAGCGTACCCCGCAAAATCATATATCCCTAAAGATTGAAAAATCCGAGGAATCAACACCAATAGTTTTTAACCTAGGTTACTATCCCCAAAGTCTATATTTTAATGCTGCCCATCTGCTAAGGTTAATTTACTCCGTATTAAATCATCGTTTAATATTAACATTAACCTCACTTCTGTTTTTATAAGATTAATCTCATTTTCATTTCTTTCTTATTCTTATTATTATAGTCCTTGTTATGTTATTTTTCTTTTCAATATTTCTATCTATTTATCTATTTTATCTAAAGCGTGGATTTGTTGAGGGAAGTAGATGTTTAACTCCAGCTCCTCTAGCGTGTGCAGATTAGGGGTAATCTTACAATCAATGTTCTGTCCTGGACTGGATATAGAGTGCAGGATTGGGATTGGGATTGGGTTAGGTATGATTTCTAGGCGCTCATGCGTCAAGAGACAATGCAAACAAAATATTTTGAGTTTCGAGGAAAAAGGAAGTAGTAAAAGTCACCGTGTCATTTCCAACTTTCTCCGGTTGAGAGAAAGAGGAGAGGGCTTGAAATTCTTATAGGGTGAGAGCGGGATTTGTAGTTTCTATTGATGTATATTATTTCAATATTTGTTTTTCCTATTCCTATTTAATAAAAAATAATACACATCCCTTCATCAGCAATTTTCAGCGATAAAGGAGGACTCAGTATAGTTCATATTAAAAGTAGTTACTTTAAAAAGCACTAAAAGCTAGCGTCACGGTAGCGCTACTTCCCAAATCCCCCCTCCCGCATATTTCAAGTAAATCACAGATGATAGGCTGAGGCAAGCTTAGATCGACTTTACACCAAGCACATCTAGTGCCAGTTGCGTGATAATCATCTCGTCTTAGAGGGTGGAATGTCGATGGATTAAAAAGCGTCAAGCGAGTTTGCAGGATGTGAAGGACTAATTTGAAATATTTTGATATTCTCTGTTCAGAGCATCATCTGTGTGTCAGATGTGAAGGTACTACTTTGAAAAAATAATAATGGTGCTCCTTAAAAGTTCCTCTTCGGATAGATACTTGTCAACGATTCTGCCTCTTCAGTTCCCTTCCGTTCTGTTGGCTTTGGCCTGGTGATAGCTGAGCCACACGACCTTAGAATCTAACTCACAGGAATCGTTTGTTTGAATTTAATTCTCCTAATCTATCTCAGCAAACTTTACTTACTGTTCAAGAAACAAGATAGAAGTGTTTCTTAGAAGTTTCCGGCCATATAGATACCTAACACTCCTGTTGACCTCCTGTGATCTTGGCAGCATATGCATGTATATTGCATGATGCATATAAGGAGCAAACAAAGCTCAACTTTTAATTTATTCTTTCCTTTTTGGTATACTGTTTGTTTGCTTTCAATATTTTGATTTCAAAGCACTTTAATTCCGAAGGCCGAATACCTAACCTATTCCTTCATTTTTTGAATATATACTCGCAGCTTAACTGCTTAGCTAGAAAATCAATCAATTCAATCTGATACTCTTTCTGGTCTTAAGAAACCCAACAACTCCTTACAGACTTTCCATAATGCTCATCTCTACTTTGAATTGAACTTTGGAGTCATTAGACTAGCCAGCATGAGAAGCTAAGTTGATACCAAAAAGAACCCGCTCAACTATAAACCTATTCGAATATTGAGTAAAATATAGCTCTTTTAAACATCAATATTAAGTTCTGTACCAACAAACCCCAAAAACTTAGAAGCTATCTCTAGCCAACATCCCCACCATCTAACAGATGACTAGACAAAACCCACGAATCTGTTCTCTGCAGCAAAACTGTATAAATGGGGGCCCCTTTCCACATTCCTTTGAAACCTTCGCAGTTTCCATTTCGATTACACCGCTAATATAGTAACTTTATATCTTCAGCTTGAGAACTTCAAATTCACTAACATTCAACTACTTTATTTTATATATGAAATATATCAACCAATCAAGCAGATACTTATAACTCTACAAAACACTATCATACCATCTATCCGCCGCCTTCGCCTTAAAATTTTCCATACATATTCACTTCACACCTCTTTCCATCATACAACATATAAACACCAACCGAAGGAACTTCTTTACCGACCTAAACCTATTCCAAGCTTATATCACTATCCATAACACTTATAGTAAGATCACAATGATTACTTAGCCTTTTTAGTCTAAATAATAATGTAATTAATGCCTGTTTGATTTTTATGCTATGCTATGTTATGCTATATTGTCTTTTAATATTCTACATTATATCATATTATTCTAAGATTACAATAATACTTGCTACATTTAAAACCAGTCAAGTACCTCCTCCAAGGGGATGCACGCATCCACTTTAAACACAAAAGCTAATAAAAAAAAGTCTATTCCCAGTTCTAAACTTTGTTAACTCCTCCTACCGAACCCTCTCCTATCATCCTTGCTCACCCATCGCCCTCACCCCTCCCGCCAATAATCACCCTCTTTCTTCATAGACACATAACCCAAAAACTCCCACTAAGAAACTAATCGTCTACAATTCCACATCCTTAAAACAATCAAAAACTAAGTTTTCCGAATATGTCTAGCCACAAACCAGCACCAAGAACCCAGGCACGCACTATTTGCAGTGCAAGATCCATCTCCCCGTGGGGACGCCACTACTATTGGGTCCATAGCTTATCCTCAACGCCGCAGCGCCGCAGCACCTCGAAACACGTGAGAACTAGCTTGTGGTAGCTGTGGTCCAAATTTTGGACCGGAATAGCAAAACTAACCTTCGGGTATTCATGGACGCCATCACAGAATTGTGGGGTGTCACGTCGAATTTGGAAGCCTTGTTGGGACTCAGGTGTACAAGAAAAAGTGGGTAATTGTCTATTTCACCATGCGCTCAACTTTCTCTAGGTATAATTCCTTGTTCTGGGGGGTAGCAGCGGGTGTAGAGACTTCAAACACTCGACGACGTCCACCAGGATGAGGCCGAGGGCGGTCCTTTCGGTGACCAGTGACCAGAAATCTGCTTCTAAGAAGCGCAAGACCGGTCCAGCTGGCTAGGAGCCCACCGCCAAAGAGTTCAAGGGCGGCTCTACTGGTGGTCGTGCACTTGAAAGGGGTGAAGGTGCCTGGCGTCCTCCGCCACCTAGGTAGTACACTTGAGTGTGACTACCTTGATTGTTCACTCCATCTGTGAAAAATCTCGTATCGAAAGATGGGCTCCAATATGAACCTGCAGCTCGTGTTCTGGGTTCATCAGAGTAGCCTGGGGAGGAGTTGACATGTGGGCCTTGAGTTGCGACTTCTATCCATCTTTCCATGGTGGGTTCGATTCCCACCATTTTATGATGAAAAGTATTATGGACTTGGGGGGAAAGCTTGCAGAGGTCAATAGACTCTTGATTCACCGTCGACACTCTGCCTAGTTATTTGGTTCCTTTGTTCCCTTTTAGATTGCAGTTTGTTTCGTCACCGTTTCCTGTGTCTGCAACATTTGTGATCTTCACAAGCCGAAGAAACAGGGAAACCTTACTAAAGGGACTAGCAACCTTAAGGTGGATTTGTTCTCTGATGATGGAGACTTCATATGGAGGAAGGAGGGCAATAGATACAGCGCGTTGATTTCTTTCCCTTCGTCTGTTTCTTGTACACTCAGAAATAAGAAATGGAAATTTATAAAATTTGAGCAATAATGGGTATAATTTGGAGTAAGTGAACAAGTGTAATTCATGATTTTGATTTGAGTTGTGATGTCCGTGTTGAGAAAGGTGCCTCGAATGGTAATATTCTCATCAATATCTCTCCTTACATACTACCTTGAAAGTATGGTGAGATTACCTTTGCGCCGCCCAGATTCGATATGACATACACACGTGAATCGAAAAGTAAGTCTTCATAAATCCCATTATCCATCCCATTTTCATACCATTCATGCAGCCATGACTAGATGATTTATTCGCTTGTTTCTTGGGGTCTCTTGAATTGAAGGACCTCGAGTCTCTCTAATTGGTGGGTCAGCTTGTGCATTTGCGATGGGTAATATAATGATAATGGAAAGGTGTGTATACGTTGAATGGCGTTCATAGCACTTTTATTCTTTCCTTCAGCATCTTGATAGGTGTTCATTGTTGCCTCTGCCTCTACATACACTAAGGTTCTAAACATATATCAGCAGAAGTACTGTTAAATTCCCTTCTTTGAATCTCGAGGCTCGAATATGCTAAGTGGAAACATTCCTAAAAATGTCGGCACCCCATCAATTCCTTCTCACAAAGAACAAGACCTACCCTTTTTCCAAACTTGAGATAAAATCTCTTTGTGGTCCCTCTTGCATAAAGCTCACTACTCGAAACCAACTTGTCTTCTGGTTCTCTCCCCTGCCACTGCTCGTACCAATGGCATATTTCATAATCTCCCGTCCTTGGCTTGTGGCAGTTACTTCAGGCTTATCGGCAAGACGGCCAACGAGGGTAAGTTTGGCGAAAGAGTTGTTGCGAGCGCTGGTGGAGAAGTTGCGCGAGAGGGTAGAGGGAATGTTTCGACGGAGAGCGAACATGATTGCGATTCTGGAGGAGTAGATGATTTAAAATGGTTTATGCGCAAGATGTGGAATTGTAATGAGCGTGAGTTTGGCTGATGTGATTTTTTTTTCCTCTGCGATTTCGCGGTTTGGCGGGCATAGCATAAATTTTGACAAGGTATTTGAATTTATGGTGCCTGAGGCAAAATTATTCTCTCAAGCAAGTTGATGAAAAAGGCCAAAGGGCCCATACCCATATCCACCAGTGAGTGAGTGACCTTACCATTGGGATTTTACCGACTGAGACAATGAGGGACCACCGGTGGACTGAAATCTGGGGGAGATTTCAACATACCTAGTTAGGTATCTTTCTTACCCAGTAACATTACCTACCTCCAAAATCACTTGTCATTTACCAGGTATGAATTCCGACTGCAAACACTACATTGATATAAGGCAAAATTTATTCCATTAGGAAGTGCTGCGTGAATCCTGGGGAAGACTTCATCACTTGTTTACCAAATCGAGATCCCGAACCCAAAACACAGCATTGAATAAGTAATAAGTACCATTGATTCCACTCCGTTGCGATGCGGCGTGATATGATTTTCTGATGAGGAACTTCTTCATATTTCTGCAATTGAGCCATTTCGAGAAATCATTTACTTTCTAGATACTCCGACGAAAGACCACAACGTTCAAGATAAAAGCGACATTGAGATCATTGGGAATGCTGCGTCTTTACATGCGCAATCGAATGCACGCAACTATTTATTGATTGACGCCTGAACGAGGTCTTTTTAAATGCAGCTCGCAGTAAAGGGTATCTTGGAATCTTGGTATCTTGGAGGTCGCCGATTAAATGCAACTTTTTGGCCTTGTTGCGATATCTCAGTTCCGTCATGGTCACCAATCCTTTTCACACTTCGAACACGAACGGTTTAAGATCATGCCAGCGGATCCCCAAATAATTATAACTTCTTGTCATCACGGATACGAGCATCATACGTGCATCTCTTCACCCAAGAGAATCTCAGTTCAACCACCTCTTTTAATGCTTTCCATGCTGGTCTCAGCTACCACAGACTACCAAGTAAAGAGACCGGTGTACGCGGCGGTCAATTCGACAATGCAAGAGTACCAACATTATCTACCCGAGACGGTGTTACTTACGATGCTCTGTATTATCACCATCATCTTGGTTGAAGTCTTTCTAGACGCTTGCTCCTGTGACACTGTTTGATGTACTCCAGACTTTTTAATCTGCAGAAATTGAAATCGCGGTATGGATTGCATGCTTCATCAGAGTCACTTCGCATGGGATACTACTCTTCAAAGTTCACAGCCCCCGCCCACATCATGAAACACGACCAAGGGAGTTGGAAATCTTTTGTATCACAGATTCGAATTGCATCCTCATCCCCTATTTCATTGAGCAGCGCGTTACATTGACGTGTTGAAGTAATTATTTACACGAAACGGACACTTTCTTTGGAAAAGTATGATAGGTCGGATGAACACCAGGAAACTATCAATGTGCGAGCGGGATTAGGGTGCACATTACGGATTGGACCGAAAATGAAGGGAGTCTAAAAATTCCTGTACCTGAAGCCATTCCTTATGGAGAATAGATTCCTTGAAAATATCGAAAGAACTCCCGGAATTACTACCTATCCTCAGCCTAACCTTACCATCTGCTCAGGTTTTCCTTGTCCTTTCGAAACGATTCCCGGAATACGAATTGACTAATGCTGGTCAAGCAATATGTATCGTCAAGCAAATACCGTCAGCCAATCTGAATCGTTTCAAAGCAATATGTACCGGTTATGCAATGTACAGCTTATGCTTCCCTTTTCTCACTCCACCAAGTTGCTTCAAACCTTGGGAAAGCTTCAATTATCCGGCCAACTATATTATGCTCAAAAACAAGAAAAGCAGGATTTCTCGAGAAACCAAAAAAAAAACCAACCAAATAACCGCCAAATCGTTGGATGAGGGAAGTTTATTATTGAAAAGAAAATTTGATGATGGATGATGGATCATTGAACTACACCACCAAGCCACAACATGGTCAATGCTAATTCACATCTTTCCCCACAGGTCCGATTTGATATCAATCTAATCTCGCTACGTGGAATCTTTACTCTTTTAAACTTACTTCAGATCACAAATTTCCTGATTGGCGTCTCTGATAGACAGATTAGATACGGCAAGAAATGAAAGATTCTTATTTTGGGCCGAAATCCAAGCTATTTTCTCCGAATCACCGAGTATCGTCCACTCATACCCCTCCTTGAGATTCGGACGGGGCTTTGACATCTAGAAAATATCACCTCAACTTTCGTGGTACTGGACCGCATTGCTTGTGACCCCTACAATCCAATTATTTACTTTCATGCATCGTATTTTTTCGTATTGCAGCACGCCTTCCTGTAAGTGCAGGGTGATGTTAAGGCGGGGATTATGTCAAGCTACAGGATAAAAAGTATCCGTCAATGGGTCTGCTTTAACCAACACCACCCAAGGAAAGTCTACCTTGCAGTAGATCACCGCGGTCCGCGGTCCGTTGAAATGCCATATCAATCGTTCATCGCGGATACACTGATTCTTAAAAACACATGAGAACCATGCACAAACCCACCCGGCGATACCTCATCGGATATCGCAATCTCTCATAAACGCCCCCGCGCCTGCACTTAGCATCTTGGTCAGAGTTAAGTACCTTTACCTTCCTCGTTTGTAACGGACCTTACATCACCCCGTATAATATACCTTTGAAGATCATTTATACCCGGATGAACCATTGGGTCTATTACCTCACTACCCTTTGTCCTCATCCAAACATCCGTTACACGTTTCCTTCTTGTATTGTGACTGTTATTTCGTTTCTTTTATTTCAATATTGGTATTTTTCTTTCATTATACCCATGCAGTTTCCAAAACGATACACTCTACTACACTATACACATTGAGACCAGCTTCGGTCATAGTGTATTGTGCTACCAGGACTACTCTTCTCAATCTCATGACACAGCGCTAGGTATCCTGTACCAGTTCTGAGTGTATACAATGCAGATCAAGGGCTCCTTCTTGCTGGCATTGGGGGTTTCTATTCAATGGGTATTCGCGGCACCATGGGATACTAGGCTTAAGGAGCGCGATGACTCCTTAGCTCTATCTTCGACGATCATTCCCACGTCACCGTCGATCTCAAGTAGCGCGAAAGATCCGCGAAAAAGCAATGAAAGCCCAACATCAACTTCAACCACCGCACACTCGCGAAGTACTTCTTCGTCAATGCCAACTTCAGTGTCAGTGTCAACGACTACATCAACTTCGGGTACAATGTTGACTTCTACTGCCTCATCATCCTCAATAAGTGTATCAGCCACAACTATCCCTGTCACAGATTCGGCCTTCAATTGTATGAAATACCTACCTTTCTGTACGTTTTTACATACTGACAAGATTACAGCTACGATAACTCCCGGCCAATTACCTCTCCAGCCGAAAATCACACCAGCCTTTGCTATTGCAGGAGTCATTTTCGTTGCCACGGGCGCATTATATACTCTAATTGGAGTCAAAAACAGATGGCTACACATCTCTCTTTCGACAGCTTACCTTGTCAGCCTGGCGATAACGGTATTAATCCTATATGTTATGAATCTACCTGTTAGCAACGCCGTGCAGGGAGCATATGTTGTTGCAGTTGTACTACCTGGGCTCATAATTGGAGGATGCTCATTGATATTTTCAGAGATGGCCGAGGGCCTCGGATGTCTTCTAGGAGGATTCTGTTTCAGCATGTGGCTACTTGTGATGAAGGCTGGCGGGTTAATTACCTCAACAACTGGAAAATCGATATTAATTGCGGTAATCAGCATTGGGGCTTACTCATTATCTTTCAGTCATTACACCAGAACATATGGATTGATTGCATGCATATCATTCGCTGGATCTACTGCCATCGTTCTCGGAATTGATTTTTTCAGTAGAGCAGGCCTGAAAGAATTTTGGGCTTATATTTGGAACTTGAACCAAAATTTATTTCCTCTCGGTGCGTCTACGTACCCTGTAACAAGGGGAATCCGTGTCGAGATTGCAGCAATTTTTATTATATTCTTAGCCGGTCTAGTGTCTCAGTCAAGGGTACACAAGATGATCCAAGATCGCCGTGCGCAAAGAATTGATGAGCGACAAGAAAATGCCAGGGCTCTAGAAGAGGAGGAAATGAATATAGGAAAAAGAATTGAGGACCAAAACATTGTAGAAAAAGTACGATGGGAGGAAACATACGGTGATAACATCAAAATCAAATCCGGAGATGAATCAACACGAGATTCCGGAGTAAGTGATATGGAAAGGCCAACACTCGGTCCCGCCAGCACAATTACTTCCATCGTGGAGCTCGATGGGAAAGAAATTGAAATGTCCAACATACCTTCGCCTACCCGGTCGAATGGAACAGGACTCGTTATGTCTAATCGAAATGGGCACGATGGAGCAGTTACAGTGCGCGTCGCTCGAGATGTTGAACCTGAGAGTAATCATTGTGCGCCAGCGCGTCAACTTAGTCGAGCATCTAATCCGTCCCAAACAATGACAAATTTTGCTCGCGATGAAGTTTCTGTTGTTGAAATTGATGAGAATTCCCACTTAGCAACTCAAACTTCCCAGAAACCTCAAAATGGAACCTTTACTTCAGTAGCTACAGTCGCACCGGAGGTAGTGCCTCTCCCTTTCAAGATTCCAGAGGATGAAGTGGAAGATAATCGCTCTTCGATTGCTACCACTCCGGATGAAGACAGTGGCGGCTTTGCATTATTGGAAGAGCCCTCTACTCGATCAGAAAGGGAATCTCTAAGGTTTTCGAAAGGAGAAGGTGTTTACACGGAAGATTCAGTAATTCCTTATGCCAATGAAGACGACAGGGCGAGTTCCGTTGCAGCAACTATGGATGACCTTAGTGATGATGAAGATAGGGAGACAAGAAGTGTACGCTCATCATGTGTGGATCAAGATACGGCGATATCGGATGCACAAATTCCTGCAATTGAGACTCAACAGAACGAGCAAAGCTCGGTATCGCAGACCGAGACAACAATTGAACCACCGAGGGATGCACCTGGGGAAATGGTTTCATCGTCTCTAAGTGAGCCAACTCCCGAAGATAAACTTGATAAAGTTGCTACTGAAAAGCCTGGTATCATGCTGAATTCTGAGTTTCGACCAGAGTCAGGAATTACCGTTGCTACTGATATCCTTAACATTCCCGGAGGTCAAACGGTTTCGGAGGATTCATTGCCGCAACAGAAGCCTTCAAACGCAAGTGAGGATCCAGCAGCTACCACGATAGACTGCGAGGATGGGAAAAACCTTGAGGCTAACGAGGATGCTACTGAATCAAAACTTAAGACAGAGCCATCTGTAACATCCTCACCTGATACCAAGGCTGCGACACTCACGAAAGACCGATTACCTCCTCAACTTTCAAGGGTCGTCATGTCATATCGTACTAACGAGTGGGCAAAACATTTAAGTCATGCAGACTCTCCACAGTTGGAAGAACTGAATATCTCCGAGAACATTCCTGAGGACCACAAATCAGAATCGGCAGTTCCTGTGGATGTTGAAGCACTTCAACAGACAGCTCATGACGCTCTTCCTCCTTCTGCACCACGTTCATCATCCCAGCAATCAACCTCCCCAGGTTTAACCAGATCAAGCTCCACTCAATCAAATATCACACCTTTTGCTACAATACACGAACATGATGTTTCGACACGAAACTCCTCGCAACAATCACTAAGAGGTCATGCATCGCAGAGACAACGTCGCAATTCTCCAAATCCAAATATTCCCAGAGCTCATTGTCGAATCACCTGGAAAGAAAACACGAGCTTCACAAAGACACACTTCTCAAATGATTTCTCCTCCATTCGGAGGACCTAATACTTTAATGGGTAAAACGTGACACAATGTTACGCAATCGATCATCTTATTTTCCTGCAATTAAATTCTCCCACACGTTCCATGACCACTCCTGGACAATATCAATTCTCACCCTCTGCTTCACCTTCTCAAATAGATGATGAAACCGGATCAATCCGTAATTCTCTCAGTCACCATCACCTCAGCACTTCATCACCTATTGTCCCCGAAGACGACGATATCCCACTTTCTCACCGTCGCGAACTCATCCGTCAATCTACTTCTCAACCCTTAATCACACCCAACACAACCTTTAATTCGCATCAACCAAAACGAAAATCGGCGATCCCGAGCCCGATGGTGAGAGAACAGCAATTGGCGAGTTGGAGACAGAGTATAGCCAATGATGTGCAAGTGCAGAAGAAGAAGGAAGTGGAAGCCTTGGAAATTAGAAGAAGTATGTTATGGCAGGAACGAAGGGTAGAAGAGATGAGGAGAGAAGTAGAAAGGAGACAGAGGGAGGAGAAAGAGGAGAGATGGGATGAGAGGGTTAGAAAGGGTGGGAATGCAGGGGCAATGGAGGAGTTGCATAGGAAGATGTTGAGTCGGATGCAGGATGAGGCGAGGAAGGGTATTTAAGGGTTAAATGACGTGGAGTGGGGAATGGGTAATTATTTAATGGTTAACTTTGGATGGAGGGATAGGCAATAGGTGGATATCTAGCTCCTGCTAGTCTAGATATAGGTGGTGATTTCTTTTTCTTGTATATATATATATATATATATTTAAGGCTGGTGGGGATAATGGGACACACGATAGGTACTTGGATCACAGGACGACAGGATTGGACCGGGAACTGGAAACTGGGAAATGTATTATCAGATACGAAAGCTATGGATGAATGGATGGATGGATCAGATACCCGTGGATGCGATTCACTTAGCTTAGTTTATAAGTGATTTGAATGAATGCATGGAAGTCCGGCAGGGAATTTTCAAATATGATAGTATAATAGTATCGTACGTGTATATATATGCGTATTAGGTACTTATTTCATCATGCAAAAGCAAGAGTAAAATATTTTATTATTATATTATGTGCATGCGGGTCTTTCGATCTATGGAAATACATATCGATATCTAAGTCTGAGATAATTTTTGGGAGCTGTGATGGGATGGGATGGGATGGGATGGGATGGTTGAGGTGATAGATGTTTGGTAAGATAGCTGAGTAATTGAGTAATTGAATAATTGGATGGATGGATGGGAGGGAGGGAAGGGAGGGAGTAACTTTTTTTTGTTGTTTGTAGGATTAGGATTAGGATTGATTGATTTGGTCGGATGGGTTATCTGGTAATATCTTATGTATACTCGAGTATATGAATGAAGTTTTTGGTTGGAGTTTATTTTTATTTTTTATTTTTTGACCTGATTCTCTTCTTTTTGGGAGTAGAATGTGTAGTTGTTTATTTCTCCTCCCTTTTTTTTTCTTTGACTTCTCTGTTCATTATAAACTGTACCTCTGTCTTCAAATCCAAACTTCAAACCCCAACCGAATAGATCCCATCCCCACTCATCCCATCTCATATCCTCTCCCCCAATATCATTCATTCATCCATTCATTCCCTCATTCTTCACAAAACACATAGATGCAAACTACCTTACAATCATCTACCTACTCTATAAATAATATTTTTCTAGATTATACGTCCGTATATTCTAGCAGCTAGGCCTAGCGCCGATAGGCGGTACATAAATAATGTGGGTACTCCGTAGGTTAATCTCCTGAAGATGGATTCTGGATCCACAATCTTCGAAAATTCGAAAAATTTATTCTGGAAGGAAATTACTCTAGATTAGGGGGGTTCTTGTGAGGGATTGGTGATGATGTATGAGGTGGATGGTGGAAGGGTGGATGATGGATGGTGGATGGTGGATATGATATGATATGATATGATATAATGTGTGATGTATGATGTATGATTTTCGGGTTCTTGAATTAGGATGGTGTTAGGTAGGTGGGTGTTTGTATTAGGATTAGGAGGGGGGGAACGGTATTGTTTGGAGGGTAGATGAGGAAATGGGAGGTCACTGATTGTTCGGTATAGATACGATACTAGATTAGAATAGAATAGAACAGAATTCTTTCTAGATTGCGATTACTCTATATTTTAAGATTTTTATATTCTCGAGACAAAAAAAATTAAAAAAAATAAATAACGGTATGAATACAAATACTTCCTTAAACCTATAACCTATAAGGTTAACCGGATATGCCGGAAATCATCTCATCTCATGCCATAAGTTATAACAGTCGCAAGTCGCAAGTTGTATTCAATCACTCATTCATTCATTCATTCTAGGTTGCAACAGAATATACAAAGTAGATCGGATGAATCATTAGGTCCAGAGTCAAATAAATAGTGTTGGAGCCTCAGTGAGGCTTGCAAAGCTTGCTTGCTAGCACTAGCTATGAGTAGCTAGCTAGCTAGGTAATCATTTATAGGTGAGACCTTGAAGGTATGTATGAGACCTAACGTCATACTGCATGATGATAATTGTTCTCTAAAACTAAAAGCAAAGTTTGAGATACTACCGAGTGGGTATCCCTGTATTATGTATTATTGGGACAAGGCTGAATTGAATGATGGGTTTTGTTACCTGGGTACCTAGTGAGATGAATATGAATAAAAGAGGTGAATAACCATGGATGAGTTAATCTGAAAATCATGCATACATGCATGTAATTGACGTGTAGGAAAAATGAAAAGGAGTTTTGAGTTGCGAGTTGCGAGTTTGACTTTTTGGTGGTGGAGGCTGGCGCTAGGATGGGAGGGAGTGATAGTATAGACTTAGCCGGTTAGTCTCAGGGGTAAAAGTTGAAATTCTTGGGAAGAGAGGAGCTGGGCTGGATGATTTTTTGGTTGATTCTTCGGATGAAGCTTTCATTTCACTTCCGAGGGATTGGTTTGGGAGTTG